>NW_005871134.1:4523084-4569348 GCF_000147115.1 Myotis lucifugus
TTAGTGGGCTCGATAGGAACTTAGATATCGTGGTAATAACAATTGTAAACCGACCTTTCAACGGAGTACCGCCCTATAAAAAACATATAGTAGGCCCGATCAGAGGGTTGAGCTCCGGTTTTTCACACTCAGTGCAGCACTGATGGGGAGTTTATGGCTCTACCCCTTCACACACAGAGCAGGGCCCGTGAGGGGGAGGGGGGGAGGTCTCGGTGGCGCCGCCCTCTATCACCCACAGAGCAGGGCGATCAGGGGGTTGGGGCGCCGCCACTGTCACACTCAGGGCAGGGCTGATGGGGAGGTTATGGCTCTACCCTGTCACACACAGAGCAGGGCCTGTGTGTGTGTGTGTGGGGGGGGGTTGGGGCGCTGCACCCTGTCACACACAGAGTCGCAGGGCGATCAGGGGGTTTGGGCGCTGCCCCCTGTCACGCTGATCCGGTGCCAGGAGGCCTCGTGGCTCCGCTGATCCCAGTGCTGGGAGGCATATTACCCTTTTACTATATAGAATAGAGGCCTGGGGGCCGGCTGGTTTGCCCTGAAGGGTGTCCTGGATCAGGGTGGGGGTCCCCACTGTGGTGCCTGGCCAGTCTGGGTGAGGATCTGAGGGCTGCCTTCAGGCTGGCGGTTGACTGAAGCTCCCAACCGCTCCTTTTTTTTCTTTTTTTTTTTTTTAATTCTGGGCCAGCTTTAGCTCTGGCTCTAGCTCTGAGGCCTCGGCTGCTGAAAGCTGGTATCTGGTTTGCGTTCTATAATCGAAACAATGTATAATTCCAGCTCTGAGATCCCGGCGGCTGAAAGCTGGTTTCTGGGGTTTTGTTTAGCTTCTATATTTGTTACAATGTTTCAAACTGCCAGGTCAGAGGCCGGCAGCGGCAGGAGGGGAACATTGGAGTCTGCCAGTCACTGGAGCAAGCAAGCCTCCCTGTTCGCTTCAGTGCATGGCTTCCAGCCGCCATCTTGGTTGTCAGTTAATTTGCATATACTCACTGATTAGCCAATGAAAAGGGTAGCGGTCGTATGCTAATTACCATGTTTCTCTTTTATTAGTGTAGATTAGAGGCCCAGCATGAAAATTTGTGCAAGAATAGGCCTTCCTTTCCCTGGCTGCTGGCACCAGCTTTTCTCTGGCACCTGGGACTCAGGCTTCCCTCCTCTTGCTACCCACAGGCACCCGGGACCCAGGCTGGCTTCCCTCCAGCCTGGCTTCATCAGGAAGGACATCTGGAATGATGTCCAGAAGACATCTGATGTAATTAGCATATTACCCTTTTATTATTATAGACTAGAAGCCCAATGCACAAAATTCGTGCAACAGGGTTGCCCCCCCCCCCCACTTCCACCACAGCTGCTTCAGCCCTCACCACCGTGGCTTCATCCGGAAGGTCATCTAGAAGGATGTCCGGAAGGACATCCGGTCTAATTAGCATATTACACTTTTATTATTATAGATTTGCTACCAACTACCCATTTAACATAAGATATAATTAATTACCCTTTTCCAGTTTTCCTAGTGTCTAATTTCTGCCTTGCTGTATTTTTTCCAACTAAATCTTGGTACATATGTTTTTATTTTGAACCTTTGCTTTCCACCTCAAATTTATTTTCTGAAGATATTAAGCCAGTGACCTTTAAGCAGTGTCTTATTGCTATTATTGTTACCTTACATTGTACCAAAGTGTTTGACTCTTGTGGCTAAAACCATTTTCCACTGGTCATGTGAGTGAAAAAAAATATTGAGTAATATGGATCAGGCTTTGTGAAAATAATTATACATATTTTTCAAAATAAATAGGCATTTAAAATAACATTTGACTTTGATATGGGAGTAGACCATTGTGTGGATCTTTTTTATTTTTAAATCACTGAGGGAACCACACAGAAAGAAAATTAAAAATAGATTTATGAGTGGCCAAATCGATGTCATAATTAATTCACTGAACCTCATGAACTTAACTTAAAAGCTAATTTAAAGCCTATTTACTCTTGTTATATATGTAATTCTAATCAGCCTTGCTATTTCATTGCTCTTAAAGGGTTGAAGAAGACACAAAGATAAAAAAAAATGAGAGGTAATGAGGGGGGAAAAGCACAAGAGTTCAAAATGTACACACTTAAAGTTATTTAATACTCTTTTAAAATCCTTTAAAAGTTACTCATTGCACTCAAGAATAAAATGCAAATATTGCTTTTATGACTTTAACATAATATTCCTTTGATTCATCTCTTTGAGTTCATTTATATTTTCCTTCTTCTCTTCACTGTATTTGTTTCCTTTCTCCCCCTATATCTCTTTTTCTCTTCCTCTTCCCTCCTCTCTCCTCCATCTTTTCAATTTTCCTCCACCCACACTGCCCTTGTGACTCTTTTCCAAACATAATAAACTTCATTCATCCTAGTATCCATGTAGTATATTGCTACTGCCTGAAATCACTCCTCACTATATATTTGCATGGCTTGTTTTTTAAATCTTTCAGATATTAGTTCATTGTGTCTCAGAGAGAATTTTCATGATTACTCCATCAAGCCAAGGTCTATCATCTTACTGAATTTTAATTTTATTTATTGCTATTCATGTTTTTCTTTTTCTTCTTGATCCCTTCTCCTTACTATCTGCCACCAGATAAAATATTGCTTTCATAGGGGTATCAACATCTTTCATCTTGTTTTTCTCTTACTCTTCAGAGCCAAGAATAATTTATTTATAAATTATTGGAACTAGAAAAATGAGTCTTAAAGGAACAAATATCATAACAACCTTTTAACCAGACTGTAGGCTATTTCAGATTACCATCATGTTTATGTAGGTTGACTTTTTAAAATAAGCATTTTGTAATAGTTTTAGATTTATAAGAAAAATTACCAATAAGAACAAAATTTCTATGTAATCTTAACCAGCTTCCCCAATTATATAGCATACTAGAGGCCCAGTGCACAAAAATTTGTGCACTCGGGGTGGGGTCCCTCAGCCCGGCCTGTGCCCTCTCACAAAATGGAACCCCTCGGGGGATGCCCACCTGCTGGCTTAGACCCGCTCCCTGGGGGATTGGGTCTAAGCTGGCAGTCAGACATCCCTCTGGCAGCCCGGTAGCCTTCGGGGGATGTCCACTTGCCAGCAGAGAGCAGGCTTAAGCTGCAGTCAGACATCCTTAGTGCTGCTGAGGAGGCAGGAGAGGCTCCCACCACCACCATTGTACTGGCAGCCATCAGCCTGGCTTGTGGCTGAGCAGAGCTTCCTGTGGGAGCACACTGACCACCAGGAGGCAGCTCCTGCATTAAGCATCTGCCCCCTGGTGGTTAGTGTGTGTCATAGTGACCAGTCATTCCCAGTCATTCTGCTGTTAGGGTCAATTTGCATATTACCCTTTTATTATATGCCTGGTGCATGGGTGGGGGCTGGCAGGTGTGCCCTGAAGAGTGTCCCGGATCAGGGTGGGGGTACTCCCTCAGGTGCCTGGCCAGCCTGGGTGAGGGGCTGAGGGCCATTTTCAGACTGGCCACACCCCCTTCAGGGTGGGGGTCCCTGCTGGAGTGCCTGGCCAGCCTGGGTGAGGGGGAGAGGGCCGTTTTCAGGTTAGCCACACCCCTTTCAGGAAGGGGGGTCCTGCTGGGGTGCCTGGCCAGCCTGGGTGAGTGACTGATGGCTGTTTACAGGCTGACCACAGCCCCTTCAGGGTGGGGGTCCCCACTGGGGTGCCTGGCCAGCCTTGGGTGAGGGGCTGAGGGCTGCTTGCAGGCTGGTAAAGCCCCTCAGCAGAGACCCTCACCCCTTGAGGATGTGGCCAGCCTGGGTGAGGGGCTGATGGCTGTTTGCAGGCTGGCCACAGCCCCTTCAGTGTGGAGGTCCCCACAGGGGTGCCTGGCCAGCCAGGGTGAGGGGATGATGGCTGTTTGCAGGCTGGCCAAGACCTCCAGCAGGGACCATCATCCAATGAAAGTGTGGCCACTTTGGGTGAGGGGCTGATGGCTATTTGCAAGCTGGCCAAGTCCCCCAGTGGGGACCCTCACCTCATGAGGGTGTGGCCATCCTGGGTGAGGAGCTGATGGCTGTTTTCAGGCTGGCCACAGCCCCCAGCCACCCAAGCTCCCAGTGGAGGCTGGCTGGAAGCAGTTATCTGGGGTTTATTTATCTTCTATAATTGAAATTTTGTTGCCTTGAGCGGAGGCCACAGCCGACCAGGGCAGGCGGGAAGCTTGGCTTCCTCCATCACCGGGGCAACCAAGCCTCCTGCTTGCTCCAGCTCTGTGGCTGCCAGCCGCCAGCTTGGTTTGGGTTAATTTGCATATAGTCGCTCTGATTGGCTGGTGGGCGTGGCTTGGGGCGTAGTGAAGGTATGGTCAATTTGCATGTTTCTCTTTTATTAGATTAGATTAGTGTGGTGCATTTGTCAAAACTAAATAATCACTATTAATACATTATTATTAACTAAAGTCTATATTTCATTCACTTTTTAAATCTAATATCCTTTTTTTCTATTACTGGATATCATATTGCATTTAATTGGCATGTCTTCTTTGGGTTTCTGCAACAGTTTTTCTGACTTTGCTTGTTTTTGATGATCTTGACAACTTTGAAGGTTACTGGTCATGTATTTTGTAGAATATCAGTGGCTTTTTTCGGATACTATTCTCATGATTAGATTGGCATCTGAGTTTTGAAGAAGACCACAGAGATAAAATGCCATTTTCATGTCATGTCAAAGGCATATGCTATCAACTTGACTTATTGCTGATATTAACCTTGAATGACTGGTTGGGGTAGTGTTTTTTTTTTTCATTTCTCCACTGTACAATTACTTATTTTCCCCTATCAATGCACTATTTCTTGGGAAAAAATCATTATTCACAGATATTACTTATAAAGTGGAAGTTAGATTTCACCTCCTTGAAGGGAAATCATGTACATAGATTTTTTGAAATTATTTGTATGGTTTGTCTATTCTTCACTATTTATGTATTTATTCAACCATTTATGTACACTAATATGGAATCATGGGCATTTATTTTATACATTATTTATATTATTGTTCAAATTTTTTATTTTTGGCCTTTGGGAGTTCTTTCAGTAGGCATGTTGTTTCCTATTTTTATTAGAGTTTTTTTTTTTTTTTTTTTTTTTTTTTTTAATTAAGTCTTTATTGTTCAGATTATTACATTTGTTCCTCTTTTTTCCCCCCATAACTCCCCTCCTTCCAGCTCCCACCCCACCCTCCACCCTCACTCCCCACCCACTGTGTTCATCCAATAGGTGCATGATTTTTGTCCAGTCACTTCCCGCATCTCCCACACCCCTTTCCCCCCCAAGAATAGTCAGTCTATTCCCTTTCTATGTCCCTGGATCTATTGTAATCACCAGTTCATTCTGTACATCAGGTTATTTATTCACTTGATTCTTAGATTCATTTGTTGATAGATGCATATTTGTTGTTCATAATTTGTATCTTTACCTTTTTCTTCTTCTTCCTCTTCTTAAAGGATACCTTTCAGCATTTCATATAATACTGGTTTGGCGGTGATGAACTCCTTTAGCTTTTCCTTATCTGTGAAGCTCTTTATCTGACCTTCAATTCTGAATGATAGCTTTGCTGGATAAAGTAATCTTGGTTGTAGGTTCTTGGTATTCAGCACTTTGAATATTTCTTGCCATTCCCTTCTGGCCTGCAAAGTTTCTGTTGAGAAATCAGCTGACAGTCGTATGGGTATTCCCTTGTAGGTAATTGAGCCTTTTTCTCTTGCTGCTTTTAAGATTTTCTCTTTGTCTTTTGCTCTTGGCATTTTAATGATGATATGTCTTGGTGTGGTCCTCTTTGGATCCCTTTTGTTTGGGGTTCTCTGCGCTTCTTGGACCTGTAAGTCCATTTCTTTCTCCAGATGGGGGAAGTTTTCTGCCATTATTTCTTGAAATAGGTTTTCAATATCTTGCTGTCTCTCATCTTCTGGCACTCCAATAATTCTGATATTAGACCTCTTAAAGCTGTCCCAGAGGCTCCTTACACTATCTTCACACTTTCGGATTCTTTTTTCATTTTGCTTTTCCAGTTGGGTGTTTTTTGTTGAATCTTTGGTTTGATTCTTGTGCTCCTCTGGTCTGCTATTGGGTATAATATTCTTTATTTCAGTCCGTGTATGCTTACTTTCTAATTTCTTTATCGTAGCATCGAGGGTCTCATTAGTTTTCGTGAGGCTCTGCACCATTTTATGGCAAACCCTCAAAATTGCGATTCTTAGCTCCATATCATCCATTTCTGCCATGTTTTTTTGTCTCCGCATCTTTTATGGTTTCTTGATGCACCCACTAGTGGTCTCTGTACGCAGTCTTGTTCTAGCCAAGCCTTAATTGTTGTAGTTAACACTAGAGGGATTTGACCACCAGGCCGACTGGCTGAAGGAATCAGCTGCGGGAAACGTCTGTCTTCTGGGGCAGTGCTAATCCAGCCTTTGCCTGAGGCGGTCGGCAAATGGTTGTGCGCAGGGCCTGGGCGGGGCGGGCTCAACAGGGCGGGGGGAGGGAGCCGCTATGGCCGCTCTCAGTCCATCCCCAGGGGCTCTGCCTCTCCGTCCCGGCAACCGCTGCAAACCTCGGAGGGGCCGCCGCCAGACAGTCCCGCTTCTCCCGTTTGAGTCTGGGTCCCTAGAGACTCGCCCGGATCTGTAGCCCAGAGTCTGAGACTCGCTCCGGATTGAAAACGACAACCGCGCCCTCCGCCGCCAGCCCGTTTGCGCGCGCACCGCCACCACCGCGCCGGCCGTACCTTTAAATTTTCCACACTGCGCCTCCGCTGAGCGTCGGAATGCTGTTGTTTGTGCTTCTAGTTGAAGAGACTGTCCTCCGCCAGCCTTCCCGTGGTTCTGGTTGATGTCCGCTCCGACTTTTAGTTGTATTTTTGAAATGGTTGTCCACGGCGGCAGTCAACGGTGTTTACCTATGCCGCCATCTTCGATTCTCCCCCTTTATTAGAGTTTTTAACCTACTAATTACAGTTATTGTAAGTTATCTGTCTAATAATTCTAAAATCTTCACCATATCTGAGTCAGATATCACCCCCCCTTTTTGTCCTATAAGACTGCTCTTTTTCCTATGACATTGCATGTTTTAATTTATTGTCAATAGCTGGACATGATATTTCAGGTAACAGAAACTGAAATAAATAGACTTTTATCGTGAAGTTTGGTGTTAATCAGGCTGGGCTGGACTGTGTTTAGTTTTTGCTGTAGCTATAGTTTCTAGAGGCTCTAAATTCCTCCACTGTCCTCTTTTATTTTCTTGCCATCTCTGTTGTCTTTAGATTTTCGTAAGTACTACTGAAAGAAGGTGAAGGGAGTAAGCAAAAATCATATATACGTAGCACATGGACACAGACATCAGTGTGGTACTAGCCAGAGGTAAAGGGGGATAGGGGAAAGTGGAGGTGGGCAAAGTGGGGGATGGAGATGGAAAGAGTCTTTGCTTGGGGTGATAGTCACATGGTGCAGCGTGCAGATGATATTTTGTTGTGTTGTACACTTGAAACTTGTATGGTTTTGTGAACCAGTGTCACCCCAACCAAAAGTATATAGATTGCTTCACAACTCTTTCAACTGTTATCACTGTTATTTTGGTGGGACACTGTTGATGTGGTAGTAACTGTGGGGAATGGAAAGAATTATATAATTTTATGATTAAATGTTATTCTAATAGTGAGCCTGTGTCCTTGTGCTATGACTTTCACAAGTGTTTCTTCTCTTTTTTCCCACCTAAAGTGAAAGAGAATGGCAAAGGGGGCTGGAGTTGGGTAATTGGGTTTCTGTGTAGGTGAGGTAATTTCTGGCAAAGTGTTTCCAAAGAAGAGTATGTTTTTGTTATGGTAAATGCTCTTTGAGTATTTCAACAGTCACTTTTCTCCTGCCACTGCATAGAGGCGGAAAGATTTTTCTTAGCTCTTTCCATGAGAACCTGGTGGGGTACCTGGACACAAAGCCTGTGAAATTGTGAGGCTCTTCCTAAGAGTGAAGTAGTTTCTCACTCTCAAGCTAGTGTGGTCCACACTCAGCCTCCAGCAACTTATCAAAATCACCACTGACCTCTCCTATTTGTTTTGGCTCAAGTGGTTTATGCCCCATGTAAGTTCTGGACTGTGATTCTCTCCATTTACTGTCTCTCCAGATTTTGAGGTGGTGATGTACCCTATGACCTCAATTCTCTGATGAGTTAAAAAGTCATTGATTTTTAGTTTGTTTTGCTATTTCTTTGATGTAAGGACATGAGTGATGACTTCCAAGATCTTTATTTGTTGGAGTTGAAATTGGAAGTAGCAATAAACTCTTATTAAACGTGGCTTGCTACCACTGGGGGATTCACTCTCAGAATGATTAGACAGGGAGTGTTGTTACTGAATTTACCCTAGACTCAATTTATCAGAAAGAGTTCAGTAATGCAAGACTCAAATGCAAAAATGGAATTATGCTATAGGTATAGGTAGATTTCCCCTCTCTCAAACTGAGTAAAACAATCTTTAATCAAACAATAGGTTTAAAGAGAATCCACATGAAAAAAGTAGTACATTTAAAAAAATTATATGAGGACAAGTTATTTTGAGGGACATATTGCAAAGGATATAATAGCCTTTTGTGTTCTCGTGGAGGCCCAGTTTAAAAATATATATTTTAAAACAGCTAAGTGAGTATAAGGAAAGAGAAGATTAATCTAGGAGGCAGGGTTCATATTTCCAGAGAATTCCAGAGAAGGAAACTGCAGTTGCAGCTACTCTATCACAAAAATAGATATTCCTTTGAATCCTGTTAAAAATGGAAAGATAGAGAACATTTTATAGAGGTGGTATTGCAAAAATGGAACACATTATTTTTTTTCTTGACGAGTGCTTGGTCCCTCAGAAGAGGAATTGGTTTCTGACACCATTGGAAATACTAATTTGAAAGAATATATGCACCCCTATCTATGTTCATGGAAGCATTATTTCTAATAGCCAAGATTTGGAAATGGCCCATGTATCCACCAGTAGATGATTGGGGGGGGAATTAAAGCTGTGGTACATTTACACAATAGAATACTAGTTGTCCATGAAATAGAAGGAAATCTTACCCTTTGTGACAGCATGGATGGACCTGGAGAGTATCATGCACATTCAATCTAGCTCTGACATTGTCACAAGAATCAGAAACATATGGAAATTACTGGATAAGGCATATGAAGAAACAGAGTAAATGCAAGGTCTCATTCAACACACCATTCTGGGAATTAAGTTTGATGGGAAGTATGAGAATCAAATGATCTGTTTGGTAAACCATGGGAAGTAATCATGGCTTAAAGAGTTCTATCAGAAGAGGAAAAGCAAGAATGTTAGTTGGAAATAAGAGCGATTTGCGAAGAAAATACTAAATAGATCAAGATAAACTTGTTTAATAACTTCAAGACAATACAGTATTTGAGAAGGGCATGGTCACCATGTCCCATACCCTTAGGAGCAAGCATGTTCAGACATTGACAAAGATAAACGATTCTTTATAAAGCACAGGAAAAAGATAAACTTAATAAGAATGTAAGAAGGAAGTCCATAGGTAAGACAAAAACTTCATTCATATAAAAAAACTAATGTCTATATGTCTATGATATATATATATATATATATATATATATATATATCCAATATAAATGTATATATGGAGAAATAATCAACTTGGTAACTTTAAATATACTATAAGACCACTTATAGTATACTATGTCATTCACAATGAATATCTATACTAAAATGTAAAGGGAGCCCGGGAGCATGGCTCAGTGGTTGAGTGTTGACCTATGAACCAGGAGGTCACAGTTAGATTCCCAGTCAGGGCACAAGCCCTGGTTGTGGGCTTGATATTCAGTGGGGTGTGTACAGGAGGCAGCCGATCAATAATTATTTTTCATCACTGATGTTTCTATCTCTCTCCCTCCCCCTCTCCCTTCCTTTCAATAAATCAATAAAATTTTAAAAATTAAAAATAAAGGGAACTTCTGAGAAAAGAAAACCTGAGGTCTTGCAAACATGGTAACCCTTCAGGTACTTGTGAATGGAAGAATTTAACTTAGCAAAAAAAAGCAACTTACAAATCTAAAGTCTCCCCTGGGCCCGAATAAACATAGTAGGAAAAGAGAAAATTAAGGAAACCTAGAGTTATGTCTCCATTGCTCCAGAAAAGAAAATCATACAAAACATGGCCCCACTGCCCTTAAATTAGTACAAGCCCTTTAAGAACTGAAAAGTTAAAAAAAAAAGATGAATAAAGGCAAGATTTTGAAGATTCCATCATGAAAAAGATAGCAGTCCTCTTTGTGCTCAATATGACTTCCCCGGACTCTTGATATATTAAGTTTCATCCAGGTTTTGAAGAAATTTTATTATGTGATTCTGAAGCTGAAATAATTTTGAGAACTGAAGAAAGAGGACCCTAGATGGCAGGGTGCAGCATCATGAGAAATTCCAAAGATGGAGCAGCAGTTACAACTACTCAATCACAGAGCTAAAGATCCTTTGGGAACTTAATCAGAGGTGAAGAAAACATCAGAGTGAGGCACTGTAATGATTTTTCCCCTTAATTTTAGAATGATTGGTTAAAGATTTTGGGTTCTCTGCTCAGGAACTGTGGAGTTTGTGTTGACTACTGAGGAGAGACATTTACTCTAGCTTAAAGAGTAAAAAATACAAGACTGAGAAAGAAAAAGAAATTTACTGGGAGATAGCAATAATATAAGACTAATACATGTGCCTCATGCTGGAAGTGGAATTAACAGGGGTTTTGACTAACCTCCCTTTTGGGAATTTTGAGCAGCGCAGGATAGTTACAAGAGTAGAACTATATGATTTTGCAGTGAGTAGGACTGGGGGCGGGGGCTAGCCTAGGACACTTGAACCTTCTTCACTAACTATATGGCAGATACCAGTTTGAAAGCCTGTGACTTGTTAAAGACATTCTCTGTGGGAGCAAGTAGAGGGATGACAAAGCAAACTGGGGATGTTCTTCCAGGACTAAATACAAAGAAAACACACATGACACATATTTATAGTACTTATGAAAAAAGATCTGGGGCCCAAAGAGCAAGTGAGATATCCCCAAGCTCTGAATAAAACAGCAGTGATGTGCCCTAACCAGTTTGGCTCAGTGGATACAGACTGAAAGGTCCCAGGTTTGATTTCAGTCAAAGGCATGTATCTTGGTTGCGGGCACATCCCCAGTAGGAGGTGTGCAGGAGGCAGCTGATTGATGTTTCTCTCTCATCGATGTTTCTAACTCTCTATCCCTCTCCCTTTCTCTCTGTAAAAATCAATAAAATATATTTTTAAAAAAACAGCAGTGATGTGACAGCACAAAAGTTTCAGGTGTTAGCAGAAAATGTGGAAGGAACTCCAGGGAGGGAATCAGTCATGTCTTAGAAAGTACTACCCAAGGTTCTGTGTGGGGGCAGGTATGCCATTCCACAGTATACTAGTTCACATTATTTGTCACAGTTGATTATTTTAAAAGGGTTATTAAAGATTCTATTTCAACCAGGGTATTAGGAAAAGCAAAATTTACCAATGAAGATGTTTTTAAAGCATAAAACCAAGAATTAAGACTGGGAAATTTTGCTAGATTTTGAATTAGAGATTGATTATAAATGCCTCTTGAGAGTAATATACCCTTCAAGATATTCCAATCTGCAAAAATCAATTCACCTAAGTCAATTCCATCTTCAGATTACTGTGTACAAGTCTCAAAAGGCAAATAGCCTAGGTAGAACCTATTGAACCTGAACCAGTGAATAGTAAATCATTCCCTTTTATTCCATTGCACCTTATTTTTTTCATTGTAAGAAACAATCTCTTCAATGCACAGGAAGTCTGGATAACTTTGGACCTGTGAGCTATAAGGTTTGTCTAGAAGTAATTAGGAAGGAGATGGCTAATGCTGACCTGAGCTGATCCTGATTTTTAAACAAGAAAGAAAGATAAAACGTATATATTTGGTATGCCCACACCATGGTCATTGAAAAATAAAATGTTGTGAGAAGAGTATAAGGTTTTATTATAAGGATTTTCCAAACTGTCTCTCTCTGACTCATTCTATTCATACAATGTGTTAGTGTTTTCAATATATGTCTCCATCTGCCTACCTTACATTAAGGAAGATTTAGGTGTAGTGACCACCAAGTTAATCTATCAAGACTGGCTCATGGAGTGTATAAGGTTCCAAAGAGTACACAGAGCATAAGAAAGTTAGTGTTTCCTGTTGCATAAGTTGGCCAAGGGCATGTCCCTTAGAAAACCTGAGTCCTGCGTATAGTGGCTGATTTATTTGGAGGAGCAAATGACCAAAGACCTATTCCTTTAGTGAACACTGTTAAAACCTCAATCTAATTTCTAAGTGAAATAGTTTCTTAAATTAATAGTTTAGGGAATAGAGCTTTGAGAGTAAAGAGTGACTGATTTCTTTATGGGCATTCTTCTCTTTTGGGTGGTTTCTCAAATCATCCACTTAGATAAAAATGCCCAAGTTCACCTCTTAAAGGCAGTCCTCCCCTTGCCTCAAAAGCCCCTTGGATGACAAAGTAGGAATCAAGATAGTGTCCAGAAAGATAAAGCTATGAGTACAGCCACTTAAATATCTTTGAGGTGCATGCAGAAGAACTTAACCACTCCAGAATTTTTAACTGGGTAGATAAAAAGTCTACATCAAGGGGAGAAACCAAAACCCTGAATGGCAATGAACTGAATATTTGCATAGTCCCTAGGTGGTGCAAGTTAGGTCTTTGACCTTCCAGCTTAATGTCCTTTAGTTAACAGAAAAATGTAAGGAACTGGCTTGGAAATAGAGTCACACCTCAGTGGAATAAAAAGTCAGAGAAATAGTCCTTTAATATCAGGTATTTTGTGGCATAGGAATGTGCAAATTTGAATCCACTGGATAAACTATAAAATTTTTAAATGATTTTCAATAACATTTTCCACTTTCTGAGAAAACTAGTCTCTATAGATTCTTTATGGTATATATAAAGAGGCCATTTGCCTTTTAATTGTTTTTTTAAAGAAACTCAGGATTAAAAAGTAAAGGGGTGACCCCTAATTGCCTAGGGATTTTTTTATAGGACCAAAGTTTTGGAAAGAACATTTATCATGGCTCTCAAAGGTAAATGTTGCACATACTATCTGCCTTATTTTATTATCTTATGCATTTTTGACTTTTGAGAATCACTGGAGATTGCTCAGTGATATACTACCAGAGGTCGGATTTAAATATTCTGATGCTATCCAATATTTTCAAGCGCTCCTCATCCTTTCTAATAGATGATAGCTGGGAAAAACTAGCTCAGTCTTAGATGTCTGACCCATTCATTCCATTATTTTAGATCATCTAATTTCACAGTTCATAGAGAGAGCATGAAAAAACTGAACCTCATTCCATTTATGATGCCTCAGCTAAGGATATTTATTATATATAAAATTGAGAGTATTTATTATAATATTAAGAAGCGTATTGAGTAGCAGAGAATATTCATTTATGCTCCCTAATTAAAGAACCTCTGGTTTCTAGGTCTTTTTGAATCAGAGACTTTTATAGTTCTAATCCCTTAGCAGTGGTTCTCAACCTTCTGGCCTTTTAAATACAGTTCCTCATGTTGTGACCCAACCATAAAATTATTTTCGTTGCTACTTCATAACGGTAATGTTGCTACTGTTATGAATCATACTGTAAATATCTGATAGGCAGGATGGTCTTAGGCGACCCCTGTGAAAGGGTCGTTCGACCACCAAAGGGATCACGACCCACAGGTTGAGAACCTCTGCCTTAGAGGAACACACAGATGACCCTGGGTCACTGGGATATGCTTTTCCCAAACTTTTTGTCTAAAGTCTCTTTGGTTAATCTCTCAGGATTACGCATTCCAATTTTAAATTCCAATCTTACAAACTCTTAAGATTCTCTACAGTACTATCCCAAATGGTTTTATCCATCCTTTCTTCCTCTAACACTCTGTAAAGATTTATTCCAGACATGCTGAAAATCAGTTCCCAACAAGACCAACACTTTCCAGACTCTGTGTAATATTTTACTGTAGTTTTTAAAATAAACTTTGACTTTAGACAAAAAAAAGTTTGGGGAAGGCATATTCCAAGGAAGTATATGCATATATGCATAATCCATGTACACAGACAATAGTGTGGTGAAGGCCTGGGGCCGGGATGAGTGCAGGCTAGAAGGGGTCAATGGGGAAAACAAGGGGGGCATCTGTAATACATTCAACAATAAAGACAAGTTTAAAAAATAAATAAAATTGGAATCCTTCTCCATGAGAACACATACCTCTTATTCCTAATCTCCCCTTCACCATCAACTATCTGCATGAGGGTCTGTGTGTGGTATTGTATGATAGTAGAAAAAAAATGCAAAAATAACATTTTCCAAAATAAACATCAGTAGAGGAGAATATGAGCAAGTACAGAGTGTTTACTTGAAATACTCAATCTTGGTAAAATCTTCAAGTCATAGAACATGGAAGCATTAGTTACATAGAAGGAAGGTTAACTGATGGCCCAGAAGCCACACCAGAGAAGGCAAGATGGGTGAAGAATGCCACAAGATTAATGTGGCTTTAAAAGCAGTTTTCACACCAAGATAGTATTAGTATATCCTGCATATTCCATTAAAAATACCTACAACACTGATCCATAATGCCACTTACACAGAAAAAGTAAATGTAGATAAAGGGTCATGGGTTATTTTCTTACAAAAAGCTCTAGGATTGTTGTTTGGAATAAACTGGGAAGAAAAAATCTATCTTACAAAAAATATTTTCCTGTCTTCTGTTATCTTATTAACAATCTTAAAATCTTTCTCAACAACACAATTATTCATATAGTAAATTAGAGAAACATTCCTCTATATTGTAAAAAAACTACTCTTACTCTAAGCAAGTAGGTCTTCTCTGTATGCATATGACAATTTTGGCGGTCTGTATTTTACTTATTTTTAATTTAAGAAATCTTGTTCTTGCAATGTCTTAGGTGATAAGAAAATACAGATTCTCTCTCTTTTTTATTCTACCACTAAATCTCTAGTGTTGGACTTCTCATTTTAGTGATCCTGTGTCATGTTTTTCTGTTTGAAAAAATATTCAAAAATGGAGAAATAAATCAAATTGATTATTGATGTATATGAATTGCTAGTACATGATGAGGGGCATTGCTATTACATGAGTGATCTCTGCTTTCTGATTGGCCTTACTGCTACACTCTGAAGTTATATACAAAGAAGAGTATAACTATCCAAAGATTAGTGGTGATAGAATATAATACGCTTATGAAGATTTATAAAGAGATAGTATGAAGTTGAAATAGGTGCATTCATTCTTATAATTTTATCCTTATAATAACTCAAATCAGGAAACAAACAGCAATATATACATTTATATATAAAGTAATTGAAATATTACTGAGGCTTAAATGGAAAGGAGCTGGAAATTGAGCCCCAGAGCCATCTGCCCATCTCACCATCTCCGACCATTCCATGAACATTGGCATCTCAGGTCTACCAGTCAGCCTGCTGCCTGCTTTGGGAGTCAAATTTCACTGGGGCACAGCCATGCCTATTTGTTCAAGTATTGGTTATGGCTTATTGAACAGCTGTGACAGAGACCTCATGGCCTACAAAGACTACAATATTTACATGTTGGTCCTGTGTAGAAAACAGCTACTTATTCCAGCTCTATTTCATCAGTAGCTCAGAAATTTGATTTTTTTTTATTCCAACCCTTGCTTGAGATTAGCTGGTTTTCAGTATATAATGCTTGAGCCCAGCCAGCATTCCTAAAAGAAGGATTGAAAAAAGAAAGGATGGAGAAAAGAGAATAACAACTGAGCAAGTGTCTGGATTTGACCTTATCTAATCTCTTTAACACAAACTTTCTTGTCAATGAACCAACTAACCATAGTTTTACTGACATAGAGCAAGTACTAGTAAGCACACAAAGGAATGAATAAGGAAATTATCTGCTACTCTTTAGTCACTGCTCAGATTTTTTTTAAGGTCATACAAAAGGCCATAAATTCATTGGATTATTTTAAGAATAAATGACAAATCCTTGGATATACTCTCAACTTTTGTGTAAGAAGCACCACAGCCTGGCTTCTACAATGTCAAATGTTTTGTAGATAAATCTTCCCAGGTCTGTGGACAACTTTGATTATTAAACTGTACTCACATCATTTCTGCTGATTGCTTTGCAGACAAGCAAAGTTTTATTTTTGGTAAAATTGAGTCACATACAAACAGCACTTTAAAAACACAGCCATGTTCAATTTAGAT
The DNA here is from genome assembly GCF_000147115.1 of Myotis lucifugus. NCBI lineage: Eukaryota > Metazoa > Chordata > Mammalia > Chiroptera > Vespertilionidae > Myotis > Myotis lucifugus. The sequence goes on from NW_005871134.1 coordinate 4,539,402, forward strand.
TTCAAATGATATGGATGAATAATTTCACTAAGGCAGATTTTTGAGGATTTTTAAAACTACCTGCATTCAATTCTAAACATCCTTCTCTGCTTAGACTTACTTTTCAGCCCCAAACACATGATGCTATCTTTAAAATTATACTGTGTACTCAAGAACTGCAATAATTTACCTGATCACTTTAGTGTTGGCAAATGAGAATCTAAATTCAAAGCTGAGACAATGAACCTGTTAAGGGGCAATTTAACACCTTCCAACTTTGTTTTTCCCCTCAGCCATACCTCTTGAAAAACAACAGCATTTGTGAAAACATATGTTTCATTTGTCAAACTTCAGTTCATGGGATCTTTGACCTTTGATTAACATTATGAGCTCCAGTCCTTAAAAACAATCCTTTAAAGGAAAATTTGGGCCAGGGACCCATCAGAACTGTTTTAGTTATCTGGTAGTGTGTGTGTGTGTGTGTGTGTGTGTGTGTGTGTGTGTGTGTGAATAAAATAGGAGATACAACCCAATGTCAATAAATTGTTAAAGGTTTTGATGAATTATATTGGGTGGGGTAAAGGGATCTCTATTGTAGCTTTTCAAGTTTTGCCTCATATATTACACTAAAGAGTGTGAGAAGTTCACCAAACTAGTGAAGGTAATCAGTTAAGAACTCTTAGGTTTTAAACAGATTGAGCAATGGTACCAACTCACATTTCAATAAGTCTTGTCTAAGGCTGTGCTTCACTCTGTACCACTCTTTGTATAGAGCAGGCACTGGACACTACCTTGCTTTAGGGGTTCCCTCCCTGCCAGGATCAAAACCAAACTATTGGGCAAGGCAATCAAGTCCTTTCCGGATCTACCTCTTGCCTACCAGCTAATGCTTGGTATATCTCTTCATGCACCCAACTAAACTAAACTATCTGCTGTCCTCTTTATGTGTGCCATTCCTCTCACCCTCTATTTCTTTAAGCTACCCACTCTCATTTTTACAAGTGGTAAAATCAAGTTGGATTTTTAAAAAAATTCTCCTCTAGCTCTGAAATACTCAGAATTTCTGAAATTCTCAAAATTGTTCTCCTAAAATCTAATGAGAAAGAAGATGAAATGGAGATCCAATTATTTTCTAAACCTCTGCAGCCTCCTTTTCCTTAATATTTATTCCAGCAAGGTCAATTTCAGTGTTCAAAATCAAGAAACTGGAAAATTGTCTTCCATACAAGTTTGCTTCTATCTGTTTCACCTTTCTATTCAATATCATTTTCCCTCTCTATATATCCAAATCCAGTCCTTCCTTCCATTTTATACACAGCAATTGGCACACAATATATATATATTTTTTTTTACTGGGAATTCCACTATGGCTTCTCCAAATGCAGAAACCATTTTTTTATATTTGCATACTGTCTATTCCAGAGTTTGTCCACACCTCCTCCAATGCATGATATCACTGCCTTATACTCTGTAGTCACACAATAATTTAAAGGTATCTTTAACTTTGTCTTGCTTCAAATGTTCACCCTGCCTCTGTTCAAGGGTACTTCTAACTGGACAACTATTAAGGCCATTTTTTATTAGTCCTTTTTCCAAATTCTACACTTTCCTATTAGAAATAGTCTCTTATTCCAAAATGTTTCCAGTGTTCTTAATGTTCAATTACATTATTTGTGCATATCTAAATAGATATATACTTGAAGAATTTTCATTATTAATTTTCATTTCCCTAGTCAGTTATGGTAAAACCCTTAGCACTGATAAGCATTAAATTTGTTGATTAGCTGATTTTTAATTTTTATCAGAAAGTCACATTGAAATCTAGTGTTGAGTTGCATCTTGGATAGAAGAAACAAAATATTTTTGATGATATAATATAGGAGTCTCTTAATCAAAATCATTAAACTCACTCCTAAGTTCATTTGTTGACCATATTTACCTGTTTGTTAGTAACAACCTTATGATACCAGTAAGCATCAAGTTTATAATACACTGGAAACAATACCAGAGTTCTTTCTTATCTCTTGCATAGCTGTTGATATTATAATGCTAGATATATGTCACTTATATTTGTCCAAACCCATAGAAGGTACCACAGAAAGAATGAACCCTAAGGTAAACTATGGACTTTAGATGATTACGATATATCATCTTTGGTAAAAATATACCATTCTGGTGAGTGATGTTGATAAAGGGAGAAACTACATGGGTGCGAAGAGCAGGTAGTATGGGAAATCTCTGTATCTCTCCATTTGGTTGTAAATGCAAAACTGTAAAAAAATAAATTCTTAAAAATCCAAAGAGAGAGAGAGAGAGAGAGAGAGAGAGAGAGAGAGAGAGAGGAAGAAAGAGAGAGAGAGAGAAAGAGGGAGAGAGAGAGAGAGAGAGAGAGAGAGAGAGAGAGAGAGAGAGAGGAGAGTTAAGGCAGCTGATAAAAATATCTGCAGAATTTCTGGATTAATGTAGAATTGTTGAACGCAAATTCAAGAACAAAAATTTAACTGATGTATATGTTCAATTTAACTGAAGAATGTGATCTCCCTTAATTATTATGTCTTTTTTCTTAAAAGGTTTGGCATTTGTATTTTCTTTGGAAATTAAAAATAATAATAATAATAATAAGATTCTCATTGCTGGTATGCAAACCTTCAGGAGCTGCTGCCATCAGAAATAGCCTGCAAGCTCCAGTCATCCTCATTGGCTTACCATCTAAAATGTAAGTTTTGGCCTGGCCGGCATGGGTCAGTGGTTGAGAATCGACCTATGAACCAGGGGGCCATGGTTCAATTTTAAGTCAGGGCTCATGCCCAGGTTGTGGGCTTGGTCCCAGTGTGGGGTATGCAAGAGGCAGCTGATCAATGAATCTCCCTCATCATTAAAGTTTCTATCTCTCTCTCTCTCCCTCTCCCTTCCTCTCTAAATCAATAAAAATATATTTAAAACATAATTTTTGCTTTTTATCCTGGACCTCATTCTTAAATATGGAATTCTCTACAATGTGGGAACATACATCTACCTTAAATCAGTATTTCCAGTTATAATACTCGAATTGGATATACTCGAATATCTTTAATTATGGATATTTTAAGTGGACTAATAAATCTAATCTTACTATATAGTAAATCCTTAAATGTTATAAATAATCCTATATTTTACACACACACACACACACACACACACACACACACAACTCACAAAAACAAATAAGGAAGGAAGGAAGGAAGGAAGGAAGGAAGGAAGGAAGGAAGGAAGGAAGGGTAGGGAAAAGGAGGAAATGGGAGTAAGAAAGAGAAGACTAGAAGATACAAAAGAAGGATTTGCTAAAATTTAACACCATGGTTATTAAAATCCATTTCTAAAGTAATATTTTCTTACTAAAGTAAGAAATATTAATAAGCAAACATTTATGTAGTCTGGCACTTGGTAGCAGTGTGTTTAAAATATTGATGTTTACACTTATGAAATTTTTATGTTTGAGAGAAGAATCCATACTATGATTTTTATCAGTAACTGCAAAGAAGACTGAGTTACAGTAGTTATAAGAAGAGTGAAAACTGCACCCATGATGTCATTTATGACAATAAAGTTGAGATCAGGATAGTGCTTTACTTCAGGTGGCTGAAATGCCTGGGGTTGAGCTGACTTTAAGAGCCACACTTACAAACCAATGAATAGTACAGGCAGTGAAAGCAGTCCATAAAAGACTAACCAGAGGGGGTGAGATGACTTTGAACCATGCCATTAAAGAAGTAAGTGGCAGCTCTGGGTTCATTTAGCTGAAATAAAAATCGTGGGGCTCATGAGAGTTGTTATTTTTTGTTTGTTTCTTTGTTTGTTTGTTGTTTTGTTTTTATCCCAGGGGAAGCAGGAAAGTCAGGCAATATGTATATTTTTTGTGTGTGTTTAAATTAAATTTGTTGGGGTGACATTGCTTAATATCATCATATACTATGTTTAGTTATATAATTCTATGGTACATCACCTGTATATTGGGTGATGTGTCCACCACCCAAAGTCAAATCTTCTTCTGTCACTAAGTATTTGAGCCCCTTTATCCTTTCATTTTCTACACCTTAACCCCCTTCCACTTGGTAACCACCATACTGTTATCTGGTCTATGAGTTTTTATTTGTTTTTCTTGTTTTTTTCATTGGTTGCTTTCAGTTTTATATTCCACATATAAATTGAATCATATGATTTTTAACTTTTTCTGTGTGATTTAGTTCACTTAGCCTGATATTTTCAAGATATATCCATGTTGTTACAAATGGCAGTATTTATCTTTTCTTATGGCTGAGTAGTATTCCATTGTATATATGTACCACATCTTCACTATCCAATCATCTATCAAAGGACACTTTGGTTGTTTTCATGTCTTGGCCACCATGAATAATGCTGCAATAAGGGTGCATATATCTTTGTGAAAAAATATTTTCAATTTTCTCAGGTAGATACCCATGAGAAAGGTTGCTGAGTCATATGGTAACTCTAGTCTTAATTTTTTGAGGATTCTCCATATGTTTTTCACAATGGCTGTACCAGTTTACATTCCCATCACAGTGAATGAGTGTTCCTTTTCTCAACAACCTCTCTAACACTTGTCATTACCTGAGTTGTGGATAATAACCATTCTAACAGGTATGAGGTGGTATCTTATTGTAGTTTTTATTTGCATTTCCCTAACAGCTAGTGAAGCTGAACACATTTTCATATATCTGTTGTCCATTTATATGTCTTCTTGGAAGAAGTGTCCTTTGACTCAGATTTCAAATTATCCTCAAATTGAATGAATTACTATGGGAGCTACCAATCATCCTTCAGATGACTGCAGGATGGGGAATGGTTTAGAGCAGAATCAGAATGGACTAGAGAATCTTTATAATCTTCCAGTCGCAAGGAACTTCATGCGTAATCTCAATAATACCACCCCTTTCTTGTCATTGCACCTGATTAAAGACCACGCTTGTCTTAACAACTACATTTAGAGGTGGGAGAAAAAAATGTTCAAAAACTCAGCAACACTAAAATAAACTGGTCAGGTCCACCAAACTATAAATTCTTATAGACAAGAATCACTGTCCTAATATGTCCTCATTATCCAGGGCCTAGAACAGAGCCCAGTAAATATTGGATGAAACACTTTGAGTTCACTTTACTGCTCTTTTGTGTTTCTGCTTATATAAGCACTATTCTCCATGAGAGTGGAAAACCACACTCTAAATAATTACAATAGATCATTTCTAAGTATTTTTACAGTATTGATCCATTAGCATTACAAATATGTGATGCTGTTGAGCACAAAGATCTTTCTTGGATCTGAATCCAGTGACCTGAATCTTTCTTCCTCCCCTTCCTCAACACTGTTTTCTTTCATGACTAATCACCCTCTGCCTAGACAATGACAGCAAATCACCAACTGGTCTGCCAGCCTCCTGACTTTCCAGGTTAACTCCATCAGGTCATACTATGTAATGTTCCTATTTTAAAAATCACCATTGGCTCCTGCACTGTCTCCAGGTAAAATCCAATCCCCTTAGCAACACACACACACACACACACACACACACACACACACACACACTTCTCAGACCTCTGAGATTTTTTTACTGTAGTTACCTTTGCTACAATATTTATCTTCAACTAGTCTTTCTGTGAACTACTTGTACTTTAAGGCACAGATTACATGTCCTGATTCTTGACAAACTGCCCTAACTAACTCTCTTCTCAAAGATAGAATTTATATCTTCCTCCATTGTTTTCCTATGGAATTTCAACAACATTTTCTTTCTTTAAATTCTTAACTCTGTGATTTGGCTTTGTGTTCCCTGGGTGCTTGGAACATATAGATAATCAATTTTTTATTTATTGACTAAATAAATATTTGAAAGTTTGAAATAAATAAACATAGTCACCAAAAATCAAAGCTAAGAATATTGTAAATCTCCCTCATCCCCCTCTCACAATATGTACAAGATAGTGATTTTTACTGCTGCATGGTTATTCCTTTAAAATTACATTTTAAAAAGCCGATACATTTCTCTTTTTTTACATTCTAGGTGAGAATAAAGCATAAAACAGATTTTTCAGAGTTGTTATAACAGGGACACTATGGCTAAACACACACATAAAAATGCTAGTTGGAAATATTAGAGATTTTGTAGTTATTGTATATTTTAATTTTCAGTCCTCTATATACTCAAGTTGATTTCTAATAAATTTGTAAGTAATACAGCTGCTGTCTGTATTATACCTACTATTGAATATTTTAAGTATTATATAAACTAATAATAAGGCATGGTGAACCATCACAGAAAATATAATAAACATAATCAAGGCTCTATTAAAGTATTTTTTCTTATCTAAAATTTGTTTCATTCTTTCTAATATACCAACTGTCAGTGTTGGTAGAGTAGATGCCTCAACATCCACCATTTTTAACACCCTTTGTTTGTTCAAACTGTAATGAGAAAACATACTTTTCTTTATATTTTAGTTGCTGCCTTTCATAATTTGTTTTCTATATTTCTTCAAATATATAGACAACTAAAAACCTACCATTGCCCTTAGTGACAACTTCAGCCCCCAATCAGTAATCACTAGGCATTTATTGGCATTCAGATCAATTGCATCAATGGAATGCACCAGAAATAGAATAAAAGGTACAGTATGGAATGGGAATAGAAAGCCAGCCTAAGGACTGAAGCCTTAATAGAAACAGCAGAGATCACGTTGCTACCAAACAAATAAAAGCATGACTTCTGCCATCACCTCTTCCTTTAATATTCTGGAAAGTAATTATCATATAACAATATCATTTGCCCTAGTCACCTTTCCCAGTGGATCTAATTCTATCATGTGACTTATCTTCCCACCACCCCCCAGACATATCTACATTAATTATTCTGCTCCTTAAGAAACTTCCAGGGAAGTCAGTCACTTTCACTCTACTCCCACGATGCTCTCAGGCAGGTTCAATTGTCTTCTTCCTTCTGAATGGGATTATTAAGGGCAGAATTATTCCCATATTCATATATTGAAGGTCTAACACCCAGTACTCCAGAATGTGTTTGGAGATAGGGTCTTTAAAGAGGTAACTACGGTTTAAGGAGGTCATTGAGGTGGGACCTATCCCAACTTGCCTGGTCTCCTTAGAAGAAGATATTAGGACACATATACACATAGAATGACCATGTGAAGGCAGAGGGGAGGAGATGGCCATCTACAACCAAGGACAAGGGCCTTAGGGGAAGCCAACCCTGACCTCAGACATCTAGGGTTCATAACTGTAAGAAAATACATTTCTGTTGTTGAAATTCTCTCAGTCAGTGATATTTCATCATTATGCTAGACCTAGAAAACTAATATAGGAATAAATACTTTTTTGTTAATAAAACACCTTTAATTTTTTTTTACTGTAATGGATTTTGGGAATTTGATCTGGTTTCTTCTTGGTACAATTGGCATGATTTCACAACTTCTCTCCTACCCCTTTTTTAAAATTTCAAAAATGTGTTGGTGATAAGTTTGTTGGGTGTAATGTATGAACAAAAACAAGTTCTTCAATCAGCAAATGTCAAGTGCCTGCTTAGAACAGAGAAAGTACAAAGCAAAGAGATAATATAGGTACTTGCCATCAGGTTCAAAATGTAGAAGAGGAGGGATAAAACAGCAATATATTGTAAGGTTAAAATTATGATATGGTTCCTGTCCTGCTTTAGAGAACTTGCAATATAGAAGAGAAGTGGGAATATATACTACCCAATTTTACACAACCAATGCCCTCAAAAATACCCTATATAATAAAGAGGTAATATGCAAATTGACCATCACTCCAACACACAAGATGGCCGCCTCCATGTGGTCAAAGATGGCAGCCACATGATAGCCAGAAGGGGAGGGCAGTTGTGGGTGATTAGGTCAGCAGGAGAGGGAAGTTAGGGGTGACAAGGCTGGCAGGGGAGGGCAGTTAGGGGCAATTGGACTGGCAGGAGAGGGTAGTTAGGGGCAATCAAGCTGGCAGAGGAGGGCAGTTAGGGGTGACCAGGTCAGCAGGGAAGGGTAATTGGGGGTGACCAGGCCTTCAGGGGAGGGCAGTTAGGGGCAATTGGGCCAGGAGGGGAGCAGTTAGGAGTCTATCAGGCTGGCAGGGGAGTGGTTAGGGGGTGATCAGACTGGTAGGCAGAAGTAGTTAGGGGCAATCAGACAGGCAGGCAGGCAGGCAACAGTTGGGAGCCAGCAGTCCTGGATTGTGAGAGGGCTGTCCAACTGCCCATTTAGGCCTGATCCCACCGGCAGTCAGACATCCCTCGAGGGGTCCCAGATTGGAGAGGGTGCAGGCTGGGCTGAGGGACACCCCCCGAAGCACGAATTTTGTGCACCGGGCCTCTAGTATTATTGTAAAGTAGAAACAGAGTTATTTAGGAAATATTTAAAATGAGAAAAGAAAAAAAAAGAAAAGAGAGAATTAAAGAAGGAAGAAAAGGGAGATTAAGAGAAAGAACATATCTCCACATTTCATATTTAAAAAATTATAAAATTAGCAAGAAATTCAAATGATTCCTAATATCCTCCTGCCGCCTTCTCTTTCTGTCATTTTGATAAGGGTCCCTGAATGAAATGAATGTTCTGTCAGTTTTCATTTGTCAAAGTAATACTTCTTCAGTAACAAGGTGCTGTTTTCATGGCTTCTCCACTATGAAGCTTTCATGAATTTACTAGAAAATGACTTGGCTTATCATATCCTTTCCCATAGTACTTTGGACATTACTATCCTAGCATCTACTATACTGCATGACAATTACTGCTTTACATGCCTTTCTCTTCTATTAGGCAGTAAGCCAATGGTACAACTTTAAGTCTTAGGTAATAATTCAGTAACCAAATGACTAAAATGACAATTAAGAAATACAGAAAGCAGATATCTTCTGAGCTCAGGCAAGAGGGAAAGAAAGTTTTTGGACATTTTTGAAAAAGGTGCATTTGTGCTGAATTGTGAAATAATATGAATAGACTGAGTGACACTTTGGAGCGCTCATTCATTCAACAAATGTTCAAAGGGGACCTATTACGTTGGTTAAGCATGGGGTTACTTGTAAGTCCAATTGCAAAAGGCAAGTAAGAAAATTTTTATAATAGAAAGAAAAAATAATAATAGGAAAGTACATAAAAATAAATGTAAATGGAAATTTTATCATCATTGTATCAGTAAACACTGCCTCATTGTTTTCATCTTATGTTTCCCAAACTGGAAAGTAATAAATCAACATCAAATCTATAATTCAGTAAACTCAGTGGAAGCTGCACAAAATTGAAGATTAAATTAAAATATTTAAGATCCTTAATACTATTAAATTAATTAAATTAATGTCTTTTAAGGTGTGTGTTTTTAAACCAAAGATGTTCATGGACACATTAAAATTTCATGATATGTGCATGTCCATCTATGAATGTTTTATGGCTTAGTAGAAAGCATGATTATAATGAACCTTGGCTTAATAAATTTTCTAGGAAAATGTCATTGTCATTGTGCTCTTATTTTTACATTATGAGTTTTATGTTACGTTAAAATAAAGGAAATGCTGGATTAAGTACAGAGTATTAAGGATGTGCCTCTTTGAGGAGAACACAGACCTAAACTGACCCTTACATAGTCCCTCTCGAGTACATACTATTATTTGAACTTTACAGTTGGAGAAACTAAGACAGAAGTTTGGTGATTTTCACAAATTCATAGAGCACATCACCACTGCATCTGCCAGGATACAGTATCCTGACCTTGCCATCCATTCAATGACCTTAAAGTCATTCATCTTCTTTGACCCTCCCCATCTGCAAAATAAGTGAGTTATTCTAGTTATCAATGATCAGTAAAGTCTTTCTAAAGCTGATACTATGGTGTATTTATGCACTTAGTTATAGGTACCCAACTATGTATTACATAGTACTTTTAGGTGTCTACATTTATGATATAAGAATTACAGATTCTTTTTCTTTCAATTAAAATTAGGCCCAAAATAGGCCATAATCTCAGAGCTTTAAATAAAAAATAAAATAAAAAACTTTATAGTAGCCCTAGCTGGTTTGGCTCAGTGGATAGAGTGTCGGCCTGTGGATTGAAGAGTCACGGGATCTATTTCAGTCAAGGGCACATGTCTGGGTTGCGGGCTCGATCCCCAGTAAAGGGTGTGCAGGAGGCAGCCGATTAATGATTCTCTTTCATCACTGATGTTTCTATCTCTCTCTCTCCCTTCCTCTCTGAAATTAATAATAAAATATTTAAAAAACTTTATAGTACTCTAAATGGCAAAAAAAATTTCAAGTAATACATATATATATATATATATATATATATATATATATATATATCAACACAATGATATTTTTGGTCTCTTCTGGTTGTAAATACATATATTTGCAAGCCCTTTATAAGAAACGAAATGGTAACTATCATTGTGTTTTTATTTCATTTTTTATTCGTTATTATTTTGAGTAAAATAATAACTTTTCCTTACATATGCATGACATTATAGTCCTAAAATTGCTTTCACATATCTATTTTTCTTGATTCTAACATCTTGATTCCAATTAGGGAATTTTTTTTCTTATCATGATTTATCACTAGACAAAGCTCCGTGAGTATAAATAACTACAGCAGCATTTAAATGCATCTTCTGTTTCTGTGACCTTTCCTTCATGCATCCCTGCTGCCTTAGATTAATGCAGAACATTAGAATTAAAGTGGAAATTATTTTTTCAGGAATTATGTGCATCCCCCATATTACATCTTCTTACTTGTGTCAGTCTAATAGCTGTTCAAAATTATAAAAGGCATATGCTTCTTTTCACACTGAATGTAAAGTCTCTGGCACAGAATGCAAAGTGTGGATCATAGAATGCTACACTAAAGCAGGAAAAGGCAAAGCTCTCTGTAAGTGCCTCTGCCCTAACCTTTCAGTGTAAGCAGAAAAGAGGCATCAGGACACACATTCACATGCTTACTTAGTTCAGGTAAGGATACAATTTAAGTAATTAGAGTCTAAGAAATGTCAGGTCACAAATGAGGGTGGCTCCCTGATGTCTTCCTTGCCCTTCCTGAAGACTTATCCTAGGTGAGATCAGAAGCTAAAGTTGCCAGACCAGAATCAAGTTGGGTCAAGGTGGAGGGGCACTAACTCTCCTCATTCTGGAGCATTTTATACCCTCTCAACCAAAAAGGCTACTGCTGAGACATCTTAGGCATGGAGTCTACTTTTTGTGTGCTTTGTTTTAAATCCTCACTCAAGGACAAGCTCAGAGAGAGGATGGGAGAGAGAAACATCAATGTGAGAGAGAAACTTCAATCAGTAGCCTTTTGTTCGTGCCCCAACCAGAATCTAACCCAAAACCCAGGCATGTACCCTGATCGGGATATCAAGGCCATAATCCTGGCATGTGCACTGACTGGGAATCAAACCATGACCTCCTGCTTCATAGGTCAATGCTCAACCATAAGCAACACCAGCTGGGCATTATTAGTACTCTCAGTATGAGAATCAGAAAAAAAAGTTTGAAAAATTCTAAACTTCTGATACATGTTTCCCAGTGTGTTCCTGCACTAGTAGTGTGTTTTTGATAATATCTCGCACACCGCAGTATTAGTTTTATTTTTAACCTTTTTGAATTAATTTAAAAAACCATGCCTTGGCATCTAATTTTAATTTCCTTAACTGTTAAGTGTTTTTTTTTCAAGTTTACTGACTATTTCTTCTTTAAACGATTTACTAGCATATGTGCTTTGGAAACTTCTCTTAGTGTGTTTAGATTTTTAATGTTTTTAGATTTTTTATATATTAAAAACAATAATATATATTATCTAAAATATTTTCTTCAGAAAAATATATGAAGCCTTTCCATGATACCTTTGGGTAATGTGTATTAGCTAAGTCCCTCCTAATTCTAGCATTAAAAGAACACACACACATAAAAGGCATCGCTAAAATTAAATATATGAAAATCAACAACATAATGATGCAATGTGCTATTAGATACTGTTATTTCCATTTAGTTCTCTTTCTAAAATTTAATTAAAATGAAAACCATATTAAAGCTAAAATTATTTTATATTATGACTGATTCACATTGTCTCATTTTATTTTATCTTATTTTGCCAGAAATTCTGCATTATGAAAAATTCTTATCATAAAGTATTTTTTGACATTTTTAAATCTCAGGCATATCTATTAGGCTGACCTTTTCTTATCTGGACTAGCCAAGATATTCCCCAAGTTCTCAGTAAAGTAAAAAAGAATAACCATGGTTGGAAGTTTTAACTACAGAAACTACAGGGCTTTTTTATAATTTTTTCTGTCCTACAAATTCTGTATACTGTATATTATTTATTCAGTCATTCATTTATTTACGCAGCAAATATGTATTGAACACTCTAGAGCAGTGGTTCTCAACCTCGGCTGCACATTAGAATCACCTGGGAATCTTTTTAAAATCCTGATTTCTGGGCCTCCTGATCGTCTGGAAATTCTGTTTCTTTCTTACGGGGTGAGGCCACAACATTAGTAACAAAGAAACAGAATTTCCGGAGGATGAGGCCCAGAAATCAGGATTTTAAAAAGATTCCCAGGTGATTCTAATGTGCAGCCGAGGTTGAGAACCACTGCTCTAGAGCATATACTTCCCTGGTTCTTTATTTCATAAATGGGGCTAACACAGGATAGCTGTGAAAAGTATATAATGTTGCCTGTCAATAAAGATTTAAAACAGGAATTGATCTCTAAGTATATGCTGTGACAGTTCTCTAAGCTATTATAAATTGTGGACGCATAACTGGGTTTTTTTTTAAGAGATCTTTCTGTTACACAATTCAAACCCGCCATTACATATTGAAACTAAAGTTGCCTTTAGCTACAAGAGATATTCACTATTATTGAAATTTAGGATTTGTCTTTGTATTGCTAAGGATTTAACAATTTCAGAAAAGCCATCCTTAATTTAAGCAAACAGTAGTGTCTTGCTCAGGATTCTATTTGAGCAAGGCCACTGAAATAAATGAATGTGCATATGACTTTATTTTCAATGATGACTCTACAGTTCCAGAAAGCCATCGTTATGGGTGTTAGGCTGGGGAACCTCTATGGTTAGGTCCTAGTCTCTCATCAATGCCTTCAGTATTGGAGAAGGCACAAACCACATCGTCCAGCTGCTTGACTTCAGTGTAGATCTGTGTTACCAGGTCAACAGCTAGACCCTTAGAGCTCATCCCAATACTTTTCCTCTCCTCTAGTTGTTTCCATTTACCATTCACTTCTGTGGCCTTTTCTCTTTTCACAGGCCCTAACACCAACCTCTTCTTGCTCATATGTCAAATCAGCTTGAATTTTTCCTCAGAAAACAGAATTCTGTTAACATTCACTGAGACATAATGTATACTAGGCACTGCACTAGATATTGGACTGGTGGAGAAAAGAAAATGTCATATACACAGATTATGCATTATGTATAAGACAAGAGGCCCAGTGCACGAATTTGTGCATAGGTGGGGTCCCTCGCCCTTGCCGGAAATCGGGGCCGATCAGGGCCCACCAGCCAGGGGGAGGGACCGTGGGAAGTTGGCTATGGGAGAGCACTGACCACCAGGGGGAAGCTCCTGTGTTTAGCGTTGGCCCACTGGTGGTCAGTGTGTGTCATAGCGACCAGTCGATCGGTCGTTTGGTTGACCGGTCATAACAGTCGCTTAAGCTTTTATATATATAGATATTATGCTCAGTATTTCATGTAAGTAATTTTATTATCTAAAAATATCTGTGAAGTTGAACCAAAGACCAACTCCTCTGATCTTCTATTTCCTGATCCATCTACTTATAAAATTAAACCACTTATTTCACCCACATTCCTTTGAAGGTGATGAGTGGAAAAATGATTTTTCTGTCCTTTTGTGAGAGATTCTAAAAAATTGGCTTATAATTTGAACAACAGCAACAACAAAAACAGAAGAAGAAGGAAAGAAGAAAGGAAGGAAGGGAAGAAAAGAGAAATGTATAATATGATTGAGAGTATGAACCAATCAGTCAGAGTATTTCACCATGTTTTTAGCATGGTCTTGAGGAATTATGATTGATGCAACTATGTATCAATCAGTATTATATCTATATATATAAAAGCCAAGTGACAGGAATAATGGAACAACCAGAACAACCGGTTGCTATGATGCACACTGTGGTGGCCAACCGGCCTGATTGGGGCCCCGATTGGCACACCCTAATGGCCCAAGGCCCCTCCTCCTAGCCCCCTATCGGCCCCCAACCCCGATGGGGGTGGGGCCAGCAGCCAACCTCCAGCGGCCCCTCACCCCTGCCAGCCCAGCCCCGATCGGCCCCTATCAGGGCCGGCCAGCCGGACCCCATCCATGCACAAATTCAAGCACCCGGCCTCTAGTGTATTATAAACATATCACAGAAACTTTATAATCAACCTATGTCCTAGGTAATGTTTTTATTGTACTGATGAGAACACAAAACTATAGAAGAGCACTTAAGTTCCTTGTCTGCTAAGACATAAATAGTAATTGCAGGCCTGTGTCTACCAACTCCAGATCTAAGATTCTTTAGTCCTTTCTTAATTGGAGCATTTATAACCTTTGAGAGCTTAAGAGGCACCAAGATATCAAAGAACAGCTGAAGATGAGGGTAACTGATAAATCCCAAGAAGAACTTCATAGCATTAAAGGATGTCATCCAGAGCATAAACATGCAGATCCACACCACCAAAGGACTTGTGTTCTATTAGTGTGTTTGGGAACAGTCCTACTTAAGCAATTTTACAATTATATAGATATAGATATAGATATAGATATAGATATAGATATAGATATAGATATAGATATAGATAGATATAGATATAACATATCTATTTTATCTATCATATATATTGACATAATGTTAGGCAAAAATGTTCTTTCAGTCATTTCTCTATAAAATTCCCTTCTTTTTTCAAGAAGGTTTGGATTTAGGTATCATCCCTAACTCTTATCTTATAGTTTTACAGTAATCAGTAATTAATCCTGTAGGAATAGCAATAATTAGCCTGTCCTCCTTTTATAGAGCTTAATAGCTCACAACATGCCTCTGCATACATTATCTCCAGTTGCAGATGCTGGTATGTGTAATTTAACTTCATCATTCTGAATTTTTAGATAAAGTGGACTTGAAAAATGGATGGTAAGTCATGTAACAGCGGCTATTTTTAAATTCTTTCTTTTAAAACTTTAGCATTTATCTTCTCTGAAATCTGGTAGCTGCAGGCTGTTTGAATCTCCTGATACTCTTTATCACCTAAACCTACCATTTTCTCTTGTTTTTTGATCAATTCAGAGCTTTTTCTAAGCTGTTAAACAAAGACACAGTAAAGCTTCTAAGGTGGAAAAATACATATTTTTAAAGGCACTAAAAATCCAAACCATAAATATCGAAGACTAAGAAAGCTTTTAGGTCATTGATTCTGCAATCTTCCAAAGGTATAGCAATAGCTGAACCAACAAAATCAGTTACTCAAGAATAGAATGCCTATTAATATCTTTAGATGCAATTTAATATCTTCGCTCTGAGAACACAATTTGCTTTTGAGTGGATGTTGTGGTTGTTTCCACTGAAAGGTAAATAACCTCCCTCCTTTGGTAACATGCTTTAATGAAGAAGAGCCCATCCTCTGACTGAACTAATGTGCCTCACCACACATCCGTAGTCCCATAGCTAATAAAAAGGATTATCAGGTGAATATAAATGTAGTTTACAGTTGCAATAGCTCACACCATTACTTTTTACCTCAATAAGTAAATCAAGCATTTATGTCTGAAAACTACTTAAAAGCTAACTTTTCCGATTCTGTATTCCTCTGACAGCATATAATGAATATATTGTCATGGAAAGTAACAAATTTTATTATAGCTCTAATGCTTAAAATTCCATCTGTTTCCATAAACTGAACAAGAATTACAGAGAAGTAGCCATGAATCATAAAATGCATAAGAAGTCTCCTAATAAGCGGCTTCTAAAAGACATTAAAAATAGTCAACACATTAATGATGAGATGCTGTCTGTCTGACACATCAGTTACTATTCACCAGTTGCTCAGAGGCCATTCATGTTTATCCTATAGATATCTGTAAAAGAAAGACACTATCCTTTTAAAGTGGGAAACTATGCCTATTGGGTAGCAGAATAAGCAAGTTCCACTTGCCATTTTATGTATAGTCTTGCAATTTGAGAGCAGTAAACAAAGGACTTAGGCTACAGAATGAAAGAATTACTTTCATCAAAATACTTATTCACTCATATGTGCTTCAAACATTTATTGAACCCCTATGATGTGTCAAATACTCTTTCCTGAAAAATTCAGAAATAAAAGACATAGCCTCTGTCTTCCAGCAATTCACAGTTAGGTGGATATTGACAATGCATAAATAGGGTATACGGTAGAAAGAGATGTGTACTATAATTAGAGGGAAATTGAGGAAATATGGGGAGGGTTTTAAATAAAGACTAGGCATGAAGTAGGCGAAAAAGAAGATACATTATATTCTGTTGGTCATACTTTTTGCACAGTAAAGGTGACTGATAGCAAGAATTTAAGGAGGATATAGTGTAATAGCCTAATTCATATCATTCCCCACCATTTAAAAATGAGAATACAAAAATCTTTGAAAAGTTAAGTGGCTTTTAAGGGTCATTGTTTTAATTAACCTGAAACAGGCAAGGATTATCCCATTAATTAAAAAAGCAATGTTACATGTACATACAATGGAATATTATTAGGCCATACAAAGAATGAAATCTTGCCATTTGTAACAGCATGAATGGACCTAGAGGGAATTATCCCAAGTGAAATAAGTCAGTCAGAGAAAGACATACCATGATTTCACTTATATGCGGAATCTAAAAAACAAAACTAAAACAATCATAATTGCAGAGAACAGACTGATAGTTGTCAGAAGAGATGGGTTGGTGAGGGGCTGGGTCAAAAGGTGAGGGACTAATAAGTGCAAATTGGTATTTACAAAGTAATCATGGCATATAAAGTAGAGCATAGGGAAAATAGTCAAAAATATCGTAATAACTATGTATGGTGCCTGATGGGCACTAGAAATATCAGGGGAACACTTTGTAAAGTACATGATTGTTTAACCTGAAACTAATACAAAATGATATTCAATACATGCTGTGATTTAAAAATAAAATTTTTAAAAAATTACAGAGGAAAAAAGTCTGCCACCAGAAAAATAAATAAAAGAATTATTCCATTGATAGCACCTTTTGTGTTTTTCACACACACATATAGTATATGCACATAGATTACTGATTAATAATAATTGATTGTTACTTATAATTATATTTTTGTAATGATTTGTTTACAAGTTTCTTTAATTAAATAAATTATTTATTATAATTCTATATTTGGGAAATTATTATTTTTTTGTTTTACCAATGTGTCTCTTAGCTTTCAGTTTACCTTTAAGCCAAAATTCTTCCTAGAAAAATGTATTTTTAAGAGTCTTGTAGGATTACTGCAAAGAGCCCTAGAATCAAGCAAACATATTCTTAAAAATTGGGTTTATCATTTATGGTTTGTATTGTCATTGGCCAACCACTAAACACCAGTTAATTCATCTATAAAATAGGAATAATAATTTTTCAGGGTTATTATGAACTCTAGAAGAAACAATATATATTAACCACAGAATGGTGTATGGTTATTCATTTAATTACAATATCTAGTGAGGGGTTTATGTAGAGAAGTTGTTAGGAGTTAAATGTTCAATTATGAAAGAGAAATGTACATGCCCGACGCTCTTAGAACTTTGAGTTCAGTGGGTCACATAGCATACATAGCATATTATATTAGTGGCAAGAACCCTATGTGGTTTTGCTTACAGCTTTCCAACTGAGTGTCAGTACGGGGAGAAAACATTCATTCATTTCTTATTGCGTTATTTGCTGCTCCACACATTATGCTAATGCAGAGTTTCCATGTTTCCTTGCTTTTCTTAGGGACTGCTTTTTACCAACCACTATATCCTCTTGCTATCAATCACCTTTACTGTGCAAAAAGCATGACCAACAGAAGAGTCTTCCACTCTACGGGAGAATTTGCTTCCTGAAAAAGCAGATCTTCTTTCTTGCTGTATTGTGCAGGTCAAAGACATTGCAGCTAGAGGTGCCAATTGTCTTTCATTAGACATGCAAGCAATCAATCCAAAGGCAGTTTTTAAATTCTAGTTCTATCCCCAAGAGTTTGCTGCTGCTGGCATAAACTGATACACAATGGCTTTAAAGAGGTAATTAACAGATAATTAAATATTTATACTATGTATAAGCAATGGGCTAAGTGCTTCAGTGGGGGAATGGATTCAGACTTACTGGCTTATTTTGCATGGAGAAGCAATTGCCATAAGAGAGTAGAGAGTAACTAAAAGGATCTTGTCTCCAGATTTTGGCCATGTGATCCCAGAGAACTAGAACTATGCTTATTTTCTCCTCTGCATTCAAGAAACAAAATGTGTACATGTCTTCTTTTTTTTCCAGTTTGTGGACCATAAAGATGAATTAATAAATGATCTCACTTTTAAGAGCATGCATTCCAGACAGGTAACACAAACTGTTTCTTGACACACACATTATATGAATTTCATGTTGAAGAAGCCAATTTATTTGTTTATGTACTGTCTATGGTTGCTTCTGCACTGCAACATCTGAGTTGAATAATTGTGATAATGACCTTATGAACTACACATGCTAAAATATTTAGTATCTGGTCCTTTACAGGAAAAGTTTGCTGTCCTCTGCTTTAAAGGGATTTTTCAAATATCTTTTTTTTCCTTAAAATATTGGGATAAGAATTGTGGGGAGGAGGTAAAAGAGGAGCAATGTGACTATATTAGTTTTATTTTTCTACTTGCCTTGGGGCTTGGACAATTTCTTGGGTGGACCACTTTAACAAAAGCTGCATTTGATAAATTATACAGTGATTCCTATTCATTTTATTTCTAGAAATGCAACCTTTTACTATTTATGGTCATTGTATTATTTATTGATTTTTTGTTTTTAGAGAGAGAAACATTGATTCTTTGTTCCACTTATTTTTGCATTCATTGGTTGATTCTTGTATGTGCACTGACTGGATACAGAACCTATAACCTTGCATATGGGGACTACGTTCTAACCAACTGAGCTACCCACCAGAGCCCATTTGTGGTCATTTTTAATATTTTAAGATCCTAGGTAGTAGAAGTTGGATGAGTCTGCAGAACACTGTTGCTCCACCAGCCAACACCTTACCCTCTCACCCTTCCTTCTTTTATTACGATGAGAACACTTATTTTGTTCAGGTTTGATTATTGTACATACGCAGGAGCAGAAAAGGCTGAATTTCTCCTCAGTTTAAGCTAACCAAACTATTTATATTCCACTTAGCAAGTCGTCCTAGGTATATTCATGTGATATTTCTGACCACTTACCAGTAAATGTAAAATAGTATCTTCTAGGGAGAGATGTGTTTCCACATTCTTGCCTAATGTTCTCAAAACAAAAGGCAACTGAATCTAAACACAATTACTGTTTATAATATGTGCCACTGCCCATATCAGAGATGGCTCTACTCTGGGGTGGGAATAGAATTGAGTGGGAGGGGCGATGTTCGGGTATGAACAAAGATACATTGATTAAAGTGACAAATCCTTCTGTTTAGATTTCTGCATTTTGGAAAGTATAATTACAGATTAGCTTTGAGACCCACTTTCATTTTTTTCTTCATGCACTAATGTGTGGTTCTGGAAATACACAAAAATGATCATGGTATTCAAAGTAGTTGTTCATGTTAGCTGAAGATAATTGTGTACTGTTAAATAATTTATATATTACAGCAAAATGTGAATATATTCAGGTCTAAATATAACATGCCTGAAGCATAACATTTACATTGGCAAGCAAATGCTAATTGGATGTTAGAAGTGGGAAAGTTTGTTATAAATATTAACAAATTTCATCAATTAAATTTTCAAAAATTAAATAAAAGTTCATAAGTATTATGATCATTTGTATTTAAAATTTTTACATCTTTTAAACATAAAGGCCTTTTATTTTACCTTTTAATTTTACTAGGTATTTTTGGAAGTTTAGAAAATAATAATTTCATAAAATATGTAAAAATAATTTTAATAGCTTATTCTTATATTTATTTGTATTTCATGACCTATTTTTAAATTTGTAAAGGCCTTTTATTTTACATTTGTTAGCTTACTATGGAGATACAAATGTATTATGACTCCCATGGACACATCATGAAGCCTTAACAATCCTTCCCTGTCAGACATTATCCATTTCCCCATATTATTTCCCTATGTTTTTTCTTCCATTAATATTTTGGTTTGTAACATTAAAAGGTAAAAATTATTTTCATCATTACTTCATCTAAAATATATTAATTCAAGTTCCTTTCTGTCATAAAATATCCAGCTAGTTTTCAAAATTCCAATGGTCTCTAAATGTTAAAGGCTACCCCATATGGCTACTAAACTCTTGAAAGAGACGCAGGCAGTGTAACCCAGGAACTGAAATAAGTAAACTGAGTCTCAGAGGTGTTAGCAGTTTTTTCAAAGACAGGTAACTAGGAGATGGTCATATCGAGACTAGAATTTAGGTTTTAAGTCAATAATCTTCCCACATCATCAACAACAGGGACTTGTTTTTTTAAGCCATCTCTACTGCAAGTTACTTAAGTGAAAGATCAAATTTAGGATAGCTTTAATTCTAAGTAAGATATTTAAAAATCTCTATCTTTTCTCTAAACTATGATACAACTTTCAAATTTTTACAAAGTTTTTCTTTTCTTTTCTTCTTTTCTTGACAAATATATGGTGCTACATTATCTTCTCAGAATAAAGAAAAGAAACTTGCTTGTGGGATTGTCGGAAGCAATAAATAGTGAATTTTACTTTTATGGATTCTGTGAAAGCAGTACACCATATATCCTCATTTCCTTTCTAAGTCAGAGAACTCTTTTATCTCCTTAGGAAAACTCAAGAAGCTGAAACTATTTTAGAAAGTGTATATGTTTGCCCACATGTAGCATTTGCATTACTCAGTGTTTTATTGTGGTATAAAAAGTTCACAAAAGGTGACATAAAAAGTTCAATTTGGAAACTTATCCCCTAGGAATTTCCTCCAAAAATCCAGTTCTTGTGCTTAACAGGGCATTTCTCTGACTGGAGTCATGCCCATCATCATAATAATGAAGTGATATCAGTCACTTCTTGTATCTTCTTTGTGTCAGGCTCTTTTCATATATGGCATGACAATTCAGTTAAGGGATTAGTGTGCATAGGACTTTGTTGATATCAGAATAAGGCAAAATAAATGCACAGTCAAAATGATGTAAACACAGTACTCAGAACCTCCCACAGCCACATCAAAATTACAACTTAACTACAAAACAACCATCATTCAGAACTGCTAAAATCTAGCTGAACAAAAGGCCTATGAATAAGGATATAAAAAAGAAGCCATATCCAGAGGGCTAGGAGGAGCACAGATGCAGAACAGCCTGGTCCCACACCCACGTGTGGCAGATAAAAATCAGGCTAGCCCTGGCCAGCGTTCTCAGTGGTTAAGCACATGGCCAAAGGGTCACGGGTTTGATTCTCAGTCAAGGGCATGTATCTGGGTTGTGGTCTGACCCCTGACCCCAGTGGGGGCACATACAGGAGGCAACTAATTGATTTTTCCCTCTCACATCTCTTTCTCTCTCCCTCCCTCTCTCCTTCCTCCTTTCTACTCTTCTCTCTCTCTCTCTCTCTCTCTCTCTCTCTCTCTCTCTCTCTCTCAAATATCAATGGAAAAAATAACCTCAGGGGGAGGATTGACAACAACAACAATCAGGAGGGTTATCTCTGTTGCAGAGGGTCCCCCATAGGAGTGAGGGGTTCAGCTCAAAAGTCCCCTTAAATTTAGGGAGAGGAACTGAATTGTCTGGCATTAGCTTGAGAGCTGGAGGGGCAGCTTTTTCTCAGGTCCAAGTGCTGGGAGAGGTCATTGTTCCTTTTTAGAGCCTTCCTCCTCACAGAGCCAGCAGGCTAGTGCTGGCTCAATCCCGGACTGGGACCTGGTACATGTGAGAGGCACAACCAATTGAGGTGTCTCTCACACATAGATGTTTTTCTCTCTCTCTCTTTCTCCTTCCCTCCCTCCCTTCCATCTCTCTAAAAATCATTAGCCTCCCTGTGACCGCCACCAATACTCATTCACTTACATAATACCTCATATTTTAGCTACTGCTACGTACAAGGGACTGCCCTAAGTGCTGATACTAAAGTTTCAGACATGCACCTATAGAAGGACTATGTGGGTCTCTTTCCATGATGAATGAGCCAGATTGAAAGAATATGGGCTGATATATTGCCTTTATGATTTTCCCTTACTCTTTATTAATTGTATGTTTATTTGTTTGTTACCATTTATTGAAGGAAGTATTATAATAAATGAGTAGAATGAATGAATAATAAATATTTAGGGTGGAACACAAATGTAAGGTAGTGTACTTCTTCAGTAGAAAGGGACTGATTCCTCACTGTGGAGCAGAGAGACAAAATTCAAAGCCGTAACTCTGTCACTGGCAGTAATTGGACCTTCTTTGCACAGGTATTTAACGTTAGTAAGTCTTGGTTTCAATATCTGTAAAATGGGGGAAATAGTACACACTTTATAGCATTATTACAACATTTATAAATAACATGGAGCTCTTGGCACATAGCAGTCACTTAGGCACCAAAACAGAGCTATTTGCTAGAAAGACTGATTCTGAGTTAAACCCAAGCCAAATACATTTATTTAATTCAATACAGCATGCCTCTTATTTGAAACCTCATGCTGAGAACACACAAGGGAAAGAGACAGTGACTGTAATATTTATCACTCACATCAGTAGTCTTGGCTGATCAAAGGAAATACATTTACCAGTCAACTAAGAAGCAGCCTCATTTTGGTTGCTTGAATATGCAACCTTAAAGGAGGAAAACATCTAAGCCTGAATTCCATCGGAGCTCATTAATTTTGTGACAACAGAGCTGTTTACTTTGAAGCCAGTGAAAATGAAAATATTAGCACAGGGAGACAAATAGGTATTTGTGAAAGAATTAATTTACCTCAGAAAAGAATAGGCTGACTTAGCAATTAGGCCTTTATGAAAGTTGAACAGTCTTTATTCAGTGACACCACTAGAATGAACATGTCTTTCATTTTACTTCCATAGTATGAACTCTTGCACAAAATTAACATGCATGGGCAAAAAAAAAGAGAAAGAAAAAGTGGAGGAGGGGGTTGCAGAAAGACGTGTGTGTGTGCATGTGTGTGTGTGTGTGTTAATCCTCATTCAAGGATTTTCCCCCCCATTGATTTTTAGACAGAGTGGAAGGAAGGGGGAGAGACAGAGAGAAAAACATCCATGTGAGAGAGACACATCTATTGGTTGCTTCCTGCATGGGTCCCAACTGGGGGCTGAGGATTGAGCCTGCAACCAAGGTAAGTGCCCTTGACCAGAATCAAACCTAGGACCCTTTAGTCCTTGAGCTAACACTCTAACCATTGAGAAAACTGGCTAGAACAAGACCTTTTAATTGATAACCCAAATGCATCAGAAAATATTTAACTTCCCTCACCCGGCCCCATTTCCTTGGCTGTCTAATCTAGCTTCCTGGGATGGATTCAGTGGAAGGTGGAATGGAACTGTACCAATTAACCTTATTTAGAGAGAGTGATCCCAGAAGACCTATTCCCATATGGGAATGGGAGGCAAGATGTTCTAGTTGAGGAAGAAAAGTCATAGTCAGCAAAGTAAGCAGGGGAGTAGAGGGCCCAAAGAGATGTGGGATCCATCAAATTAGACAACCCAACAGTTAGAAAATTAGATGAATGAGTCAAAGCTTGGAGAGAGGGAATCAAAGGGGATATGGGAGAATGGCTAAATAACATTTCTAGGCTACTATTACTAACGAAACCTATATTTCTCTGTTCTTTCCTCTGATCGGAATTTTGGCAGGGCTGCCTGAGCTGGGGACACATCTCTAAAGCAGCAGAATCAGTCCCAGAACACAGAATCCAAGAAGCTGCTGCTGTAATTTCTGAAGGGCCCATTGGAGAGCCAGTGCTGGCCTCAATCGCCATCTGCTGTTTGTTTTGTCCCCTCCCATCATTTGGCTCTTCTCCTGTGCTTCAGAGACTGACTCATTCCTAGTCAACACTAAGTGTCATTTGAGATTAAAAAAAATAATAATAATGTCAGTTTCTACACAATATATTGGATTTAAAATTTTACTATCTCTTTTTAATGAAATATGTGTGTGTGTGTTTTGTTTTTTGTAGAGAGGAAGGGAGAGGGATAGAGAGTTAGAAACATCGATGAAAGAGAAACATCGATCAGCTGCCTCCTGCACACTCCCTACTGGGTGAATGTATTCAATATATCAGTTTAATACTATTCCTGGTTATAAATAATGTAAGACTCTAATTCCCCGCTCCATCCACTGAGCCAAACCAGCTAGGGCTATCTAACCTCTTTTTAATGAAATATGTGTGTGTGTGTGTGTGTGTGTGTGTTGTTGTTGTTGTTGTTGTTGTTTTTCCCCCCACCAGGGCTTGTTGCAAATAGTCCATAATCCTAATTCAATTAAATCAATTTATATTGAATGTATTCAATATATCAGTTTAATACTGTTCCTGGTTATAAATAATGTAAGACTCTAGTTCTCTAACAGTCCAATAAGAAGGACACTATGCATATGTGTGGCCACTGACATCTGTTAGGGAGGTGCAAGAGGGGACTAAAGTATCAGATACATGGGTCTAGATTGGTGGTCTCAAACTGGGGACATGCATCTCAGGGCTCACTGATGTATTCTATGGGCATTGATTTCCAGGTCCTCAGTTGCTCTGCCTAATCTTACTGGTGATTTTAGTTTCTACCTCCTTTTTAAATACTGTTCTTCTCTCACAATACAAAAAAAGCATATAACACTGAAACATCTAGAATTACTACAGTACACTGCCCGGAATTGACAAAAAAAAACTCTACAATGTCAAATACACAAGAAGTTAAACATATTAGTACCAGAAAAGTCTCCTTTAATCAAAGCTCTATAATCCACCCACCATATCAACACAATTTTTCAATAAAATTTAAATTATTATGTTAATAATTACCAGAATTCCAGTTGTTGGCTCAACTGTATACTAATATTGTTACTAAAATATGTTTTAAATATAAAAAGTGCAGAAAATAAAAATAGATATATCAATTATATTTGATTACATACTTCATTGTAAAAATATGATAGGGTGACTCATAAAAGATAAAAATATTCAAGTATGAAATGTATTACATTGGGATACAATTCTGAGGGAGAAGTGGGATAAGACATACTATCAAGGAAAGAAAGAAGTAAAGAACTCATTTATATATTTTAAAAATGTATTTTGATGTTTATTATTTTATTGTCACATGGAATTCATTGGAGATCATGAAATCACATGGCATGATTATACTTATTCAATGATCCTATTGTAATATTTTTTCTAACAAAGTCTAATTTATACAAAAATGACAGGACTACACCTTTTCTTTTGGTTGGTATTTGTTTTCTGTATATTTCTCTGTCCTTTTATAAAATAAAGTTTAATTTATAAGTTAGTCATAGTAAGAGGTTAAAAAACATAATCAATAATAAAATAGAACAATTATAGTCAAGTGCTGCTTAAAAATGGGGACATATTTTCATATTTAGGTAATTTCCTCATTGTGTGAACATCAAAGAGTGCACTCACACACACCTTGTCGGAATAGCCTTCTACACATCTAGGCTATATGGTATCATCTAATGCTCTGTGACTACAAACTTGTATAGCATGTTACTATAATGAATACTGCAGGCAATTATAACACAATGGTAAGTACAGGACTTTTATAAGACTGGCAGTACAGTAAGTTTGTTTATACCAACATCACCACAAACTCCTGGGTAATGCATTGAATGTTGATGACTAGTTTCCCATAAAGGTGTCTGAGACCCTATGGATAGGAGTGGTTGCTTTCAAGCTTGAGGGCCAATGAGCCTTTTTGCAATGATTAAGATATGGGTATATAGAGGGGGACAGGCTAGGAAGAGGAGGGAGGGAAGGTAAAAGGGAGAGGTAAGTCCTACTGGGAAGTCAAATATGATGACACAAAGTCATCTCACAACCACACTTTGATTCTTGCCTGAGCAAAGAGGGTCAAAAGCCCACCACATCACTAGCTGATAGAAAAAATTCAGCTTCATTAAAATCTTATGGAACCATCATCATACATGTGGTCTGATATTGACTGAAACATTGTTATGCAGTATGTAACTGTATAACAACATAATGTAATAAAAGTTATGTGAATGTAGTCTCTCTCTCTCTCAAAATAAATGGAACTGTACTCACCTATTTCACTTACAGGAAGCATTTTATGGCTTCTCTTTGGCATATCCGAATTGCCAGCATCATTACTCTTTGGCTTTGAGGTCGTTATTAAGTGAAATAAGGGTGACTTGAGCACAAGCACTGTGATTCTGGGACAGCAGTTCTAGTAACCAAGATGGTTAGTAACTACATGGCTAACAGAGGGAGCATCATATCAGGCCTGGGGCAGGGCCAGACAGCATGAGATTTCATTATGCCACTCAGAATATCATGCAGTTTAAAAGTTATGTGAAATAAGTCAGTCAGAGAAAGATAAATATCACATGCTCTCACTTATTTGTGGATTATAATGAACAACATAAACCGATGAACAAAAACAGATGTAGAGACAGAGAAGTATCGATCAGATGCTCAAAACTCAGAGGGAAGGCAGGGGAGGGTGGGGGTAAGGGGGAAAGATCAACCAAAGGACTTGTATGCATGCATATAAGCATAAGTGATGGATGTGGACAACAGGGGGGGAGGGTGAGGATAGGATTGGGGGGATGAGGGGACATTGGGGGAATAAGGACACATTTGTAATATCTTATTCAATAAAGAAAGAAAGAAAAAAATAAAAGTTATGAACCGTTTATTTCTGGAATTTTTTGAAATATTTTTTATTATTGATTTCAGAGAGGAAGGGAGAGGGAGAGAGAGATAGAAACATCAATGATGCTCAGGTTGACAGTGGGTAACAAAATGCACAAAATGAAACCATGGATGAGAGGGACTACTGTATATTTTCTTTGGATGACTTATCTCAGGCCTACTTTCTACACTAGAAGATAATCTTCATGGGATTAAGGATATTTTAATCTTGTATGCTGTGTCTCATATCTGCATCTATCAAGGCTGATTTCAATCTATCAACAAGATATCACTAAGTGTAAATTTGGGAAGATAAGTATACAATTAGCTTCAGCACATGACTGAAAGTGAAATTTTTGTCACTTGCATTACAAATTGTTAGAAATCTATTAAACTAGATCCAAAATTCTCCTTTTTATTATGGCCTAAATGAATATTTTTAAAATGTCCTTGACACATGGGGTATTTTAAGAAAAATAATCTTGGAGTAAATTTTTATTAT
Source organism: Myotis lucifugus (assembly GCF_000147115.1). Lineage (NCBI taxonomy): Eukaryota > Metazoa > Chordata > Mammalia > Chiroptera > Vespertilionidae > Myotis > Myotis lucifugus. The sequence goes on from NW_005871134.1 coordinate 4,566,990, forward strand.
TATTTTGTATTTATTTTCCTCCAAACCATTTGAGCTTTTTGCTGCATTAACATCTCTGTTTTTACTAAATCCAGTTATATTAAGTAATAAGATTATTTTCATGGCCGATTTGAATAAAAGTTGATTTGCCTATAAAATGAAATGTATATATATTTGTGTGTACATGTGTGCATGTGTGTATTCATCTTTGGTGAGGAGAGTGGTAGCTACGTTTACTTAACCATATTACTTACCCCTACCCCCAACACTCTAGATAGGCACAACCTACCTAATATGATTCTTTTAGTGCAACACACTGCAAGTCTCCCATTTAAAATAAGACATAGAGAAATTGGCAATAAACACAGATCATTGATATATTAGTAAACTAAAGGATTTCCTGCTAAGAAGGTCAAGTATTGATCTACATTAAAAAATGTGATTTACTCCAGAAAGAGAATAATTAAGTATTGGTCAATAGCTAAGGCATTTTAATAGTATCTCTCTAACAGCCATAACTACATTAAAAGAATAAAATCTGGACCTGAGAAAAGTTTCATTCATTAAACAAAAATTCATTTTCTTCACACAGGAAAACTGTTAAAATGTTTTCTAAAATGGATATCAGATTAGGCAGATACAATTTCACATTGAAATACTTTGAGTTCATGTGGGTCCTAAAATCTGGAAGCATCAGCTGTTTGATGAATTCAAACTGGGACAAGAACTCAGATTATATCAATGTCTTATGTATCATCAAAATGAATTAAGCATAGCATGTGTGCAGGGCTCACTCTGTAACCAGCTAAGCCCCTTGGGGAATATTATAGAGGCTTGGAAAAGGCTCTGATCTCAGGTGCTTTAAACTGGACTTGGGAACCAAAGACAGATGAAATAATAAAAATGTAAGAACATTCAGTTGGGTGATACTATGTAGCTACCATTTAGAGCAGCGGTTCTCAACCTGTGGGCCGCGACCCCTTTGGGGGTCGAACGACCCTTTCACAGGGGTTGCCTAAGACCATCGGAAAATACATATATAATTACATATTCTTTTTGTGATTAATCACTATGCTTTAATTATGTTCAATTTGTAACAATGAAATTGGGGGTCATCACAACATGAGGAACTGTATTAAAGGGTCACAGCATTAGGAAGGTTGAGAACCACTGATTTAGAGGAAGGCCAAATGAGTGTGGGCTACAGTGGTTAGAGAAGGATTTTTGTGAAAATTCTCTGTGTGTATGTGTATGTGTGTGTGTGTGTATGTGTGTGTGTGTGTGTGTGTGAGAGAGAGAGAGAGAGAGAGAGAGAATGGAATATAAGTAAAAACTATTTTTCAGGCTTTTTAACCTGGATAGAATTGGGGGGGGGGTGAATGGGAGGAGTATAGTTCTTTTGGAGGGAAATAGCCTAAGCAAGGATTAGGAAAAATAATTATCAGATGCCTGTTAGGACTAGCGAGATATTTAGAACACCAACCTGATTTCCTAGACTCATGTGGGCTAATGGGGCTGAAATGATACATAAGTGCCTAATCACCTTATAATGCCAATAGAAAAGTAATAATGATAAGAATTAATAATAGTATATTTAATGTGTAAGCTATGCACATGATTTAATTTTTACAACAATTCCATGTACGCTTTATTTCACTATACAGATGGGAAATGGATTCTTAGGAATGATATTAAGACAGCCCAAATCTCATACTAACAAATGACAGAGTTGGGCTCCAATTGACTCCACAGCTGATGTCCGACCCAGACTCTGCCAGCACAGGTAAAGTTTTAACAGAAGGTTACAGAAAGGAAGGTCATAAAAACACCTCAATCCCTGATCTCTAGGGAGAGAGAAAGGTATGTTTCCACAGAATAGGAAACAGATCCTGATCCATACAATTTCTGTGTGCACTCCAGTTCTTTCATGTGGATTTGCCTTCTACATTCAGAAAAGTGATGGGTAACAAGTATGACACAGTGGGACAAGCAGGCCTGTTCTTCACTTGGTAACTGACTTTCTAACTTCCCCAGTTTCCTGAGACCTCTCTCCTGTATAGAATGGAGATATAAAGCCATCCTTGCCTGATCTCTGAGAGTGCGAAATGTCATAAGGTATCTTATATATTTAGCAAGAATATATGGCCCTAATTATTATGATTCCTTTGTTTCCAACACAAAGAAAATTTCAGCTTATATTCTATTATAGTTTCTTAGTAAATAGAGACCCAATCAGGATTTGTTACATTCTGCTTTGTACATCTTGCTCACATTAAAGGACATGAGTCTCAGAGAACAAAAACGATGTTTGATTTGTTTGCACCTCTCCCACCTGGTGATACAGGAAGCCTGTAGAATTTTTTAGACACAAGCAAGAAGT
>NW_005871134.1:4569448-4611016 GCF_000147115.1 Myotis lucifugus
TTAAAATAATGATAAAGAACATATCTAGAGATATAGATAGTAAATCCCAGCAGATATACTATATCCATATTTTTGTAGGTATAGACCCTTAGGTACAAAGAGGTTATTAGTCAACTTGCATAACTTATAACAGGTAGAGTTGAAGTTTAAAACAAATAGTGACCCAACCGGTGTGGCTCAATGGCTGAACGTCAACCTATGAATCAGGTCAAGGTTTGATTCCCCATCAGGGCACATGCCCAGGTTGTGGGCTCAATCCCCAGTACTGAGTGTACATGAGGCAGTATATCAATGATTATCTCTCATCATTGATATTTCTATCTCTTTCTCCCTCTCCCTTCCTCTATGGAATCAATAAAAATATATTTGAAGAAAAACAAAACATAAAAAATAGTGTAGTCCCAGGGTTTGCACTCAATTATTTTACTGTAACAAATGTATTGGATTTTAATTTTAACTCACCCTCCTTATTACATAAAACACATACACACACACACACACACACTCTCTCTCTCTCTCTCTCTCTCTCTCTCTCTCTCTCTCTTTTCATTACTGCATTAACAAATCTGTCACTTAATCTAAGTCAGATCAATTATTGGAAAGTGGAAAACAAAGATATATTAAACATGGCCATAATCAGAAATGGAAATCAATAAGTGTCATAAATTGTTATGTAATCTATAGTCAAATAACATGTTGGGTGTAGCAGGAGTGCAGAGGATGGAATATTTGCTCTCCCTTGAGTGTCAGCAAAAGTTTCAGAGAGATGAAGCTCTCAAGTTTGAAAGATGACCAACCAGGCATTAAAAACAGGTATTGTTAGCTACTCATAAATGATAATTTAATGTGAAATCAAACTAGTAATGTAAAGTTTTATAAAGTGTGCTTGTCAGAACATTTGTTTCATGGGATATTAAAAAGAGACTCTGTCTAAACAGGCAAGGCAAACACTTACAGCTAAATAGGTTAAACAAAAACAGCCTCAATGGCATTTGTTATTTTTTTCAAGCTGGTGACAGGCTATAGAGTTTGTTCTGAAAATTAAGGTAATACTCCCCTCAAGATAACATTTCTCAGGGAAAAGCTTTTCAAGGACCACGTTTGTGTGATGTTGAATTAGGGCCTCCCGCTAATTTAGGGATGGTGAGGCTCAGCATGGGAACCATTCTGTACAATGGTCACTCCAGTATGTTTGTTACATTTCATTACAGTCCACTTCCTCTTTGCTAGCTTTCTAACTCGGATGACCACACCCTTCTTCACTGTCCAACTCTAGAGGTTCTTGTAAGGTTTGCCTAATTTCAGCTATGTATGCACCGGGGTAGCCAGTCATTCTCCATTCTCCAAACAAATCCATTTTGGAGGATTTGTGCTCTTGCTAGTCACGTAGGCATCCCTGAATTAATGGAGATGTGATATTAATTTTAAGTGGCCTTCTATCATTGGTTGGAAGTTAAACATAGGAAAGTAAGAAAGAAGCTGGCATCACTCCTGGTTCTCAAAAGGTTTTGTCTGAATCAATAGCTGTAGCTGTGGGAAAAAGGACTCTGGTGACAACTATAAAAATAACAAATGAAAGATACAAAGGGAATAATGTGAACAACAAGAACAAAAGTATCACTGGCTCTTTCCTACCTACCCTTGTAGGATCTCAGACTTTTCAGAATCCTAGCTTTTCTAGTTCTCAGTAGATTTCTCATATGAACTCTTGAACCATCTTCTCTTTAAGATGGTACTCTTGCTCCACTGCTAGGCATCCACTGGGTACCACTTCATTGAAGGCCCTCATATAGGGCCCTAGAGCACTAAGCACATTCAGACCACAGAGCTATAGTGTGCAGTTGTGTCATGTGGGAGAATGCCCCATCCCATTAGTACTATATCCCATGAGAGAGATTCCAAATGAACAATTATGACTGTCCAGTTTCCCACATTTGTTTGTTGTTGTTTTTATTAAGAAAAAAGAAAAGAAACAAAAGCTTCTGTTATTTTATAACTAGAGGCCCGGTGCACGAAATTCATGCACCAGAGAGGTTCCCTCAGCCCGGCCTGCACCCTCTCCAATCTGGGACCCCTTGGTGGATGTCTAACGACCTCTCACAATCCGGGACCACTAGCTCCTAACCGCTCACCTGCCTGCCTGCCTGATCGCCCCTAACCACCTCTGCCTGCCTGCCTGATCGCCCCTAACTACTCCCCTACCAGCCTGATCACCCCTAACTACTCCCCCACTGGCCTGATCGCCCCTAACCATCTCTGCCTCGCCCTGCACCCTGGACCCAGGATTCCCTCCTCCCAGCCTGTCCCAGGCACCTGGGACCCGGGCTTCCCTTCCTCTGGCCGGCCACAGGCACCCAGGACTTGGGCCTGTTTTGCACAGGCTGGCCACAACCACAGGCACCCGGGAATGTGGAGCAGGCGGCTTGTCCCTCTCCCGGGCCGCAACCTGGTTGGTTCCCATTCCTCTCTCATGAGCTCATTTGTGCCTGGTCCCCATTCCTCTCTCCCCAGTGTTGAGTGTCTGAGCAGTTATGGCATGATGGTGTGAGGGCGTGACAGCATGAGGGGGTGACAACCATTTGCATATTAGCTCTTTATTATATAGGATGCTCTCTCACATATGTTATCACACTTCATCCCCACAACATAGAGGTCAAACAAGAATTACTATTGTAATTTTACATATAAGGAATCTGAGCCAAAGGGGATGTCAGAGCAACAGCCTTTTCTACTGTTTTGATAATTCTCTGAAGCAGCATCTTTTACAAACAACCCCAAGTGGGCTTGGGATAGATCTTAGAAAAATAAACAAAAGTATAGCTACTAGCCAAGCTGTTGGCAAATAAGTAAAATTATTTATTAGTTTATACTGTTAACATAAAGATTCTGTTGACCTGTTGCTGGTACTTCCCAGCATTTCTACTGTGGTTCTTGTTCACTATCATAGATTCCCTCCTTCTGAGAACATTTGGTCTCTGTAATCTTAAAACACATTTTTATAGTCTTCATGTGCCCCACATCTAAATAGATTTATACATGCATGTAGAACTTAAAACTTTAAATATAATTGTATGCCTATTTAAATCAGCCACACCAAAACAAGATAGATGCAGATTTTAAAATAGATATATTCACACAAGTCATAGAAATTGAGGTGTGACAATACATTTACAATCAAACATTTAGAAATATATCTATACTAGAGGCCCGGTGCACGAAATTCATTCACAAGGGGAGGGGGTCCCATCAGCCCAGCCTGTACACTCTCCAATCCGGGACCCCTCAGGGGATGTCCAATTGCTGGTTTAGGCCCGATCCAGGATCAGGCTTAAACCAGCAATTAGACATCCCTCTCACAATCCTGGACCGCTGGCTCCTGATCGATCACCTGCTTGCCTGCCTAGTCGCCCCTAACTGCCCCCTACCCTGCTGGCTGATCACCCCTCACTGCCTCTGCATTCCGGCCTGATCTCCCTTAACTGCCCCCCCTGCTGGCCTGGTTGCCCCTAACTGTCCCAGGCTGCTGGCCAAGTTGCCTCTAACTGACCCCCCCTGCCGGCCTCGTTGCCTCTTACTGCCCCCCCTGCCGACCTGGTCTCCCCCAACTGCACCCCCCTGACTGCCTGGTCACCCCTAACTGCCCCCCTGCTGACCTGGTTGCCCCACCAGTCTGCTATTCAGTCGTTTGGTCATCCCTCACTAACCCCCCTGCTGGCCTGGTCACCCCATGCAGCCTGCTTGTTCAGTCGTTTGGTCATCCCTCACTAACCCCTCTGCCAACCTGGTTGCCCCTAATGTCCCCCCCGCCACAGGCCTGGTTGCCTCTTACTACCCCCCCTGCCAGCCTGGTCGCACCCAACTGCCTGCCCCTGCTGGCTTGTTTGCCCCCAACTGCCCCTGCTTCCAGCCTGGTAACCCCTCACAACCCCCCTGCTGCCATGGTCACCCTATGCAGCCTGCTGTTCAGTCATTTGATCGTCCCTCACTAACCCCCCTGCCAGCCTGGTTGCCCCATAAAACCTGCTTGTTCAGTCGTTTGGTCATCCCTCACTAACCCCTCTCTCAGCCTGGTAGCCCCTGACTTCCCCCCGACACCAGCCTAGTCGCCTCTTACTGTGCCCCCTGCCTGCCTGGTTGCCCCAACTTCTCCCCCCTCCCGCTGCTGGCCTGGTTGTAGGCAGTCATCTTTGTGAGGGTGTGAGGGTTAATTTGCATATTACCTCTTTATTATATAGGATAGGTAGAATATTGACTCAGATTTCCCATGTATACAGAATTACAGGGTTTTTTTTTTAAGTTTTTGTTTTTTTTTTAAATTAGCCATTACTAGTTGACATGGATTCATGTTCATTATTCATCTTTATTACCTTTGAGTATAAAAATGTTGTTTTAAGTTTACAAATGTGGAAAAAGAAGTTCGCCTAGATAGATAACTAGAGTGAAGCTGGAATTATAGTCCAGGCCTTTGCACTCCACAGTTCATTGTTAATCATCGAATGATCCCTAAGGGTTTTCCAGACTTCACATTCTACAAGTTGATTTCTTCAATCAATGAATATTTTTGGAGCAACAACTTTGCTCCAGACATCATACTAGTTGCTGAGATAAAATTTCTTGCTCTCAGAGAGTTTAATTTGAAATTGATGAATTGAGGAAGAGTAAGGTGGCAATGACAAAAAGTAGTAAGTAAATTCATATAGAAATGATAAAATTTATTTATTTGTTCATTTAAGAAATTATAATGTTTAAAATATATATATATATATATATATATATATATATATATATATTGATTTCAGAGAGGAAGGGAGAGGGTGAGATAAATAGAAACATCAATGATGAGAGAGAATCATTGATTGGCTGCCTTGTGCTCGTCCCCTACTGGGGATCAAGCCTGCAACCCATGCACATGCCCTGACTGGGAATTGAATTGTGACCTTCTGGTTCATAGGTCCATGCTCAACCACTTAGCCACACAGGCTGGGCAGAAAGGATACATTTTTAAAATGTAATATTATAAAGTGTTGTGAAAAATATAGAATAATGGGGATAAAGACTGATCGTTAGCCTGGCCGTACTGTTCGGGTCTTAAAGGTCACGTTAAAATGTTTTAATATTTTTCTGAATGCAATTGAAGATTTTTAGGGGAATGTTATCATCTAATTTAGATTTTTATATATTACTTTGACCACTGATAGAAATAAATTGCAGGGGCAGAAGTAAAGTAGATATATCATCCAGGAAACTGCTATGTCATTCAGAAAATGAAAAATACTGGTTTGAACTAAGATAATAACAGTGGCTATAAATTCTTTATAATCCAAATAGTTCCTGTATTATTCTTTTTGTTCCCCCCTTAGGATGTTCAAATGTAGAGACATTGGTCACTTCCTGGCTCTGAAAAAGTCCTTCCATCAAAATCTGTTGCCAATTTCTGATTCATTAGTTGAGCGTAAAGAGACACAGGAGAGCCCTTGGGCAGCCTTAGTTCAGTCTGCTCCCTCCTGACAGCCCTCTTCAACCCACTCACATATGGGGACGTTGAGGTTCTCTGTGTCCCCCAAGGAAGTTTTCTGCTTCTTATACCTTTGCCTGCCCTAATTTATGAGGGAATTTACTTTTAAACTCTTGACAGAGTCATGGAGGGAAAGAAAGATGAGAGCCACAGGTTGTAATGGTAAAAATGAGAGGGAGTTGAAAGTATATAGCAGAGTCATGGATGAGAGGAGAGGCCGCAGAGTGGTGAAGATCACAAAAGCAGTCCTATCATCATTTGCTTGCTATGATTCAAATGCAATTTTCTAGCATCTGTTTGCAGCTTACCAGGACCCAGTGGGACATGCCATGCACAGGAGATCTCAACAGGCATCACTATTTGACCACGGGAACAACAACTGAGAAAATAATTCCATACTCGCAAATGACAGATGAAAACAAAGCAGGGCCACAAGACTGGGGGAGCTCGAATGTTGGCAACATATTAGAACAAATGCTCAGCTTGACATGTAGCTTGACCCAAAATGGTGTGCTTGCATGTTCATTAAGACGCAATTCAAATGTCAGTTGTTTGTAGATATCATCATGGACCTATCTAGGTTGTTTCAGATCTGTTTCAGCATTTAATTTGTCTATTGTGAATATCTTACTTTGCATTAATCCTTTCTTTTTAATTCTCACCCGAGGATACTTTTTCCATTGATTTGTAGAGAGAGTGGAAGAGATAGGGAAAGACAGAGAGAAACATCGATATGAGAGAAACATATCGACTGCCACTGGTTGTCTCCTGGGGAACAGCCTGCAACTAAGGTACATGCCCTTGAAGGGAATCAAACTCAGGACCCTTCGGTCTGCAGGCCAATACTCTATCCACTGAGCAAAACTGGCCAGGGCTATGGTAATCCTTCTCTTCAAGTCCTCTTCAAGGACACTGAATTTAATTTATCATTGGATTTTCCTACCTTTAAGAATCTCTCTGGCCAGGCCACTGTGGGTCAATGGTTGAGTGTTGACCTATGAAGCAGGAGGTCACTGTTCAATTCCTGATCAGGGCACATGCCTATATTGTAGGTTCAATCCCCAGGAGGGGGCTATGCAGGAGGCAGCCAATCAATGATTCTGTCATAATTGATGTTTCAATCTCTCTCTCTCTCCCTCTGCCTTCCTCTCTGAAATCCATGCAGGGAAAAAAGTGAGGATTCAGATATTGGGACATAGGCACACACACAAAAAAGAAACACACTTTTGTGTTTTGAACTGGCTTTTAAAAAGGTACCTCTCAAGATGCACATCATGAGACTAATTACTAATGTTGCATAAAACCAGAAAATGACTAATCTTCAGGCTAACCTCCTTCTAAATGATCTATTTCATGAACAGAGTAAATAACTGGTCATAAAATTGGAACTAGGGCAAAACCTGTATTGGGAATAACATGGAAGAATAACATTAGGAAGGCTGGACAATTTGGTGGGCTGGACACAAACAGATTCACTCATATCTGTGTGAAGCTACCTAACATTCTTCCACAGGTGAGCATTTAATCTTGAGAGGACAATAACACATACTGCTATCAAAGGTATTGGTTTAGGAAAAGCACTTCTATTTATATTTTTATTATCTATTAGAGGCCTGGTGCATGACATTCATGCACTGGGAGGGGGTCGCCAGCCTGGCCTGAGCCCTCTTGAAGGCCGGGACCCCTTGGCAGACATCCCCCTAGGGGTCCTTAGTGCTGCCACAGAGGCGGAAGAGGCTCCCACCACCACTGCTGCACTTGCCAGTTGTGAGCCCAGCTTCCGGCTGAGCAGCACTCCCCCTATGTGAGCACACTGACCACCAGGGGACAACTCCTGCTTTGAGCATCTGCCCCCTGGTGGTCAGTGCATGTCATAGTGACTGGTCATTCTGCAGTTTGGTCAATTTGCATATTAGCCTTTTATTATATAGGACTAGAGGACCATTGCAGGAAGATTCCTGTAAGAATAGGGCTTCCTCGGGCCTATTCCTGCAAGAATAGGGCTTCCTTCAGCCTTGGCGGACTTCGCTCCCTTCTCTGCTGCCTCGCTCCCTCCCGTCTCCACTGCCTCAGCTCCACTCCTGTCTCTGCTGCCTCGGCTCCCTCTCTTCTCCACCACTTCGCTCCCTTCTGCAGCACTTGGCTTCCTTCTATGCTGTCTTCAGTCTTCACTCCATGCCTGCATATGCAAATTAACTGCCATCTTTGTTGGGTTAATTTGCATACTCATCCTGATTGGCTGGTGGGCATAGCAGAGTGACACTGATTTTCATGTTTCTCTTTTATTAGTGTAGATATTTTGTACTACTATTTAATTTATAATAAAGGGATAGTACAACAAAACTTAATTAATTACTATTTGCAAATACTAATTTTAAGTATCCCAATTCTAGAACTTAAACATATTTTTTCTTTTTATAGTTTTTTTTCTATGTTTTATCTAGTTAAAGAATGGTTTCTGTATAGCTTTGGGTATTATTTTATTTTGCTCTTTTGTGTGTGCATGTGTATCAGTGTATGAATGTGTGTGCCCTTTTATAAAGCATATTGACATGAATATTTTCTATTTTTCTGCATAATCTTCAATGCACCTTAGTTTTCTATTATTTCCATAACAAATTACCATGAATTCAGGGGATCACACCACATACGTGTATCATATCACAGTTCTGTAGGTCAGAAGTCCACAGCTGGGTTTATTCCTCAACTTTCAGTCTCATAGGTTCCAAATCAAGGTGATGGCAGGGTTGTCTTCCTTCCTGGTGACTGTGGAAGAATCCACTTCCAAACTCATTCATATTGTTGGTTGAATTCAGTACCTAGTGCTTATAGAACTGAGACCTGCATGTCCTTATTGACTGCTTGTAGTGGAGCCATCCTAGTTCCTAGAGACTTCTATCTTGTGTTTGCATGAAGTCCCCTATATTTAAGAACCAGCAATTCCATGTCAAACCCTTCTCACACTTGGAGTCTCTCTGATTTCCTCTTCTGCCATATTTCTTCTGCTTTTTCTGTTACTATCATCTCTCTCGACTTAGCTGGAGAGTGTTCTCTGATTTTGAAGGTCATGTGATTGAGTGAGTCCACCTAGATAATGCAAGGTGATTGATCTCCCCATCTATGGCCTGTGACCTTATTTAAATATGTAAAATCCATTTTGCCATGTAAGGTAACATCTTCACAAGTCTCACTGATTAGGATGTTGACAGTTTTGGGGAAGGGCCATTATTTATCTAATCACAGTATGTATCATCTTTACAAACTCTATAACTTTGATATATCAGAATATTAAAGAACATTTTCTGAGGATATATATTTGTTTTTATTTTTGTATTTTCCAATTATAAATGACATCTTCTTCCTAGAGCTCTTGAATTATTTTCTTTAACCAAATATCAAGGAATGGTAATCCCTGTTTTGTGGGTAGAAACATGGTCTTTTTCAGTTTATTGCTGTATTGACTTACAATAGGTTTATACCAGTTGATAAAATTCTGCACCTAAAAGTTTGCATAGTTTCATAACTACCTCACCAGCATTGAATTATGCTAGAGAATATCAACATAGAGCCAAATATATTATTATTTTATTGACCTCCAATATTATTTTCTTAATCATCTTTTGACATTCTGATGCTTTATATAAGCTAGTTAAAATTATAGGAATTATCAATTCTCTTATATGTAGAGAAAGTATTTTTTCATATAGGTTGCTACTCTATTTTAGCTTAGTATTTTTCAATGCAGATAGTGTTATATTTTAAAATTATTTAAATGTGTCATTTGTTCCTTCAATATTGTTATCTTTTTATTCAAATCTTACCAAGTTATCGTTTCTTCCCAGATCCTGTCAAATTTTTAGCTGTATAAAACATGTCATACTGATGTAGGTGTAATATTTTTGTCCACCTTTCAAGAACTGATTGGCTTTCTGGGCATTTTTCAACAGAGGGCAGTATTTTGCATTCGTTCGTTCTGCTTTATGGATGCATATTTCAATGACAGGCTCCAAATGTTCTGAAATCTTGCTCAAGCACACACTGTGAACAACATGTACAAGACCATTTCTATGGAAACAAAGGATGCATTTTCTTATCACAGAGCTTCTGGGAGATTCTTAAATCTTCTTTGAAAGGTAATAAATGTTCTTTAAATTAATAATTGTGGTGAAAAGAATAAAGAAAGAGTGCATGTTTGGGGAAAAAATGAGTCAGCTTTAGAAGAAGGCAGCAATGACAGAAGGCTTTATCCAAAACTTTAGTACAATTGAAGATGACTGAACAACTAACCCAATAAGGCTTGAATTGGTTGCAGATCATGTAACTGATTTTGGCCAACCATTATAACTAAAGCTTTATACTCTACATGATTTAATTTTAAAAGGCTACATTATGTTTGTAATTGTCTTCATGATAAATTCTAATTTTTTTGCATGGCTCACAAAGCCTTGTATGTCATAGCCCCAAGCCTCAAATGACAAGCAAGTTTCTGTATTCTAGTTCTAGTCAGAGTCAGTGTTTCCCGCCCTTTGTCCTTATTATCTCTCTACTCCACAATTTGAGCATACCAGAGAGCACAAAGTAGATACTCAATAAATAAAGTATAAAATGATACTGAGATTTAAAATGCTCCACTAAATAGCTTTGTAATACTTTTTTCCTAACATTTCTAATATTTGTCATATGTATATTTTTCTCATTTTAAAATCTTTAATTTCAGTAAATAATGTGCCTTTTTCCTTCCAGGGATCTTTGTAGAATGTAATCAGATATTTTCGGAATCTGTGTTGAAATTCTTAATTGAAATATATCAAGGAAACTAGAAACTGTAATTCCAACAGGAGCCTCGGGTTAAGGTACATCCACCCCTGATTTCTAAATGCATCACAATTTTAGGGCCATCTAGTCTGGAGGCCATGGAAGAGGTTAGAAATGATACAATGTAATAGTTCTGGATTGAGGTGAAAGGAGAGACAATGTTGTATGTAAGCAAAAATTCATAAACTTTGAAATGACCATGAAGCAACAAAAGGTCTGTCATTTGTCCAGCCTCCTTAAAGCACAGATAGGAAAATTATAGAATCTCTCTTGAAGCTTCTACTCAGGGTAAATACTCCAGCTGGGGCTGCTCAGTGCTGAAACACTTCCAGAGTGAGCACAAACGTGAGTCAAGGATTCTCGGAGGCACACAGATGAAATCACAAAGAAGATAATATGTCTGTTTAGTAGAGCCAGAGTCCTGGGATAAAATTGTGCATCAAAAAGTTTCTTCATTTAAGATGATTAGAGACCTAACCAAATTTGAGTGTAAATGCTCTTCCTTCTTCTTTGTTTATCAAAATTCTTCAGCAACATCTCCAGGATCATCTTCCGTACCTAAATTACCTCTAGTAAATTATATACTTTAAATATTTCTCAGGATTCTAGTCTGAACTTGCAATTTTATGATGCTGTGAACTATGTAGGGAAGAAGGCCTAGAAGGGAAAAATGTCTCTTATTCATCATTTGTCCCTGGCACCAGGCCTGGCACAAGGTGTAGAATTGTAGATTTAAAAAATGAGTGGATACATGAATGAATAAAGAAAAAATGAAGAGTAATTTGTAAACATGTCTTCACTTTTTTTATAAAATATTTAAAACATTTGGAGAATAAAAATGTGATCCCACTTCCAGACTAAAAATGCAAATGCAAATAGTTTCCACATCACCTTTAGATGTTTATAAAATAAAAAGTAAATTATTATATAGAGAGCCTCTCTGGTATTTCTTCTCAACCTCATTTCCCCTTTTTTCATCCTCAAAGGCATAAATACTCTTTTTGTTTTAATTTTTATTTAACGATGAGAGAGAGAAAGAGAGAGAGAGAGAAAGAGAGAGAGATTTTTTCACTTATTTATGCATTCATTAGTTGATTCTTGTCTGTGCCCTGACCAAGGATAGAACCTGCGACCTTGGTGTATCAGGACAAAGCTCTAACCAACTGAGCTACCCAAACAGAGCATGACTATTTTGAAATAGGTGTTTAATCTTCTCTTTCGTGTTTTTATATTTTAATTTTTGATGTATAATTTAATGAGCAATATATATTATATTTATTTTATTAAACATAAATGATAATACTGTTTAAATTTTTGCAACTTAATTCTTTTACTCTATGCTATGCTTTCAAAATTTATGTTAACAACTAGATACATTCTATTCTAAGTGCTATATAATATTTATGAATAAAACACAGGTTATTCATTCTACTACTAATGGACATTTTGGAAGAATAGAATTTGTTGCTATTATTTAAAATGCTAATTAGTCTTTTTGTGTGTCTTCTGTACACAAGTTCCAGGATGTCTTTAAGACTTGCACCCGTAACTGTAATGACTGGTTATTTCAAAATGCACATCCTCAACTTTTATAGATACCTACTTTACTCAACAAAGTGTTTGTAAAAGTTTACATTCTCATAAGCAGTGTATGAGTTTTCCAGTTTACTTACATTGTCATCAAACTTTAGTTCTATTCCATTCATCTATTTTAATCCCTGAGTCAATTCCACATGTTTTTAATTACTCAAGATTTATACCACATTAATATCATGTTAGTACATCTCTCACTTCTTAAACGGTCTCTCAAAATTATCTTTGGTAATCCTGCTCTACACTTCTCAATATTAATTTGAGGATCAATTTATCAAATACTATGAGAAATTCTATGGGGAACTGTGGCTACAATTGTATTGAATTTGTGGATAAATTTAGAAACAATTGGTATCTGTATTATATTAACTCATAACCCACTGATATCATTTATAATACTTTATAATTATGTCTATAAAGGCCTTCCAAATATTTGATAAATTTAGCCCTAGAAACCTTCATTTTTTTCTTACAATTATAAATGTTATTTCTGGGGTTGTGTCTGGTTTAACTATCAAGTTTCACTAAGTTCATAAAATTAGCAGGGTAGCAGTTCTGTTTTCTATTTTATAAAATCATGCACAGGTGGGGCCCCTAGCCCTGGCCGGCGATCGAGGCCTATTGGGGGGCCTGCTGGCTCGGGGGAGGGATCCCAGGAAATTGGCCATGATGGGGGAGGGGCCAAGGGAGGTTGTCCATGGGAGTGCAGTGACCACCAGGGGCAGTTCCTGCATTGAGCATCTGCCCCCTGGTGGTCAGTGCACGCATAGCAACTGGTCCACCAGTTGTTCCTGTCATTCCAGTCATTCGGTCATACTGGTCACTTAGGCTTTAATATATAGAGATATTTTAAATATCACAGAGAATTTCTTCTGATAGCAACAGACTCATTATTTACCTCATTAAAGGATCATTGAGTCAGTTTCATTATGAAAATTATAAAACAACTGATTGTAAACTGTTTTATGATTTAAAGTCACTTTTTAATTATAAATTTATATTTAAACTTAAATAGAAATATTTTTCTTTTAAGTTTGATACTATTATTGACTTTTCTTACTTTTTTCTAAGAGCAGTCAGTCTATATATTTTAGAAATAAGAAATATTGGCTATTTTTATTCCTTTATTTTAGATTATATTCTTTTATTTTATATTTCTATATTTGATTTGTTTTATTAAGATTTGTTATTTTGCTAACTTCTTTGGTTTACCTCTTTATATTTCCAGAGATATCTGCTCAACATTTTGCTTTTAATTGACTGTGGGTTTTATGGTTTTTTTTTGTTGTTGTTTGTTTTTTGTTGTTTTTATGTTTTTTGAGAGAGAGAAATGAGGAGAGAGAGAGAGAGAGAGAGAGAGAGAGAGAGAGAGAGAGAGAGAGATTTGTTCTACACTTATTTATGCATTCATTGGTTGATTCTTGTTTGTGCCCTGACCACTGATGGAACCCACTACTTTGGCATATCCAAATGATGCTCTAACCAACTGAACTCCCTGGCTAGGGCCAACATTTTGCTTTTGGAAAAACTTGCTCATAGCAGGCATTGCAAATTCAATATAGAATGAGAGATGGGAAGGAATGAAGAGCAACTCTTATGTCAAATATTTGTATTACTTCTCTTATTAAAAAACAGGTTCTGTCATTAGGCATTCTGTTCAGGGAAACCAGAGTCACTCCTTTTGTGCGGAAATTATCATAGAGTACCTCCCATCCACCACTGCAGCAGGAACCCTCACAGCACAGACACCAGGTCCATAGTCCCACACCTGGGGGCGCTGTTCTCTGTGCCTCAGTACAGGAGGGCACTTGCCTCCTCCTTTCAAACCCCACCTGGATTCCAGGAAACTGGTTTTTCCACCTCATCCTTCTATGCAACTAATTGAACTGTACTCTGAAGTCCATTTCTAGAACAGTGTATGGTTGTCATTACCTTCAGTGGAGTTGACCCTGGGAACCTCTGCACTTCACCAAAGTCTAAAAAAAACTTAGGGCAAATTGACTCTTCTTTCAAAGCTTCTTTTTTGAGAGTAAGAGGCGTCATAGGCTGATGGCTAGTCTTCCGTTAATTTAACCCAACTCCAAAGTCCCTGAGGACTCAGATCTGGGATAATTTAGGAGGCTGCTGGATTGTGTCTGTCTCTTAGTGATCATAGGTAAGGAAACAGTGTCAGAAGGTGCCAAACCCACTAGTTCATCTAGGTTCTTTCTTCTCCCAGAGAGCAGAGACCCACAGCATCTCCAGATCCAACTTCACCTTCCTCCTCATCCAGGCACTAAGCTTGGAGCATAGGGACAAGAACTACCAAAGACCTAAACAGATCTACTTCCCCCAAAACTACTTCTTCAGTTCAACAAATCACCCCTATCTCCATCATCTTTTTTTTCCTAGTTTTATTGAGGTAATATATTTCTTTCCTCTACAGGTTAAAAGATAGATTTTAGTTATTTTTCTTAAGGTTTTCTTTAAATTTTGTAGATATAAATTCATCTATAAACTTTTAAAAACAAATTAAATGGAAATCAGTGTTTCTATCACACTACCAAGTACCAGTATGTGAGGTATTTACATGCTTAAGTTACACTTGTAACACACCATCTTCTGCTATCATTATTGTGATATAAAGTTTCAGTTTTTATCTTTCCCATTAAAATTCCTGTTATTACTTTTATATGTATCCAACAATTGACTTTACTAGCATATTATCAACTTCTGTGCTTGTCATTCCCCCCTACAACTTCTTTCTGCTTTTCTTTTTCTTGACAATGTCTAGTCTTTAATAACTCTTTTCTAAAAAATTAAAAATATATTTTTTTATTGATTTCAGAGTGAGGAAGGAAAAGGGAGAGATGTAGAAACATTGATGAGAGAGAAACATTAATCTGCTCCCTCTACTGGGAGTTGAGCCTGCAACCCAGGGTTTTGCCTGACTGGGAATTGAATGAGACTTCCTGGTGCATGGGATGATGCTCAACCAACTGAGCCACAGGGGCCAGGCTTTAGCAATTCTTTGTAGTAAGAAATTGTAGGTAATAAAGTCAACTGGTCTTGGTACATAGGAAAACATATTCATTACTTTTTTTACTCCTATTCTGCAGGTTATAGAATTCCAATTTGAGTTTTATCTTCAGCATTTTGGATATTACTCTGTGCTGCTTCTATCTTAGAAATGTTCTCATCTATCTTGTTTCTATGTTTACTTCACTGTCCTCTTCTATTATCCCTTCCTTTTTATGACAAAATCCATCATATTGCAGGAAGCCATAGGGGATAAAAATGGTGTTGAGAAGCAGAATAAAGCTAAGCAAGATGATGATACTGAAAATCATCAATTTATAGTGCCAAGAGAGAGGAGCAGAGAGAGCAGAGAGCTCCATATTAGGGTCCTTTAAGGATGTCATGGCAGAAGGACAAGGCAATCAGTGAACTGAAGACTCTGCTGACAGCATTAGATGAACAGAATCTGATTCACAAGGGAAAGTCTGAAAGGAGTGATTTTACAGATTTATGTAATTTAGTTATAGTTTCTTTCTCATTAAGAAAATCCAATGCAAAGGAAATCTGGATCCGCTCAATCACCTGGAAACTTTTATTTCTTCCTTAGCCCTGGCTCAGCACATTTTTCCATGGAGACAGCTCACTGTTGAGATGACCTGAACATTTTTATGGGCTATCTTTGTTCTCATCCATTGGTCCAGGTTCAAAACACAGACCTTTTAACTTATTTCCTTGGAGTTCTGCCACTTACTAGTATCCCACTATGTCAAAATAGATTTGACTGGATTTGATATAGATAGAGGTCTCCCATTCTCAACAATAAAAACTTAGCTTTGAATATTAGATATCTATATCCATTTTTAAATAAAATAAACATATAAAACTTTTTCTTTTATAAAAAATCATTTAACATTTTTTTCCAGCTCTGGCTCTAATATATACAGTATCTAAATCCTAGGATTTAGTCACCCTTTCTCTCTCCGTCTCCCTGGTTCTTTCTATCAAACTCTCACTTCTTTCTCTCTTCTCTATTTCTTTTTCTTGTTTTCTGATTCCCGTGTTTGAGGAAGAAAGAGATAATTTCTCCCACATTGCTTTACAGTGAAATTATCTCCAGACCCTACTCCCAACTAAGCAAAGCCATTATTTTGGTTAATCAAGGATGTGGCCAAAGCTTTGCCATCACAGGTTGTGAGGTACCACCAAATAGAGTGTCCAATGGAGATTCCTCCCCCAGATGTCCTTTACTTGCTAGGGCAGAGTTGCACTCAGGGGTTGTTAATCTGTCTACCAGAATTATATTTTTCTTCACAACACAGTTAATAAAAATATGGAATCTCTTAATATATATAATGTAGTTAAAACAAGCAACAACACTAGCCAGAGAAACTAGAATGCCATGAAATCAACATAGTTTGTAGTCAAAGTACTTATTGATGAGTAACTATGAGAAAGAAAAATCATAACTGAAACACACCTTATAGCACAGAATCAATTTTCACAAATATTGAATTACAATGAATTGGTGGAGTGAAAACGATGAGATACATCTATATCATATTCAGTAACAAAATAATTACATAGAATAGAAATCCACTTTACCTTATGCCACTGACCTTAGAGAAATTTAATTTTTGATGCATCTGTAATGAGGACATACAGCTACCTATTATCTTATAAGTTTGCTTTGGGTCAGATGAAAGGATCCAGATTCTATCATTTAATTACTATGACTTAAATGACCAAAATTATTCTGAATCTCATATTCTTCTGTAAAATAGGATCACTAATATATAATTTCTAAGGCTATTAGGGAAATACAGAAAAAATTATATTTCTTATGGTGTTTCTACAAATATAGAAAAAAGTATTTAATCAATTCTAGTCCTTAAATTCTATTCCATTTTTTGAAAAGAGTAACAGCTTATAAAATGCAATTTACAAATATGGAAACAAAAATTAACCCTGGTGATCAATGGGGTGACAGATGTTGCATCCAGGCTGCCCTCACATCCAAAGAGTTAAAACAAAACTGAACATTTCATATTTAAAGAAAATAGTTACAAAGATCAGGATTTATTTTTCCCTCAATGCTTTGTTTGTTTTTTGTTTTTTCCTCCCTAAAATTTGTACTGTTTTAATACAACTGCTTTTCACTCTAAACTAACACCTTTCAAATGTTGCAAGGCGAAGTGATGTGGAAATAATCAGAAAGCAAAAGGAATCAAGCGCACATGAACAAGCTGTATTCCTTTGAGAGAAGCAATTGTGTAACTACAGATGGAAATTGCAAGAAGTCACATTTACCAAGCAAGTTCCCTGTTCTTTCAATATTGGAAATGAAATCACTGTAAAGAGAGCTGTCAGACCATATATATATCAAATAACCCAATCACTCTCCTTCTCTGTCTTCTTGCCCACACATAAGATATTTTTCACTGCTTTTAATTCCATTAATGAGAGAGAAAAGACATTCAGGTAAATGCCTGTTATACAAAATAATACACTTCTTCAGGATACAAGTGGCCTGGGTAGAAAAAATCGCTAAAAACAAAACATTTTCAGAAGACTTGAAGGACCTCATCTATAAAGTGGGTAAGTAGTAACAAAAACTGCCGTAACTCTATGGTGAGAATGAACTGAAATAAAATGCATACATACATCATAAGGAAGTAGTCCAACATAATGAATAATGCAGTGCTTTTATGTTTATATGACTGGAGAGGACCCCAGGCAGGCATGGAATTTAGTTCTTCCTGAGATAATCAGATACTGGTTACTCAGAAGGGTTTTAGGAATGGCTCCCATTATCTCCCCATCTGGTAAGAGTGATAGAGTAAAACCTTGAGAGGAAGAGCTCAGACTCTACACCAAACCGCCTGTGCTCAATCTATGTGACTCCAGCCAACTCACTTATAGTTCTGTGCCCCAGCTTCCTAGTCTGTATAACAGGGAATAACCAAGGCCCCTATCCCATAGGGCTTTTGTACATATTAAATGAGTTATATGATACAAATAAGTACTTAACAACATTAACTATGGTTATTTCTGGGCCATGGCACACTTGTACCTTACGATCTCCAATTTATAGTTTGCAGGTGGCTATGCCAGAGAAGCAAGCTATCTAGTAGCCCTACTGGCTATATGTCTCCCAGAATAGTTGAGAATGGCCATGGGGGCATAAGACTGGGCCCCACCCTTACCCCTAAAAAGGCACAGTTTGAGCTTCTGGCCCTTGGGAGGAACTGATAACAGTTTCCTCCACTCAATAGCTGGTTGCCATTTATGTTCCTCTCTTCACACAATTAAGTTGAAACCTTTATAGACAAAAGGCACCTGCATCATTTATATTATTTTTAATAAGCACTATCTTTTTTATTAATGACAATGAACCTAGTGACTACCCCTTGGGGAATATGAACATTCTCTTAGGAAAGAGATGCATTAGAACATGGTCATTGGATTGATGGAGTAAAAGTGTCCAAAATATTTCTGAATCCCATAAGGTTTCCAGTAGTAGAAATATCCATTCAAGACATTAATCAATGAAAGCAGTTCATCTGACCATGTTGCACTTCTTCATAAAACCCCACTATAACTCTCTATTGCCCTTAAGATAAATACCAACATTTTTTAACATGTTCACCTGCCTAATTTCTGTCTTATTGTGTACCAGTGTCTCTTATCTGTAGCCATGTTCTTTTTTAGATCTTTTAATGCGCCATGGATTTATGTAATCTCAATTTTTTTAAATATTAAGAACATCACCTCATACTTGTTTCAATTAGTTATTTAAAACAACAACAACAATTCAGCCCAGCCAGTGTGGCTCAGTGGCTGAGCATCAACCCATAAACCAAGAACTCATGGTTCAATTCCTGATCAGGGCACATGCCTGGGTTGTGGGCTCGATCCCCAGTAAGGGGTGTGCAGGAGGCAGCTGATTGGTGATTCTCTCACATTATTGATATTTTTCTCTCTCTCTCCCTCTCCCTTCCTCTCTGAAATCAATAAAAACATATTGAAACAAAAAACATTTCAAACTAAGAACAAATGTAAAGTCATTGACTCTTGTAAAAGACACAACTGGGTCAGGGTTCAAATGTTGTCACCTGAACTCTTGAAGTCTCTCTTTTGGCTATGCTTCTCTCTGGGTTGGCTACTCTCTCAAACAGCTTCAGGAAAAGGTGGACACTCACAACCCCAGGTTGCTGCCTTCCCAGCTAGCAATATCAAAGTCGCCCTTCCTTTCCTCCTCCTGGAGAGCTCAAAGCCTCAGCAGCTCTGCTTGGGACAGATATTTCCCAAGGAACCATCTAAATGAAGTGACTGAGGAAATGGTTTCTCTGATTTGCTCCAGGTCACATGCTACCCCACGTGGCAAAGGATTGGGTGGCTCAGCTTTATCCAAACCCCATGGAAACAG
This sequence comes from Myotis lucifugus, assembly GCF_000147115.1. NCBI lineage: Eukaryota > Metazoa > Chordata > Mammalia > Chiroptera > Vespertilionidae > Myotis > Myotis lucifugus. Next base: position 4,588,795 of record NW_005871134.1, read on the forward strand.
AGGATGTGTTTTCATGACAATGGAAAAGATGCTGAAAAGAAAAAAGCAGCATATCTGTCGCAGTCCACCTTTCTCTTGCTAATTTCTTTCAATTCTATTGGTTTCTCTAAAATGTGTGTTACTTTTTTTTTGCTTACTTTTAAAAATCTTTTTTTTTGCGTTTGGCCAAATTAAACAAACAATAATAAGAATAGAGAAAATAGAAAATAAATGGATTCATTGCCATAATCTTGGCTCTGATTTTTTTATATAAGTCTAGATCAGAAACTAACAGTAGGAGGGAGGATGTTATTAGTTTTAGGTAAATAAAAGTTGTTTATCAGAAATGAAAAGATCATCTGGGAATTTAGAAGAATACAATGATAAATTTAGAATGAAACTTAGATATCATTTACTTGTCCTCACATGCTTCCCATATGACAAACAGGTTCAGACATGTTTAGTAACTTACAAAAGGGCTATTGGAGAATATAGTAGTGTTGAAACAAACCTTGATCTCCAGCTCTAAGTCTGAAACTTTTCCTGTTATGATGAAACACACACTATGTTTCTATCCATTTAGACAGTACTTCTATACTGACTATTCTCTTAGTAAAAATGAGGATTTCATGTCTTCAAAGGCACCACTGAATGTTAAAAGAATCTACCATAGAGAATGACAACATCATGCCAAATGAGTACAGGTTTTAAAGCTTGACATTTCTAGGTTTGAATTGTCTCTGTCACTATTTTTAGGTGATGTGGTAATGGTAAAATTGATCTAACAAAGTCTTAGTTTTCCAAGCTAATCATGAAAATAACGTAAGTTTACTCTAGATCTTGGTTTAACATACCTTCTTAGAGCCTGTCATATAATAGTGATCAATTAGCACTGTTTCCTTTTGCCACCACTCCCATGGAGAGGACACCTTTTTTAGGAGATAAGATGATTTAGCAAAAGGCCGGATGTTGTAGTGAGACTGGATACCAATCCTCATCCTCCATTGCTGTATGTATAACTAATGTCTCTGACATTCAGGTTTCTCATCTGCTAACCAGGGATAATGCTGTTTCATGTCCATCTCTGATGATTAAATGCCTGGCATATAGTAAGCACTCAGCATTTGCTTTGTAACTGTTTGCATTATTTGTATTTGAAACATAATACAAATTCGATGGTCTATTACAATTTTTTAAATGAGTTAAAATTTGTTATAAAAATATTTTAAACTATGACCTTATTAATTTAGAAAATAAAGATAATGCCATGGAAAAAAATTTACTAGTAACTATATTTCTCTTTATACACCTGTTTCCAAGAAAAAACTACCATTAGAAAGTCCTAATAAGAATATTTGCCAAAAATAGTTTATAAGCAATGTAGGTGATATCTATTAGACTATTTCTTAGCAATGACCATGTTCCCAATTATATTAAAAACAAGTAATAATGATAATGAGGAGGAGGATAACAACAACTAATAGTATACTAAGTGCATTATATATTATTGTTAATTCTCTAAACAACCCTCTGTATTATTTTCCTCACTTCACAGATGACAAAACAAGTTTTCCAGGGAGTTAAATAATAGCATGCTCAGGCTGACACATTTAGTAAGGTATTGACTCTGGATTTGAATCCAGATATAGTTGTTATCAAAGGGCTTTCATTTTCTAGAAATCAAGTCACTTTTCACTTCCAATATATAAAATGCTCTATTTTCCTGTGAAGAGGGTGATGTAATAAAAAAAATTAAAAGAAATCCAGATAAATTGAGAATACAAAAAAGCAATACTGTAACCAGCTATCCCTTCTGAAATTCCTGGCTTCCTATTCAGTAGACAGTAACATGTACAAATACCTACACACTTGTAGTTGCTTATTTTGGTTGACTTCCATAGAAATTAAAATAAATCCTGTGCAACCTTTTCTTTCCTGGACACTAGTCTTATAATTAATGACACCACCTTTTCTACTAGGACTAATTAAATTTTGTTAATTAGAAATTGAAACCAAAAGTGATAACTTGAGAATAACATGCTTTTACTATAGTAGAATTTATAAACATCAGATTGTGATTACATTCTGCACAAACAAAAATTATGCAAATCCTCTGTAGGTAGAAGATGTCAATTTGCTTTCACAGTTTATGACAAGATCAAGCTTACATTTTTGTCCCCTGTGTCTGGGAAACTTTTCTCTTCTAGCCTCTAGGCATTTTCCTGCTATGTAATTTGAAAACACCGCATCATGGACAGCAATGTGAAGGTTACGTCTCAAGGCTCAGTTTGGATCTAGGCTCTGCCACTTACTAACTATACAAACTTAACAATACTCACGTTCCTGACTTTCAGATTTTCCTCATCTGCAGATGGAGGATAGCTGTGCAGCCCGATTTTCAGATCTGTTTGAAGAACTGAATGAGAAAATGTATTTTACCATAAATGTTTGCAAATTGCAAACTGAAAAGCCCCTGATAGAGCGTGCAAGTGTGTGTCATGTGGTGTGAGTGTGTGTGACCATTTGCTGCAAGTGCTTAGGAGCTGCTTTTCCTCTCAACGTCTTCCTCTCCTGAAACGTTTTGCTTTGTTTTTATTTCAGGGGTGAATGCTCTCCTCCCTGGAGTTCCTGCCTCCCTCCCTGCCTCATTCTGTCTTCATCCTTTATCCTTCTTTTCTTATCTGCCCCCTACATCCATAAACTTACCCATAACTGTGCCTTTTCTGGTCTAAGTATAACAATAACATGGATGGTAAAGGTAATACCTAGTGTTTACTAAATACTACTTATTACATGTCAGGCATTGTTCAAAGCACTTTGCATCTTTTATCTCAAATTTATAACATCCTCATCCTATATAATAAAAGGCTAATATGCTAAGTGCCCCACCATTCGGCCGTCTGACCAGTTGCTATGACGTGCACTGACCACCAGGGAGCAGACACTCTGACCAGTAGGTTAGCTTGCTGCTGGGGTCTGGCCGATCAGAACTGGGTGAGACGGGCTGGACATGCCCTGGAGCCCTCCCGCGGTCCTTCCCCAGCCCCAATCATGCATGGGTGGAGTCCCTCGGCCTGGCCTGCACCCTCTCACAATCCAGGACCCCTCAGGGGATGTTGGAGAGCTGATTTTGGCCTTATCCCCTCAGGCTAGGCCAAGGGACCCCACTGGTGAACGAATCTGTGCATCTGGCCTCCCTGAATAACTCTCCTCTCTCTCTCTCTCTCTCTCTCTCTCTCTCTCTCTCTCTCTCTCTCTCTCTCTCTCTGTATGTTATTGGTACTTTCAATATAAATGAACTACAAAAAGTTTAGCAATTATTCTAACTACACCATCATCACTTTTGTCTCAGCACTATTGTCACGAAACAATAGCTGTCATGTGAACTCTCTTTCATAATTTAAATAGTGTTTTCTCGAGTAACTTCATTTTACTCTAACATAGCAAATTTGGAAATCCAGATACACAGCTTCCCTCCCCCCCCCCCCATATTATGGGGCATTTACAAATTTTCATTCCTGTGGACTGCGGATGTCAAGGGGACACGTGATCTTACTGGTGGTGTTGAGCTACTACAGTGTTTAGTGAGAGTTCAGGAAAAAATAGAAAAGAAACTAATATTGATTTTGTGACTGCGTGGCTCCAGGAGAATCCTGGGTATCTCACATATAGTGCAATAGCAGAAGGTCCATTTTTCAGTGCCGTTCTTAAGTCAGGGTTAGTGAGGTTTCATAACTTGCCTATGGGTCAAGGGCACAGGCAGAAACAGAGCACAGGCCTGTTGTTTTCAACATTCTTCTGATTATAGGTAGATGTTCATTCCTTCTGGGAAGGAAGGCTATGCTGTGTGCCTTTAAAATCAGGTTCTTATCATTCACAGGCAATTCCTTGGTGTTTAGGGCCATTTTAGTCATAGTTCTGATTCTTAGGACATTAGTTCCCTGCCCTCTAGAATACCAAAAAGATAACATATTAAATTGTATCTTAGCTCTCCCAAAGTTAATAGATGTTTAAATTGTTCCCGAGTTTTAATCAGAGAGTGATTTTAACCCCTGAGAAAATCTGATACAATAATAACGGTCGGAATGGTATTAAAATATGTAATTTAACCATCTTAGATATGAAAGACATTGATGGAATTTTTTGATAGACCCCGGCCTTTTCTCAAAATTTGGGTGCTGTGAAAACATCCCTTAAATCAATTGAACCATTTATTTCCTGGTGTTCTCATCTTTCCCTTACACTTGATGATTCTGCTTCCCTTGAATAACTGCAGATTGCAAATCATTTTAATGTTTATTTCTCCAATTGACTTTCCTCTGAGATGTGAATAATTCATCTCTACTTCTTTCTGTGAGTCTCAAGTGCCAAATCCTATTGTATGAAATGCTAATGTAATCTTGATGATTTTTGTGGGGAAAAGGAGGGAGAGTAAAGTCAATTTATCTTGAAAAAATATATGGCCTTCATTGAACTTTATATAAAAAGAGAAAAATAAATTAGTTGGAAAGACAACAGATTTTTATTTATTAAACATTACCTATTAAATTCTGTGGCATAATGCTTGGTATTTATATTGAGGTACGGGCCATAAATGTCAACAAACATTACTTTTACATTACAGACAAAATGGTACCTTTCCAAAATATTAGAATGATTATATCATGAAATAAAATTGTTTGAGTTAGAAGGCACTCAAAATATAAGGATAATATTGAAATGTGGCATGGCTAACTAAGAGTTGACATAACGGATATATGACTAGCTTTTCCCTTGAAATGGGGTCCAAAATCCGGGTGCTTTCACACATTTTGAAAGGAATCTGATTTACAGACACCGACATTTTTGAACTGCCAGCAGGAAAGAATACCACAGTTAGAAGACAAGACATTAGCAGAAAAAGGTATTTCTAAATGGCTCATACCATGATTTACAAAGGTGGCAAGATCCTCTCCCAAGGCCGGATGTACTCTTTCCTCCTAACTGGTGAAGCAGAGGCAGTTAGGGGAGAACCACAGAGTTGGACATCAGCAAGGCCGCTGAAGGAGCCACTGTTGACCATCCTACAGAAGAGATAAAGAAATACATGTAACAGAATCTAGAATGATTAGTCTGATCAGAAGCTGACTGAATAATGAAAGTAAGTTTTGATATGCTAACATATATTCTCTAGAATGAATTTTCTGGTAATGTAGCCTAGAACTTTGCCGATAGAGCCCTCTCTGCCTACCTCTCTCCAGTCTCACTCCATGCCACTGTATTTTACACTTAACCAGTTCAATTTCAGTCCTTCAAACAGGTAATTTCAAAAGCTTCTATTTTCTTTCTGTCAGGGACATTCCTCTTTCAGAACATTCCATACATAGCTCACCTCTCTTAGCCTTCAAGTCCTTTATTAAATGTTACCTTCACAGACCACCGTCCCAGGTCATCCTACTTAAGTGAGATCTGACTACTTAAATACACAGCACTCATAATTCTCTATGACTTTCCTGATTCTTTTCATCATTGTACTTTCAAAACTTTCATTGTATTTATTTATTTACCTCTGAAGCTACATTTTAATCACCTTGATAATAGAGCCCATGCATGCTTTCTTAGATGCCCAAGAAATGCCTGTGCATAAAGTAGAAGATGGAGACATGAAGGAGAGGCATAGCAATATTTTCTAAGTGCTCAATGAAAAAAAAGCAGAACATTTTTAGATAGAAAATTTGTCAATGGAGTAGGATATAAGTAAGTGAGGAAGACCCTATGCTTGCAGTATGGATGTTAAATAATTATAGCAAAATACCTTAGAGCCCTAGCTGATTTGGCTTAGTGGATAGAGCGTTGGCCTGCAGACAGAAGTGTCCCAGGTTCAATTCCAGTTAAGGGCACATACTGGGTTGGTGGCTTGAACCCCAGTGCGGGGGGGGGCGGGGGGGAGGGAGGCATGCAGGAGGCAGCCAATCAATGATTCTCTCTCATCATTGATGCTTCTATCTCCCTCTTCCTTCCTCTCTGAAATAAATAAAAATATATTTTAAAAATAAAAAATAACTTAGAATCATTTTCTCTTACTACAGAGAAGTGAAAATTAAATGAAGAAATCTGTGGCACATGTAAACAGATAAGATAAATATAGGACACTAAATGGCATCAAGACAAGGACAACAATCTTAAGGAAAGTTTGATAAGTCTTTCACAATTTTTATAGTACACAGGAGTGAAACTTGCAGCAGACTCCACTCCATGCTATTTGCTGGTTTTGGCAGTTTGAAGAGATCTAGCTAACTTGTGTGGGCATATAATTTCTTCAGGCAAGAGCTCCGTTGCCACGTATGCATTGCTGTTGGGAATACAAAGGTTACGGTCTTTTCAAAAACTGTTATTTATTGAAAGCCCCCAACTGCACATGCCATTTAACCTCACAATTCCACCTCTGGGACTCTGTCCTTAGATACCAATACAATATAGGTTTTATGTGCAAAGATGTTCATAATGTCATTTACAGCAATAAAATAGAATTACCTTAAAGGCAGTCATATAGGAAAGATCACAGAGTAACTAAATTTTGTTTCCAGAGAGTTTGTAATGGTGTGGGGAAATGCAGGTTATTGTTTTAGCGAAAACAGGTGAATTTAAATATTTGCAATAATAATTTTATTTTATTTATTTATTTTTACGATAAAACTATATTTTATTTTTTTAATTATTTATTGTTGAAAGTATCACATATGTCTCATTTTCCCTCATGGACCTCTCCCAGCCCACACCCGCCCCCCAGCACAGGCCCTCACCCTCCTTTGTCTGTGTCCACTGGTTATGCTTATATTTAAAAATTGGGTAAGCCAACTGTATGAAATATACTTAGAGTCCTATATTTAAAATTTTAATTCCTTAGGACAGATAGCAAGGGTGGGGCATGCTGAGCAGGCTGTAACCCCACTGCCATGAGCTAGAGCTTGTTGCTCACAGGCAGGGAGGCAGGCAGGCAGGCAGGCAGGGACCCAGCTGCTGTTTGTGTCTAAGAGCTCATGGAAGGCCTAAGCACTCTTTTAAAGGCTTCAAAATGATTAAATAAGGTCCACCCCAACTAGTATCCCTTTTGATTAACTTAAAGTGTATTGATTAAGGGCTTTAATTATGTCTGCAGATCCCTTCACAGCAGTGGTAGTTAGTGTTTGATTGAATCGCTGGAGGAGGTGTGTGTTTGCTACAAAAGGGTTTCTGCCTACTTTCATCTCCCAGCTCTCTTGAGAGACAGCCCTGCAGCATGTCCAACTGGCAACATCCTAGAAAAGGAATTCTAGGGGCTGTGGTTCAGAACAGCCAAGCTGATGCATCAACAAGCCATCCCATTTCTTTTATAAACAGAAGAAGAAAAATAAACTGATTAAAATATTACCTTGCTGTCACGGCTCAGTGGTTGAGCGAAAACCTATGAACCAGGATTCCTGGTCAGGGCACCTGTCCTGGTTGCAGGCTTGATCCCCAGTGTAGGGTGTGCAGGAGGTAGCCAATCTATGTTTCTCTCTCATCATTGATGTTTCTATCCCTCTCCCCCTTTCTCTCTGAAATCAATAAAAATATATTTTTTAAAATCATAATATCTTTCATCATAATAGAAATAAAAAGAAAGATACTCTTTCTTGTGACCTACTATGTGACAGTTACATGACTTGTACAATGTCATGTGTCTAATATAAAATATTTATAATTCTTTTGCTTTACTCATTAATTTGAATGTAAGTTATACAAGAAAGGAAGTTGGTCTGTCTTGTTCAGTACTGTATTTCCTGAAGAGGATCTGGCACTTAAATACTTGCAAAATAAATAAATAAGCAAACCAACCAACAAATAAATGTTCACCTTAAGGCTACAAAATAAATATGATCACCATTTCACAAATAAGAACATAAACATTTAAGCAAATAAGTGGTAGAAACAGGTTGCAAATCCCTAATTTGGTTCCAAAGTCTGAGTTCTTTGTATAATACTTTTCCACCCTCTAAAGATATTAGTTTACAAAGGCCCTTTATGAATCCTAAGATGTCATTCAGATTAAGGAAATGTCATTACTCATTGTGTTGTCTCAGATAAGCAGAGGGGAAGGAGGTAGGGAAGCATGAGTGGGCACACTCGCCTCCATGGAGGAAGGACTGTACAGCAGAGCCCATGAGCTGTAGCAGGTGAGGTCAGTGGAAAGCCATTTTGTCTGGAAAGAGCCCCCATGGAGTGAGACAGCCTTTAAGACAACCAAGGTCAAAATGAAAATCAAACACATTATCCCTGCTTACATCCCAGCTACTGGAGTGTGAGCAAAGGAGTCGAGATTAAGTGATGGATGTCCCACTTAAATGACACTTTGCAAAGCCTTCCTCGTGTACTGGCAGAAGAGTCAGAGGAGAATAAACGACTTTCTTTAAGTTCCAAGAGCAGGACAGGGGAGACAGACAGAATGTCACAGTCCCTGTCCGATTGATTTGTCAGCTGCTGATGCTAAAGAGCAGTCTCCAGAAGGAAGAGAAGGTTCACAAATGCACAAACCGAAGGAAGTTTGAGTTGCCTATAATGAAATCCAGAGTACTTTCTTTCTTTTCTTTGTTTGTAAAGAAAATCCTTACCCATTATACAGAACTGTAAAAAATTGACATAAAAAAGGTGAAAAAATGGTCATTATATATTCTACTACTTCTACATTTTTTTTCAAGTTTTCACTTTCAATGTTTAGTAGAAATAAGTTTCAGGCTTAAATTAGGCTGTGGCAAACACACTTGCAAATCATTTATTGAAGCTTCCAATTAATAAAACCAAATAAGTTAAAAGGCAAAATATAGTGAGAAATTATTTGAAAATTACAAATATTTCTTACTTGCTCATCCTATACTTTCTGTAAAGTGTGTTTTCCTTATGCATACATTTTACTGACTATAAAGTTTGGAGAAATGTAAGGAGTAGGGAAGAGCGACAGCAATATTTCAACAACAACAACAAAGCATATGGTGATTTTTGAACAACGTGAAATTAAAGTAGTTACATCATACATCTAGGTGCAACTAGAATTCAAATTATGGGGGGAAATGCACATTAAAAATAATCCTCATCAAGAATGCATCCAGTGTAGAAAGTGATTCATACATGCCTATAAGAATTAAACTTCCATTATGAAAAGGGTGACTCCCTTGGAAGGGAATGGGTGAAGTAACTACAATAACAAGGGAAAGATAGTTGCTTGAAATAGAATTTTTTCTGGGTTATATTTCTCAATTAATTTATTCATGTCTTCAAATATTTCAATCTTTATTGAGGATCTATTCTGAACCTGCTACTATCCTAGGAATTTCTGATTTATTGGTTAGAAAACTAAGGTTTCTGGCTTCCAGTGTTGAGAGACTGGAGAATTTAGGCAAATAAGGAATCTCAATTTCACACAAATAACTGATGAGTTGGTGTTGTGGACCCACAGGAGAGACACCTCCACTCTTCTCAAGCTCCCATTTGACTCAGTAATCCCACTTCTAGGAATATATCCCAAGAAACTAGAAACACCAATCAGAAAGGATATATGCACCCCTAATGTTCATAGCAGCACAATTCACCATAGCTAAGATTTGGAAAAAGCCTAAGTGCCCATCAGCAGATGAGTGGATTTAAAAACCGTGGTATATCTACACAATGGAATACTATGCTATGGTAAAAAAAGAAGGAATTCTTACCATTTGCAATAGCATGGATGGAACTGGAGAGCATTATGCTAAGTGAAATAAGCCAGTAAGAGAAAGATAAATATCACATGATCTCACTCATTTATGAAATATAATTTACAACATAAACCGATGAACAAAAACAGATCCAAAGACAGAGAAGCATAGATCAGACCATCAAACCTTAGAGGGAAGGTAGGGGAGGATGGGGGTAAAGGGGAGAGATCAACCAAAGGACTTGTATGCATGCATATAAGTCTAACCAATGGACACAGACAACAGGGGGGTGAGGGCATGAGTGGGGGTTTGGGGGGTAATGGGGGGATAAGGACACATATGTAATACCTTAATCAATAAAAATTTAAATAAATAAATAAATAAATAAATAAAATGAGGAAAAAATTATAAATGTTTTTTTTTCATCAGTTTATGTTGTTCAAAAACAGATCCAGAGACAGAGAAGCATCTATCAGACAGTCAAACCTCAGAGGGAAGGTAGGTGAGGGAGGAGGGAAAGGTGAGAGATCAACCAAAGGACTTACATGCATGCATATAAGCCTAACCAATGGACACAGACACCAGGGGGTGGGGGTGAGGGCATGAGTGAGGGGGGGGGCACAATGGTGCAATAAGGACACATATGTAATACCTTAATCAATAAAGAAAAAAAGAAACAAACAAAAAAGATTGTACATGTTTTTTAGAAGAGATGATGCCTAAGATGAGCCTTGAACAAAAGAGCAGGAGTAAACAAGACAAAGATGGTAGAGGCAGAGATGGCAAAGGGGAAAAATAAATACAAAGACACAGATAAGAGAGATCATGGCTGTGGGTGGAAAATTAAAATAGTTTACTGTATGAATTCTTCAGAATATGTGGTGCATATATACAATGGAATGCTACTCAGCTATAAGAAAGGATGAAATACTGCCATTTGTGACAATATAGATGGATCTGGAGAATATCTTGCTAAGTTAAATAAGTCAGGCAGAAAAAGTCAAGAACAATATGATTTCAATCATATATAGGATATATACTGAAATAAAACAAACAAAAACTCATAGACACAGACAACAGTATAGTGGTTACCAGAGGGAAATGGAGATTGGGGGGGGGGCGGGGGTTGAAGAGAGTGAAAGAGAGTAATGAGGGTCAAATATATTGTAACAGAAGGAGATTTGACTTTGGATGGTGAACACACAATGCAATTTACAGATAATGTACTATGGAACTGCCTACTTGAAACATATATAATCTTATTAACCAATATCACTGCAACAAATTTAATAAAATTTTAAAAATTAAATAGTTTACTGTGATTAGAGCATGAAATAAGGATGAAATTGGTTTTAGGTGCAGCTGAAGAGATAAGCAGGGACTAGGTTATGAAGAAATTCATAATTCAAGATGTTTCATTTTTTTCCAGAGTATTCAGAGGTCATTGAATTATTTTAATCAGGGGAATTGTGTCTCTCCAGTCCAGGTGTTGTGGTTTCTCACTGTCAGGTAATGAGGTCAGATTTCATAAGGACATGGGAGGCTTTGCTAAATAAACTCATTTCTCTCCCTAACTCTGAGACCTTCATAGAGCTGGCATGAACTCTGATTCACCACTTGGGGAAGGCCACTGTAATGACAGCCATGAAACTTCCAGAACGTATTCCCACATTAAGAGCACACAAATACAGATCTATTACCAACCTGCAAAAGAAAATTACAGTCATACATCATGCTCTAAAAATTCAGTGAAGCTGGTTGCAATACCTTTACCCACTTGGCTTTGAAATTCTAGTCCAACATACTCCACAATTTTTAACTGTGAACTAACATTGAACAAAACTATCAGGACACTTGTCTGTATTTATACTGTATTAAGGGCCAAAAAATAAATAACAGTTCTTTGGCATCTTTGTGTACTAACTCCTTGGGAAAAGTAACTGGAGTGCAAGTCCAACTGCCTCTTCTTCTCTGTTTTGGTTTCATGATTCAAGAAACCAACAAAAGTCTCAGTAGATTCCAGAATTGTTTTCTCTTATTCTATAATATAACAATTGCAGATGATACAAACATCAGAAAAGTCACAGTGAAGGAGGAACTATTTGAAAACAAATATCTGGCAAGGCAGGTTAAAATAATATATTTTAAGAATGGGAAACAACCCCTAAAAAGGGGTAGGGATAAATGACTAAAAGAGAGTATGTCTTCTGGGTGCTGGCAATTTCTACTTCAACTTGGGTGCTTGTTATATGGGTTTATTTTCTTTTTGAAAATTGAGTAGTTCATATGTAATTTGTGCTTTGGGGGTTTGTTTCTTTAATTTTGTCAGAAATGTGTTAAATGAAAGTGAATTAAAAATATATTTTAAACAGAAAATTGCTGTGCGAGTGGCTGGTGTATAGTAGATATTTGAAAATTATTTTTGGATAAAAAGTATATAATTAATCATAACTACCTAATAAATAAATCCTCTCCAAAATTCCAAAGATATACCCTTGAAAGTTATACCTATTTTCCTGAGGGTTGCACTCAAGTTACTCTTGCCAAGGAATTAGTACACAAAGATGCCAAAGAACTGTTGTTTATTTTTGGTTCTACAACAACTGTCTCAGATGTTATATTTTTAAGCTGAGACTTGCAGTGATTGATTTTATACAGTTGCTGGATTTACTCTTCAAAATCAACAACCAATTGTGAACACCAATTAATGGACTAAAGATTTTTCTACCTGAAACCTCAATTCTTTTTTATTCTAACGGCACATTTTAAAGGTGTTATTTATCCTTTTAGGATGAGAAAATAGAGGCTAGTTGCACTTAAGTAACTCACTATTAACTTCAGGTTCCCAATTCTATTAACAATAGTCTTGTTTCTACTTCAAAAAATGGCATTTGGAGTAGCAGTAGAAGATTCCTGTTTGTCTACTCTAGTTGTTTCTATGTCAATCTGTTTTTCCAGCCCCCCAAAGACAGGCCCGTGGCCTCTTACAGTGTGTGAACATGGCATGTGTTGGCTGATGGCATCTAAGGAAACTGACTCAAATTGCCAGAAGAGTGTGATACTTTTTTGGGGTTCAGGAATGGAACTATGAGGTTCTATTGAAAACAACCCAGCATTGATATCAATTGCCCTTTTATTTTGTAAAAATCTGACTCTATAGAATGACTAAGAAGACTATGACCTGACCTCAATTTTTTTCTTCCATTCTTAAATCTCCCATGAAACACCTTTAGAGTATCTGTACGTTCACTTATTCACTTCTAAGAGACTGGTGCAAAGGTTTGTCTGGTTGACTTGTAGCTATAGGGTTTGTGTAAGCAGTGAACACAGTGAATTAGAAAAAGCATAGATCTAGAAGAAAAGTATAAGTAAAGAAGCATTCTTTAAGGAGTTTTTACCATGTGTCAGGTAATTTAAATATATGATCTTATTCTCAAAATATGCTGAATATCTCTACCTTCCATTCTGGCAACTAATCTGAGTCAAGTGTCTCACCAGTTCATGAAATTAAGCCATTTATACCAAGTCAAACCATTTCAGAAAGATTCTTCTGTTACTTCACCTGAAAAGTGAAATCTTACCCAATAACCAACTTTCTTCATTTTTCTTACCTATCCCTTCCCACTCAAGGGACCCAGTGAATAGCTTTAGCTTGGAAAGACTCAATGACTAACACACAATTCTGGCTTGTATGCAAAGACTATTCTGTTTTCCTTTATTCTAACAACTCTCCATCTCTTCTTCCTAAATAAGAGCCATCTCTATTCTTCCTCCTCAAATCTGGGTCACAGATTGTCTTGCCTGGATTTACTTTTTCTGCTTATTATACTTTATTATTACCTTGTTTTGATTAGTAGGACCATGAAAAAGATTTATCTTTCAGGAAATAGGCGATGCAATTTACAATCATACCTGCTTAGTCCAACTCTTGTTGTGACTTCTATCTGTTAATAGTGATTCTGGTGGGTCCTTCTAGTTCTTGCTAGAGTCTTTACCCTTTTTAGGCTTATTAACAGTTCTCTATATTCATCCCTTCTATCTAACCAGTTATATCAAGAACACACATTTTTATGTTTAATAAAACTATACTTAAAAATGACAACTGAACTATAATGAACCTTGACAAAAACAACAAACTAAATCCAACATGTCACACTTTACATGTACAGCAATTGAATATGTTAAAGATAAGAAAACTGAATAGAGTCACACAATTACAAGTGGGAGATTCAGAATTCAAAAAAATTCTCTGTAGAGAACCCAAATCTTGGGTTTTTATATCTATCACTTTATTAACACATATGCCCTAACATTGTATGTGAACTTGGCCTTCTTATTAATTCTATTGGGCTTCAATTTCCTTGTTTTTAAAATGAACATCTTAACATTTATATTACATATTTTTTATAATTTTGAAAACTAAAGTTGTAGATGTTTTATAATGGCATAATAGATAATATCAATATCTAAATATGATCTACTATTTGAACTATCTTCTTAACTTATGTTAAAATTTCACTATATGGTTTAATTATTGTTTTTTGCCAGTTTCCCCGCCTGTATTCTATAAACTGAAATGATAAAGAAATTCCTAGGGATAAACATTTAAGACATATTAAAAAGATATTTAACTGAAATTATAGTCCCTAGGGATTTTATAATTTCTTTTCCTAAAGGGTTTTTCATCAGTCTGTCATGTTAAAAGATAAATGGATGGCTGATTAGTTGATGTGCTTTTCTCTTAAAAACTTCTTTAAAAATTATAGCCTGAAAAAAATCAATGCCTTGAATCATTGTTAGCTATATATATCAAGCAATAGGTAGCCAGAGTAATTGAAGAAATTATGCATAGCTTTCAGTGTCTTTTGGTAAGCCATGTTGAATGTCTAAAGGTTGAAACAGGTTAAGTCTAAGATGATCAGCAGTGGGCCATTATCTCTTTATTGTATTCAGTATTCTTTATAACTCATGCCTGGCAGAATAAGTCATTATATGCTAATATCCTATTGAAGTCAAAGAGCACACAAAAGTAGACGAACTAAATATGAGACAACTATTTTAAAATGGCATTTGCATTTATTTAAAAAAGTTAAGATTACTCTCAAATTCAGTTTTAAGAGTCACTTGAAGAATACTATGTTGTAAAATAAAAATAAATATGCATGTATATTTGTCTCTGCCCCTGGTTCTTACTAATATATGGTCTTCGACTGTAGTTCCTGACATAGAGCTCCTAAAACTATTGTAATTTTCTGAGTAACAGGAGTGTCTGACACAGAGGTCCTAAATCCCTGGGTATTTCCTGAATGACAGAAGCATATATTTTTCTAATGTGTTGATTATTATAGGCATGTTCTTGCATAGTGGAAATAGATGACCTCTTATAGCATTTTCTATTTTACTCTCTTTCCTCTTACTCTATTTATATGGAGATTAAACAATATACTTCAAATAACATGTGGGTCAAAGAAGAAATACTGGTATCAACTGAACTTAAAAAAATTTGAACCAAATAAAAATGAAAACACAACTTTTCAATATGTGTGGGATGCAACTAAAGCAGTGCTTAGAAAGGAATTCATAGCATTGAATGAATATACCAAGAAGAAGAAAGATGTAACATCAATAACCTTACTTCCCAGCTTAGGAAACTAGAAAAGCAAAGTAAATTAAATTCAAAGGAAACGGAAGAAAGGAAATTATAAGATTTAGAGCAGAAAGAAATGAGGTTAAACATAGAACATCAATAAGAATAATGTCTACATGATTTGGTAAATAATCATAATAGAACTAAAATATTAATCATATAAGTTAGCAGAAATGACAAATTGTCATGAGAAGTTTAAAAATATTGATTAATTTTATACTTTAATAAATAAAAAAGCATGTTAAATATTAAAGGTAACTATTAGTTTTTAAAGTAGGTTATATAATTTCAAATTTGAAAGAAGTAAACTTCCTAATAACAACATCAATAATAATAATAATATTATAATAATAATAAACTTAACCAAAGCAAAACAAAAGTGTGTGTGTTGCGGGGGGTGGGGGTGAGGGGGGAGTCAAGAGAATACAAAGAAACAAAATAGGTAGCACAAATAACATCAAATAAAATGTAAAAACATTTATCAAAATATAACATTAATCACAATGAATGTAAACTTAACAAACTCATTAATAAAGAGGCAAATATATTCGAATGTATTTTTTAAAAAATACAACTCTGATATTTAAAAGAAACACACCTAAAAACATGAAGACACATAAATTTGAATTTAAAAACCTGAAAAAATAATAAAAAATAAATTATATAATTATATTTATACTGGACAAAATAAAGTTCAATGCAGGAAGAAAGAAAATATATATATACATATATATGAGTTTGAATTTATATAACATATAACAATGTAAATGTAAATGAACTAATAACATAACTTCAAATTATATAAATTAAATTGAGGAAAAAAGTAGGTAAACTGAGTAAATCAACCATCATAGTGGAACAGTAAAGTATACCTCAGGACCTGATAGATTAATCATTTAAAAAAATAAATTTGCTGTTAAATACATAATCAAAAAGTTTGATCTACCAGAATTATACAAAACACACACACACACACACACACACACACACACACACAACTAAAACAGAACACATATTTTTTCAAATATACACAGGACATTTATAAAGAAAAATTCTGGTGCACAAATTTCTCCATCAAATCACACAGAATGTTGTTTCTAAAGACATTGTGCAGTATTGCTTAGCTTTTCACTATGTTTATCCACCTTGAGTCCTTCCTTCACAAAAACTTCCTTAGCAGGTCATCATTTCCATAAAGCTCTTTTATCCTTAGAGATTCCTTTTGTCCACTTTCTTTCAAACAGCTTCTAACCTGCCTTCTTGTAGATGGTGATGACCTCAATGACAATAATAATTACTACTATAAAAATCACTATCACTTTCATTTAAAAATTTCCATTTTAAAACAATGAAAGTATGTCCCACAATCTATTTAACTCTGGAGGCATAATATAAATAGATGTAACATTTGCCACCCAAGAATTCAGAGTAAAATTGTGCCTCTGTGATGTTTACTGGCTAATTTTATCTACACAAAAGATCTTTTAAAGTAGGCATTATGCCCATACCTCATTTTTTTTTAAAATAGGGGAGGAAAGGCGCAGAAAATTAGGTCACTTACCCAGGTTCACAAAGGTTAATATAAAAATAAATAAATAAATAAATAAATAAATAAATAAATAAATAAATAAATAAGCAAGCTTATGTTTTATCTCTTTACTATGCTTTTCCTTCTATAGGATGTCCCAAAATAACATATACACAAACTTTGAATAATTATAAAGGCAGTGTTTATTAAAATACATTTCATTTTAAAAATTGAGCTATCAGTTGTTAAAATTTATATACATTTTTGGGACACCCTGTATATGTCAGGCAGTAGTCTAGATTGTTTAATTGACCTAGAGCTTGAAGTAAAATAATACAGCTGGAAAATAAAGAGGGAAAAGGACATTCCAGACAGTAAAAAAAATCTTACAGAAAGATATGAAGTTATAGCCCCAGGAAAACATTAATTATTCACAGTGATTGAAATGAAGGGTCCTATTGGACTTTTCACAGAGGAAGCAAGGGATACATTACAGGTGTAGTTTTTAATGCTAAACTGAAAAATATATTGGATGTTTTTAAGCAGGAGAGAAGCATATTTTAATTTATATTTAGGAAAAACCTTCCTTCTATCCTGCCTATTAATAATATCACTGGAAACAATATTTAGTAGTTTTGTCTTTGAATTTAAAGCTAAACAAAATTTTATGCCCTTATCAATTGGTACAGTACTGTTAGCATCAGTAAATTTCCCAGTGGAGAAATAAATGTTAATAAAACTTGACTTCTGCCTTCCAGCAAAACCTGGTTTGATATTTAAAAAACTTGTCATGTTCTAAAACTGAAATTATTTTTATCAATATGTGTTTGCTTTGGCATTTCATCATCAGTTGACATTCTTGACTTTAAGCAGACATGTCTTATTAGTATGACCTGTAGCACTATTTTATGGTTACTTCTAGTGCCACTATAAATTTATAGAGCTTTGGTGCCTGCAGCATGGATTCCATCTTCAGAAGAGCAAGTTGAAGACAATGGATGACTTCTCTGGGGTTTCCCAAAGTATGTTCTGTGTTAGGAGGGATATTAATAAGTTTTAAGTAAATTTACCAAAGAATATCTTAATGCCTTTAATAGTCCTCATATATCAAGGAAGGGTTGCCAAAACACATTGGCCAAGGGACACCTACTTTCCTCCTAAGCAACTTGGGGCCACACATGAAGAGAATTGTTGTAACAATAATAAAATCACAATGTGTTAGACATTTATTCTGTTACTGACATTATGGTAGCAAATTATATAATTTTATACTAGAGGCCCGGTGCACAAATTCATGCACCAGTAGGGTCCCTCAGCCTTGCCCATGGGATCGGGCCGAAACCAGCTCTCTGACATTCCCTGAGGGGTCCCAGATTGTGAGAGGGTACAAGCCAGGCTGAGGGACCCCACCGGTGCATGATCAGGGCCAGGGAGGGACTCAGGAGGTTGGCCAGCTGGGGAGGGACTGCAGGAGGGCTCCAGGGCATGTCTGGCCCATCTCACTCAGTCCTGATCAGCCGAGCCCCAGCAGCAAGCTAACCTACAAGTCAGAGTGTCTGCCCCTTGGTGGTCAGTGCATATCATAGTGACTGGCCGCCTGGTTGACTGTCTGCCCCCTGGTGGTCAGTGCACATCATAGTGAGCAGTTGAGCGGCGTTACCATATCATTAGCATATTACACTTTGATTGGTTGAACGGCCGACTGGACAACTGGACACTTAACATATCAGGCTTTTATTATATAGGATAATTTCATTGAGTATAACATTTAAAAATAATTCTAAATAGTAGGCATGTAACTAACAGTGATAAACTGAAACTCAAATAAATTAAGTGCATATAGTTATTGGTAGAACTGGTATTTGGAATTTAATATGTATAACTATGGAATCTACATCCTTGTCACTATGCTTCAGAAAAAAGGATATAGGACAAAACCTGGAAATAGAGTGACAATTCAAGGAGGAAATAACACCAAGGGCTCAGGCCTAGAGAAAACCCAATAAGAACAAAATGTCTACCTGTGAGACTCTAACATAACAGTTAGCTCCTACAAGGCAGGATGTCTGAACAGGTATTATATTTCAAACACTTGGGCTATATTTGAAGGCCAAAGTCCAATCTATAAGAGGAAAAGAGAGAGTAAAATGGAACAAAAATCCTCAGAATCTTGGAAGTTAAGTAAAGAAGGCTGCAGCCTAGGAAGAAATTAGATTCTAGCCACCAGAATTTAAAAAATGAATGAAACCTGGTGAGCATTACTATGTGGGACCACAGTGATACTCAGGTATAGAGGGAGAATTGTAAAGAGGGTAGAGTTCTCACTTTGATGACCTGGATTCAAAGATGGATCTGTCATTTAACCAGCTTTTAGTAAACCATCTTGAAACTCAATTTATGAATCATCATCATCATAATAATATTTTCCTATGTCCTCTATGGTTAAAAATAGAGATAAGTTTATATAAACATGTTGACTATAGGGTCTGTCAATTAAAAATGTATGAAAATGATAGCACTAGTGTTATATTATATAATTACTAGAGGCCCAGTGCACAGATTTGTGCACATTGAAAGGAAATTAATTAGAAGGTGGCCAGCGGGACAGGACTGGGTGAGAACAACTGGACATGCCCTGGAGCCAACCTCTCACAGTTCCTCCCTGGCCGGCCGCACCAGAGGTGGCACCAGGGCTCGAAGGGTGTCTGTGGAGTTAGCAGGGTCCCTCGGGCAGGTGTGGTCCCTCAGCCTTGCCTGCGGGGATCGGGCCAAAACCGGCAGTCCGATATGCCCTGAGGGGTCCCGGAGTGCAAGAGGGCACTCTGCAAAGTTGCTGTTGCTTGGCAGCTCCTGTGTTGAGTGTCTGCCCCCTGGTGGTCAGTGTGCACCATACCTACCAGCCGGTCGGCCGGTCATTTAGCCTTTTATATATATAGATATGCATTCATATGACCAAAATTATTACAAAGAGCAAAATTTACTTAGTAGTAACACATTATTGTTTA
Source organism: Myotis lucifugus (assembly GCF_000147115.1). Classification (NCBI taxonomy): domain Eukaryota; kingdom Metazoa; phylum Chordata; class Mammalia; order Chiroptera; family Vespertilionidae; genus Myotis; species Myotis lucifugus. The sequence goes on from NW_005871134.1 coordinate 4,608,640, forward strand.
TGTTGGAATTGATCATCTTTCTTTTTTAAAAAATGTATTTATATTGATTTAAGGGAGGAATGGAGAGGGAGAGAGAGATGGAAACATCAAAAATGAGAGAGGATCATCTATCAGCTGCCTCTTGAATGCCCCATGTTGGGGATCAAGCCTGTAACATGAGTATGTGCACTGACAGGGAATCAAACCCTGACCTCGTGGTTTATGGGTTGATGCTCAACCACTGCACACTGGCAGGGCTGATCATCCTATATAATAAAACCCTAATATGCAAATCAACCAAACAGCAGAACAACTGTCGCTATGATGTGCACTGACCACCAGAGGGCAGACGCTCAATGCAGGAGCTTCCCCCTGGTGGTCAGTGTGCAGTGTGCTCCCAAAGGGGGCGTGCTGCTCAACCAAAAGCCAGGCTCACAGCTGGCGAGTGCAGTGGCGGTGGCGGGAGAGGGCCTAAGCCGGCAGGTGGACATCCCCCGAGGAGTCCTGGACTGCGAGAGGGTTCAGGCAGGGCTGATGGATGCCACCCGCCCCCAACAATGCACAAATTTCGTGCACTGGACCTCTAGTCTTTATATAACCTATAAGAAATGTGTATTATATCATTACAGACTATAAAGAGATGACATTTATTTCTCACAATTAGTACAGCTGATTTATTATACTAGTACTTGCACATTAGAATTTTTAAAACTATCTTCTGTCATATTTTTTATCTATATTTCCGCCTAACATTTTGGGTGAAATTTTGAAATGTTGAGAAGGGAATAGGTTCTAAATGAGTTAATAGATATATAGTCCCATGTTGCACACTCTATTCTGTTAGCACATATTTAGTTCTTTTACTATTTCTGTATAGTAAAATTCACAGATTTTTAAGCACACACTTTCATTAGATTCAGCAAACGTATACATCTGTATCAGCATGTGGAACACTTCCTTCACCCTCAAAAGTTTCCCTGTACCAATTTCCAGGCAGATTTCCTCAGACACAATAATTGAATTGCATTTCTCTCAACATAGATTAGTTTTTCCTATTTGACAACAATATTTAAATAATTTATATATTATCTGCTTTTTCCTGTAAGATTTCTTTCACTCAGTATTTGAGTTGGTTGCAACCATTTTTCTCTTCTTCCACTAATATGTGAGAATTCTGATTCTTCCACTTCTTTATAAAAATTTAATACTTTTAGTCTCTTTTATGTAAATATGTTTTCACGGTATCTCATGTGGTTTTAATTTTTATCTTTCTAATAATTAATGATGTTAAGTGGTGTTTTGTGTTTAATGGTTACTCATATATCTTTCTTTGTGAAGTGTCTTGTTCAAGTATTTTGCCTATTTTTTTATTTATTTTTTAATATTTTTTTATTTTTCGCTTAAAGTATTACAAAGGGTATTACATAAGTGTCCTTTTCTTTCCCCCCTGCCCTTGACAAACCCCTACCCTCCCTTACCCCCCAGTGTCTTATGTCCATTAGTTATGCTTATATGCATGCATACAAGTCCTTCGGTTGATCTCTTACTCCCCTCCCTCCTGCCCCCCAACTCTCTCTGGCCTTCCCACTGCAGTTTGGCAATCAGTTTGAGGCAGCTCTGCCTCTGTATCTATTATTGTTCAAAAGTTTGTAATGGTCTTTATTATCCATGAATGAGTGAGATCATGTGGTATTTTTCCTTCATTGACTGGCTTGTTTCACTTAGCATAATGCTCTCCAGTTCCATCCATGATGTTGCAAATGGTAGGAGTTCCTTCTTTTTAACAGCAGCATAGTATTCCATCGTGTAGATGTACCACAGTTTTCTAATCCATTCATCTACTGATGGGCACTTAGGCTGTTTCCAGATCTTAGCTATGGTGAATTGTGCTGCTACGAACATCTGGTTACATATATCCTTTCTGATAGGTGTTTCTGGTTTCTTGGGATATATTCCTAGTAGTGGGATCACAGGGTCAAATGGGGGTTCCATTTCCAATTTTTTGAGGAACCTCCATACTGCCTTCCATAGTGGCTGCACCAGTCTGCATTCCCACCAGCAGTGCACAAGTGTTCCTTTTTCTCCACATCCTCTCCAGCACTTGTCGTTTGTTGATTTGTTGATGATTTTGCCTATTTTTTTAATTTCAGGATGTTTTACTTTGTAATCTTGATTTGTTTCTTAGATATTTGTGATATAATTTGTTATATATGTGATTTCTGATTATTCTCTACTATATAGTTTTATCATGCTTTTCTACACAATTTTTAAGTCTCTGCCTTTTAATTCTGGGATGTTAATATAATTTGCATTTGATGTAATTTTTTACATGGTTCAATTTAAATCTACCATCTTCATATTTATTTTCAATTTTTTTCTCTTAATCTTCTATTTCTCT
>NW_005871134.1:4611116-4632631 GCF_000147115.1 Myotis lucifugus
GTAAAATAAAGAGAAAAAGAAATAGGAAATGTAAACCAGTATGCTTCCTTCTTTTTCTTTTTCTTTCCTTGAGACTTTTCACTTTTGTTGTAAAACTATATATATATATATATATATATATATATATATATATATATATATATAAAATTTCATCATAGTGAATTAAAATGTCCTCAATAAATATTATATGATGACTGACTAGAGGTCTGGCGCATGAAATTCATACACAGGTATGGTCCCTAGGCTTGGCCTATGATCAGGGCCATCTTCCCCAGCTGCCAGCAGCTGACCCCACCCCCCACCAACACCCACCCCCGGTTCCCCATTTGCCATCAGGCGATGGGAGCCTGCCAGCCAGGGGGAGGGAACCAGAAGTTGGCCATTCCCACCTGTTTGCTGGCCCCGCCCCCACCACCTGTCGCCCTCTATGTGTGGGGCAACTGGCTGGGCAGGGGCCTTGGTCTGGCACAGCCCACGTCTGCCACCACCCATCCCCAGTTCCCTTTTCCCCATCAAGCGATCCGTCCTGCAGGCTGGGGGCAGCTCCTGCATTGAGCGTCTTCCCCCTGGTGGTCAGTGTGCATCAATAGCCACTGGCCATTCTGCCATTCGGTCAATTTGCATATTACCCTTTTATTATATAGAATCCTTTGGACAGCATCTGGCCAACGAGAAAGCAAGATATCCTTTATGTTAAAGATGAGGCACCTAATGCTTCAGTGACTTACTAAAGACTCTGATTACTGGTGAATTACATCTTTCAAAAATAACATTAGCTCTCAAATACAAATATTTTCCAGATATCAGCTGACCATTACCCTAGAAATCAAACCCCACAGCTAATGTGTATAACTGACATTATTTTTATATCACCTTTTTAAAAGGCATAGGGCCAGCAGGATCCCTCTAAAACCCTGAGGCTATCTTCACTACGATGTCTGTTTTATCATAATGACAGGATGTAAGGTATTTTAAGGAAAGGAATAAAGGATCAAAAAAAAAAGTCTGCAAACCATAACTTTCATGATAATAAATTAAGAAACCCTAACTGCCAGGCTATGAAACTCAATTGATGGGTAGTAGCCCTGAAACAAACAAAAAAATCACAAGTCTTAGAAACCAATAAAACTGCTGTGATAATAAATCTGTTCCCTAAAACTCAGGAAGTTGGATAATACTGTATTCAAAAGGCCAACTTTGTGAAAGTGACGGCTAAAGGATATTTCCAATAAACACTGGGTGGAAAAGCAACATATTTTCATGTCATGCAAAAAAGAATAGCCAAACTGAACCTTTATCAAACCTGAATGGATAGGGTTCTTTCTATATAAGCTAAAACTGTATTAGGCTCTACCTGAAGAGCTTGTCTCTATAAATTAAAGAGGCAGAATTTCTATTGTGAGAATGATCACAAATACCTCTGCCTCTGTGTTTGAGGGGTGGGGTATTTGGGATGACGACAAGGGAGTGGAGAAAAATATGACTCTCTGTATTACAATGTCAGATTGTCAGATTAGCCTCTCTTGTTTGGAGGTCAGAGGTAGCTCATGTTAGATCAAATATAAAGATTTTTATTCTATGTATTTGTGTATACTTTATGGAAAGTAAAAAGCACATAGGTGTTAATTTCCATGAACTTGGGCTACAACCCACAGACGATATAGAATATTTACCTCACTACAGAATAATTGTTTATGTCCTTTCACTCAGACTTGCCCTACTTTATATCTGATTGATTAGTGTTGGCATCGATAAGTTTCACAAAATGGAATCATAGACTTCTGCTCCTGGTCAAGAAGAACTAACTGGGATTAGATCTACCCTCCCACTTGAAAGAAGTAAAAAGTCAGAGAAAATATATGCATGAAAAGGGGGTATTATGGCAGTGGGCATCAGCCAATGAAAATCAGTGATCCCTGAGACAGAGGCAACAAACAAGTTGAGCCTCACAGTTGTCCCTGTTTACTTCCATGTGTGAAATTCCAGGTGGCTGCTTAGAGCTGAGGGACCCAGGCAGAGCAAGAAAGGCCCCTTGAGTAGAAGGCACAGTGCTGAGTCAGGAAGGTCCAAGTGGCTAGAGTTTGCAGGGCATAGTACCAGCCACAGGATTTGGGTGACCCACATGGGGCTTCCCTTAATAACTTAGCAAAATACTAACCAGATCATGTGCATTAGTGAAACATGCCCAAGTGAAAGTAAACAGCCACTATAAATAACTAGAAGGAAGAGAACCTAGCATTCACACAGACCAGGCATAGTGCCAGGCATTAGCCAGATGGGAACACCACATAGTTTATAGGGAACTGAGTAGAGTACTCAGAAAGGTCTTGTTTCAGTGAAAAGGGATAATTAATCGTAGCCTAACAACTGCCCTTGTCCCACATAGCATTCATAAAGAGCAAGACCTTCAAGGATCAAACCATTTCCAAGTAGCATAACTGCATTTCCAGGGAGAAAATATATTTTAGTAACACAAAAAGTATCAGGCAATAAATAATGTAAAATCCACAAAGTCCAGCATCCAATAGAAATGTATTAGGCATGCAAAGAAGCAGATAAATAAACCCACTAAAATCCAGCTCAGATCTTAGAAATGTTAGATCATAACATTAAAACAGTAACTTATTACTGTATTAGATATGGTTTCAAAGGTTGAGACAGATTTAATGTGTGAAAGCATGAAATATATAAAAAGTAGTGATGAAAACTGCAATGCATCTGGAGAAAATACCCACATTTCTGCATACATTCTTGATATTTATATGGATATTATCCATCTTATTTCCCAATTAGATTCATTAGGATTTTTGACATTATATTTCTTATTTGTTTGTTTGTTTGGTTGGTTTTATCCTCTAATCATTGCAACATCTGAGTCGTCTTTTTGTCTGTTACTATTAACTGTTTCCTTTCCTTTCAGGATTGTGGGTCACATTTTATTATTTTTGTATAATTCTTAATTGAATGATAGAGATGTTTATAACAACTCAGTGAGATTGAAGCAAGTCAAATCTATCCTCAGAAAGTGCTATTAGCTTCTGACAGAGTTCTAAGTATGGGTTGAGTTGATATGTGGCAAGGTCCTCTTCTTTTGGGCTTCTTTCAGATTTAGTATGATTCGGTTTCAAAAGTAGGATCAACATTTTCTTATGACTGTTAGCCAAACTGTGAGAAATAGTTTTTACTTTCTGACAGGTAAGTAAGATATAATGCATGTTTTGGCAGAACAAACCCTATACCCAGTTTTGAAAGCATGCTCTCTATAAGCAATGAAACTTTAACCTACTAAATTTCAGTTGCCTAATCCACAAACTAGATCTACTAATACCTCCATCATAGGGTGAGTATAAAGAACCAAGGAGGTAACAGCTTTACAGGGCTTAACAGAGTACCTGGCCCTTAAAATCTGTCAAGTGAAGAAGTAGAAATCTAAATCTAGGTTGTTAGATACCAGTGCCACACTCTTACAATGTTGGAGAAATACCGAGATGAACCATAGAGAAATACTCAGATGCTAAGCTACATGGGAGTTGCAAAATTTCATCATCAACCTCTTGAGGAAAATTCAAGACTACAAAGCTATTAAGTTTTATATTCAACTGTTTAAATACAGACCTACTTTCATATGATTAATTTGAACATATTAATGGTGATAAAGAGCTTATGGAAGGCACACTGTTGTGATGGCCATGAGAAAGCCATTCCATTTGGCACAGCTTTCGACACTTTACTAGTAAAAAAGAAAATAAATGACCAATTCCTTCAACTTTGTGAGATTTTGACTTTTGATAAATTATTTAATAATTAAAGGGATTGTAAACACTTCAATCCCACTCTTAAAGAATTTACTAGCTGTAAACCTGGCTTAAAAAGTTGTTATATATATATTAGGGTAAGTCAAAATTAAATTTGTGAAATCAAACTTTCCTAGATGTCAATTCCTAGCTCAAATGCACACTATCTACACATTAGACACATGAGTTCATATCTCTAAGTCTCAATTTCCATATTTGTAGAATGAAAATAATGGCAATAATAACACCCAGGAGAATTGGGTAGTGCCATGATAAGTTAAATAATCCACATAAAATGTGATATAGAAGAATATACACTGTGAATTCTTAATATATGTTAGATTTTATTATCTAAGTAAAAGGTGCCATTTACCTGGTATAATTTGTGGTGGGATACCTATCTGGAAACTCTGTATATGTGTGTGTGTGTGTGTGTGTGTGTGTGTGTGTGTGTTATCAGCATAGAATTTGATTTAAAAGCTAGGTTTTGAATATTAAATGTACATTATAAGAAATATTTCTAAACAGCTTTTTGTAAATGGGTCAACTTAATATTAAAGGATTAAATGATCTAATTTACATGGTAGTTTTCAAATGAATTAGCTGTGTATATTACTTTAGCATTGTATATAAACATAGCCATTGCCTAAATCTACATTTTTGTCAATGGTTATTTATCAAATATTATCATTATTGTAAACATGCATCCTTTTTACATAACTTACCTAACCTCATTTTTATATTCACATACCTTACCTAACCTTCTTTTTGTAGTCACCTAACTTATTTACCTAAGTTTCCCAGGCTCTAAAAGTGCTTAGTGATTATGTAAGAGTAGAGTCCAATCATCCTGATTCTAAATTGGGGGCTACCCTAACAAAACAGAAACAAAACTGACATTGTTATATTTCCATGGACTGAAAGAATTGCTTCACAGAGATCAAACTTATACTGTAAGTTAATTTTTTTTTAAAAAAATGGAAGCTATTATAAAATAATTATATAAAGGTTTAATGAATACATGGCTACATTCTTACTTTTCTAAGTAAAATGAGCATCCACTTGTGCTCTCTCCCCTAGGAACACACATACACACACACACACACACACACACACACACACATAGGCGCTGGTGAGCACAGAAGTACATATATTTGTGTGTGTGTGTGTGTGTGTGTGTGTGTGTGTGTAATTACCCTTACTTTGGTATAGAAGAGTTACTAGCATACTATTATTTACTGTTAAATTGGATTTTATTGAGATTTGACTCATTAAACTAAAATATTTTTGGATTTTTGGGTGTGAAGTCAAACTCTAACGCAAGTCATAATTATTCAAATATAATATAGCATGGTATGTTTTGCTTTAACTCCCTAACCCAAAATAAGTTAATTCCTTAAAACATTTTTTACTTATAATGAAAATTTTATTAGCTTTCCACATATAAGCTTGATACCTCTTTTTCTTCAGATATATTTAACTTTCAAAAATTATATTAATGAAATTTCTTTCTGTACAACTACAAAGTTTAAGTAGCCTCGTCCAGGCAAGATTACATAGGTCATGATCAATCTCTTAGCAAAAAACCATTCATGGTTAAAAGCTTGAAATTCTAATTTTTAAGGCAAAATGAGAATTTATTTTTATCTCAAACCAAATTATTGTTTGTTAGGAGAAATGGATTGCATTTTTGAAGCACCACAAGATAAAAATAATGCTGATATAGGCTGCATTTTCTTTTTTGCAAGCCAGTGTTTATTTAAGACTATTTTATTTTCGCTGTGCATATTTCTGGCTTTTTCTTCCCAAGCTGTTTGCTGTTTTATAGCAAATGAAAACATGTTTGCGGAAATTGCATATCAAACTGTTTATTGAGACTTAAATCTTCTGTGGCTGTTTTGTGTTTTATTCCAAACCTCACAGTTGCCTGTCTCTCCTCTCTCTCTCTCTCTCTCTCTCTCTCTCTCTCTCTCTCTCTCTCCTCTCACTCACCAAAGAGCATTAGTATAATTAAAATCTTATATCTTATATACCGTTAGTCTGTCATTCATTCCAATAGTTTGGCTATGACACTGTGAGGTAAAGTTCAGCTATTTAATGTTGCTGAGTACATGAGTAAAGAAACAATAGTTGCATGCCCAGGGTCCAAGAACATTTCTATTTTACACATAACAAAAGAAGTTAATTTTTGCACAATATATTGGTTATAACATAGGTATGGCTACATATAGAGATTCAACAGTGGCTTAACCAAAACAGAGTGTTATTGTTTTCTGTAGGTAAGTCCAAGTGTAAGCAGGTTAGAACTAGGAGTGCAGTGCCCCAGTGGTTCAGAAGTGGTTGCTTCCTGGTGGCTGCTTATGCGTTTCTGAAATGCAGTCAACGGAGCTGGATAGAGGCAAAGGGAAGAAGGACCTTGACCCCACCAATGAAACAATAGCTCCAAAAGATGCACCGATCTCTCTTCTCTCTTGTATTGCTTTGACCGGAATTAGTTATAGTGGCTTAACTGGCTGCAAGGGAGTGATGAAAAAGAGTGATATCCCTATCAGGTGGTCACAAGCCTGCCTAAAATTCAGACTCCACTGCCGAAGAGGAGAGGACACAACCCTGGCCGGTGTGGCTCAGTTGGTTGGAGTGCCATCCCGTACACCAAAAAGTGGTGGGTTTGCTCCCCCTGTCACACCTGCAACTTATGTATGTGCCCTGACCTTCTGGTGCACAGAGCCACTCCAAACTGAGCCACGCCAGTCAGGGCCATTCAAATTCCTGGATGCAATGCAAAGGCCAGGTAAGTGGTGGGTTTATTATGAGAACATAGATGACCTGGCACTTTTTAAGATGTAAAACTACCTATTACATATTAAGACCTTGGTTCAGTGGTCCTGGAGATAGAAATGAATCTTAAAGATATACATCCTCATAAGATGTACATTCTTAGAGATCAGTGTCGATTTGATCGCTGTGTACTCACTGCCTGGCGCAGAGTTTCTCACTGAATAGGTACTGACTATATACATCGCTGAAAGCCACCACGAACTCCTCATTAGGCTCCACCTCATTTCATTCCCACAATAAGTTAATGAGGGAGTAATGTAATTAGCTTTATCCATATTTTATACATGAAGGAACTGACATTTGAAAATTAAAAAAAAATCTTTCTCAGATCATATAGCTGATAAATGGCAAAGCCTGATTTAGAGTCTACATTCTTAGAATGAAAAGATGAAAATGATACAGCCCAAAACATTATGGAGACCCTCATGTTCTAGCTGGAAGAAAGGGAGATAAATTGCCAAACACAGAACAGTGGGATACAAATGGGCAAGTAAAGAATCATAGAAGAGATATCATTTGAAATGAATCTTAAAGAATCAGTAAAACTTTTTTCAGATGACAGGAAGGAGAGGGAGTAATCATTCCAGGCAGGAAAAATTGCCACAGGGAAAGTTCAAAGGTATGAATGAACACAATGAGTTTTTTTTTTTTAACAATAAGCAGGTTATAAAACAAGTGATTAAAATGTAGGTGTGTGTGTGTGTGTGTGTGTGTGTGTGTGTGTTCTGGGGGTGTAGATGGGTTGGATATAAATACTAATGAGTCTTGTGTTTAATTCTAAGTAATTTGGACTTTATCCTGTATACATTAAGGAAGTTTAAATGATTTTTTAAAGGTAAAGGATGTGTTTAAATTTGTGTTTTATAATTATCCCTTGGAAAGAGTATGGATGATAGAATGAGAGTGGTTAAGGATAAAGGCAGGGAACTACCGCAATATGTAAAATTGCCTGTTTTGTGTGTTATTGCTCAGTAAATAATAATTAAGTATGGAACCAATATAATTATTATTGTTTTTATTTCCCATACAACTTATTTGATTAACACTTCTTCTGTCTCAACCTACCAGCTAAAGTTTACTGGTTGTAGGGTATCATAGAAACATGATTATATACAGATAAAGGTAATTCTAAAATAAGACTCAATAGGATACAAATAGCACCATAACAAGAGTTTAGAAATGTTGCATAATGAAACTGGCATTTAACATGTGTGTACATATGTTCACACATGTGTGCATATTGGTGTGAGATGGAGAGGTGTAAGATGAGTTCAGCAGAATGAGCAAAGGGCATATGCCAGTCTGAGAAAAGGAGGGCTTATGCCACATTGCAGATTTGCAGCTAATCTGTGGGACTGCTGGGAAACCTGCCTGTGATTCCCTGTCACTTCACTGGGGGACATATGCCATATATCACCAAATATTTCAGCCGAAATGGCAAGACACGTGAAACAATGGCTCTCATGTGCTTTTTTTTTCTTAATTCAAATAGCAATTTTTGTGAAAGAGCCATAGTGATTTGAAATGAAAAGGAGTTCAACGTTGCATGAAGAGGGATGCAAAATGTAGGGGAATAGAAAACATCTTCTTATGCTGCTCTGAGGTGACTATTATCTAGTACAAGAAGTGACTTTTTAAAAAATATATTTTTATTGCTTTCAGAAAGGAAGGGAGAGAGACAGAAACTTCAATGATGAAAGAATCACTGATCGGCCGCCTCCTGCATGTCCCCCACTGGGGATCAAGCCTGCAACCCGGGCATGTGCCCTGACTGGGAATCAAACTGGGGCCTCCTGGTTCATTACTCAACCACTGAGCAACACCATCTGGGCAAGGAGTGACATTTTTAATCACATTCTTTTATTCAACAGATATTAAAAGGTTGCTGTGTATCAGGCACTGTGGATACAAACATAAATATTGCAGAACTCTGCACTCAAAATTCTGTAGTAAAACATACCCAGTATAAAGATCCATGGAAAAGAAAACTATTGCAATATTGTGATTGTGTCTCCAATAGAGATAAGAAAGGAAAACCATGAGAACTTGGTAAAGAAAGTGATTAGTTGTGCTTTGGGAAAAAAAGAAATATAGTGGTTATGTGGTAGACACAAAAGTTGGTAATTTGAATATGCTAATTATGAAGCTTTAGGTCAAACAGCTATTCTTTAGATCTGGAGTTCAACTATAGACTCTAACCCTGTGCTACTTCATTATACCACTCTGCTTCCAATACGTGTGGTGTTTTGATTTATAGGCTTCCACGTGAGAAGATATGAACCCTGGATAAGTAAAACACCAGAAGTACATGACTTCTAAGTTCTCCTACTCTGTGAAGAGCCTTCATGTAGGTGGAGTAGGTGCGGGACCAATGGTTGGAATTATACCTGGCTCCCTATGAGAAAATACTTTCTAATAGTCAGAGCTCTCATCAAATTGAAACGTATTTTTCATATGAGAATAAGCATCCCTGCTACTAAAAATATTCAAAGATATGATGACTAGTGAGTCAAAGATGCAAATGTCTTCTAAACACCCTTCAAATTCTACAGTTATTAATTATACTGTCAGTCCATAAAAGATGAAAAGCAAGCTCCAAAGTGGTATTATAGAAGAACAGCAATATATAAAAGTAGTAAACCTTAGAAATCATCAAGTTCAATTCCATCTTTTATTTTGCAGATAAAAGAGTAAGAAGTAAATAGGCAAAAAGATGTGCCAGTAGCCAACTCTACTGTTAGCACTTATCACAAACCAGATCTGGATATATGGGACACAGGCTGTCAGAAATTAAAATTAAAAACAAAACAACAACAACAACAACAACAACCCAGTTCAAAAGTATCTATTGTGGGAAGGCCAGGGATGGGATGCAGATGTCACAGTAATAGGGAGGAATTCTGGACAGACCGGTTTAGCTAATAGGCACTTAGTACCTGAGAATTAATTAAAGAAAAGAAGGAAAGGACAAAGCGGTATCACATTCTAACTTCAACATCTTTTAAAATTATCTAATCCTCACCAAGCCATTCTAACCAAGGAGTGTCTATATATAGAATTCAGCGTACCAGTGTGAAGGCAGACAAAAGCGACACCTTCATTTACACGCCATACAATGTTGTCTATTAAAGTGGCCATGGGGTATTCCTATATTAAACAAATGCATGAGCAACTCTGCAAAAGACTAATGAATGTCATGGATTTTCTTTAATGTGAAAATGTTCCTGGTCCAAAGCCACAGATATCCATAGATATAATAGATCATGTGTAGCATTTTATATAAACTTAAGATATTCATTCAGGTACAAAGCTAAGGAGCGGAATGTTTACACATATTTTTACTTCATTCACTAACTGGATTATGCATTGATTAGAAGAACCTTACCATAAGTGAAAAAAACAAACTAAAACAATTTAAACAATATCTCCGCACATAATTTATTAGATTGATTTAATATAATACACACTATATCATTGATTGCTATCTCTTTAACCTTGAGCACATTGCATAGATATTTTACTTGCCTAATAGTTGCTGAAATCAATCAATAAGACATATTTTTATTATTTTTAATATATTTGTTTACAATTTATAGAGCAGCTGAATAAGTACCACATTCTGGAACAGACATTTGGTACATAAAAATGAGTAATACACATGGTACCTAAATAAATGACCCCAGCACAGTGCCAAGGAGCTATTGAATTCTCAAAAGAGTTTAGCTATATGGTTATTTTAATATTTTTTGAGGAAATACTTGCTAGTTGAATTTTGAACTTACAATGACAATTATAGAATGGCCTTACAATTATTATAAAATATTAGAGATCATGAAAGTGAGATATCAATAACTAATGATTTAAATTTATATACTATTTTACCATTGAGTACTGTCACTTACATGATTACATATGTTACTCAGTCACCTTGTGGGGTCAATGATTGGGTATTATTATATATCCTATTATTTAGACAAAGAAACTTAAGCTAGAGATGTTAAGTGGGTGTTTCAATACCATTAAGCTAATAAGATATAGACTTAGTTATATGAATTCAAAATTCAATTTCTTCCTTCTAAGCCAGGCTGTTTCCATGTAAGTTGTACTTTAATCAAAGATGGCTTCAAGTAGGAAGAGGGACTTAAGTGTTGTCTGTGACTTGGTAGGGGATGATATCATAAAAGACATTATTCAAGTTTATATAATAACTAGAAATAACTAAAGAACAACTATTTCTGAACTGATGACATTTCACTTGTGAGTTGTCCATTTGCCTTGAGAACTACATAAAAATTTGTCATTAGTGTCTTCTACCCATTTGTCTTAATTACCCTCGAGGGAGTAACTGTGTAATTGAAGATGATAAAATGTTTGCTTTAATTTTAGTCATTGGAGGTAATCAAATCTGGCACCAAATGCATTTGCATGTTGATCTTTAATTATTCCCACCACAGAAGATCTCCATTTCATTCTATCTCTTCTTGATAAGACCATTAAGGTGTTAAGTGCAAAGTTACCGCTTGATGGAACAAGGCTCCAGACAGTCTGAGTTGGAAAACCAGCACTGTGACTTAGTTGTCACAAGATACTGTTGATCAAACATTAGGTAACTTGGGACGAAATCAGAAAGAGAAAAAAAGTCAATAAAGAAAAACTACTGAGTACTTCAAAAAGGATATAGCTTTCAGTATAAAGTTCCAAAGTTGTTGATAATTTCTTCAATACCTTAGAATGTCATAACTTTGAAAGAGGTTATAGTTTATAGGGGGAAAAAAGACAAAAATATTTCTTAGGTCATACGGTTGAAACAGTTTAAGTTATTTAGAAGATGTCTCATCTAAATGTGCACATGTAAAAAGAAAACTTTGTACATTTCAACACATTGGACTGATATTAAAATTTTAATCTATCACTAAAATCCTTCAAAATATTAATGGAAAAACATCTGTTAGAAAAAGTATTTAACATTAAATATACATTTAGATTAGTTTTTTAAAAGACCTTATTTGAGACATTTTATTTTCTGTAGTTCTCCTTGTGAAATTCAAGTCTTCATGTTTTCAATAGAAAACCTCTTTTACTCGAGCTGTAATTTTTTTCCAGAAAACAAATTAAATTTATCTGTTTCCTTGTTATCTGCAATTCAGAGGAAACACTTTCAGTCTAATGGAAAGTTGTTTGAGAACTATTTTGGGCTTTTCTTGGGCAGATAAAAAGCTCCAACTTTTTCACACATTTACACTTTCCACCCAAGAGAAAAGTCATCCTAGAGAAGAGCTCTGAAGAGAATTTTGAGATAAGCTGGACAGAGACACTTTTATATTCCTCCCAAAGGCTTTGCTTCCATGACAAAATCCCAAAATTTGAAAAGACAAGTCTTTTACCTTTAGATCCTTTTGGCTAGAAACAATATTAGTATCAAAACCTTATTACAAAAAGGCTAAATTGTTTGGGGATAAATCAACTGTTGTGATGAAGTTCAGCCTTTGGCAGGGAGTAGGGCTTCGGTCTAAAAGCTGAGTTAAAATACAGGAAGATGGGTGCAACCTAGATCTAGGTTCACTAAGATGGACCTTCTGATTCTACAATCCGTAAAACTTCAAAACCTGATAAATTCTTAAAATTCCTCCTATTTATTTTCTCATGGTTCTTCTTCTTCGTGTCCTTCCACAACAAATGTGGCACAGAACTAAGCCTCATACCCAATTTATGCCACAAATTCTTTCAGCCCATGCACATCATGAGAAATACACTTCATAGCATTTTCAAAGGATCATTGAAAGACACAAATCAACATTGTACAGCCTCCATGATCTTGCTGGCCTCCCTTCTGCTATCACAGTTCTCCATCTCTATCTTAGGTTTGTCCCCCAGTAAACAAAAACATTCTCCTTTTTCTATTTAATTAAGAAATTCGGGTCCTTTCCAATTGAAGACCCAAACTAGCAATGCATACTGAAGTATAAGACTTTCACTTAAATAGTCTTTGCCATTGCTACCCAAATGTCTTCTCATTTTGGACCACATAGAAAATCATGATTTTTATCAGTGCTATGAGATCAACCAAGAAAGCTTTGGGAGCCTAATTTGAATGAAGTGAAGCAACTTGAGCTCTGAGAAGATCAGCACTAGAGCATGACTGTAAGTATTTTGAGGTTTAGCAGTGAGCTCACATGTTGACTACTCAGATTTGGACCGAAGCCTCCACAGAAGACAGGTGAGATTACAGAGGAAAAAGAAAGAGAAGGACAATATTATTTGGGCTTATCTCCAGATATCATTTATACATTAAAAAATCAATGATTATAGAATTTTGGAGCTGAAATAAGGACATATTACAAATATTCTAATAAATTCTCATTCTGTATCTTCAATTCAGCCTTCCCTCTTAGAGAGCCATTTAGTAGAATGTCTTGGGTGTTCCTCACATGTTTCAAACTCAACCTATACTAAACTGATACCATCATCTTTCTCCCAAAAGTACTTTTCCTACGGTGTTTTCTGACCTGGGAGAATGGTGACCATCAGTGATCCAGATGCACAGGCCAGAAATCAGGGCTGCTCTTTCTCACTTGTCGCTTTAAGACATCCATTAAGCTTTAAGCTTGTTCTATTCTTCTATAGGTTTCTTTAATTCCTCGATTTATATCTATTCCTTTTCCAGAAACCAGCTTAAGCAATAATTGATTCTCACCCCAACTGCTACCACAGACCATATTTTGTCTCTCTCTCCATCTACTCTCTTTATATCATTTTCCACAAAACAGCCAGAGTTATCATTATAAACGAGAAATATGATCATACCATCCACAGATTGAACATTTTCAATGACTTTCCATTGGTCTAAGATAAAGTCCAAAATCATTTTCATGGCTTACAAAACTCTCCACAATCTCATGGCTGACTAACCCCTCAGCCAATTTACCCTCCATGTACTACCATCAAGCTCCTCAAAGATGCCACACTTTATCACCTCTGACAAAGGACAGGCGGGAGGCCAATATTCAATATTTAGGGGAATAAAAACCCTCTATGTTTTTATTTCTCTAGTGAAGGAGAGTTATGCTGCTTAGGCATAGTTTCTCAGAGCAAAGCAGGTCACTTATATTACAGAGGTAATAGGAATATGTAGAGTTCAGGGATTGGAGGATTTTCAGGGACCACTATTGGACATAATTGGTTAAATGCATTTGTAGACCAATTTGTAAATATTTAAATACTTCAGTGGATGTATTTTTTTAATTAATTGGTGGTTCAGAAGTTTTTATGGAGTATTTTTATTCCTGATTGTCTGACTATTAAATGTGAGGAACACCATTGATTCATCAGCTTGTAAAAATGTCTTCACTGAGGTGAGCCATTCTCCTTGACTGATTGAATGTGTTCAGAACATTTTTTGGTGGCTACTCATTATATGGCTATAAAAAATTGGTGTGTTGTTTTATTCTAGGAGTGTGTAGACTTGTTTTATTCCCATCTCTTACTATTTATCCTTATTTGCTTAGCATCTGTTTATGTTTGGATTCAGATTACTTGTCATTCCCTTAGGGATGATTTTTCTTAGATACTGATTTTTTTTCCCTGCTAAGCATCACCATTTCATTCCATCCTTCCTGTTCCCAACACACATCATATTGGAAACGAATACTTCTCTTTCTATCTTGTCTGTAGGGCTATCCTCTCCATAATGAGAGGACCCTTATTTGTCTTGCTTGCCAATGTATACTTCTTCTTACACAGGACATTGAAGTTGGAAGAAGACTGCAGTTAACCTACAATTACGCACCAGGTCACAGAGACTCTGAGAGACAGAACCCTCTTTCAATCTCACATCTTCTGACCTAAAACCAGTGTTTCTTCCACCAATACCCCAGGCGCCTTTGATAAGCAATATTAAGAAGGAAATGGCAGGAGTTTCTGCAAACTTACTTTAAAATGCATCCTCACTTTTCTACTGAAGTTTGGGTAATTTTTTTAATACTGTAACAAACCTCCTTTAGAGCAGAAGAAAAGCATCCTTTGCAAACCTTTCAGCAGGGAGTAGCTGCTATATCCCTCTAATACACTGTTGCTGTTAAAGTCTTATCACATTATTACAGCAGCAATGAGACATGCCAGGAAATGATGGAGTGCCAAGCAGCTTCCACAAACAAGAAACATATACTTATATTCTGTGAAGGAGGGAGTCAAGCAGAGACCTTTTCCAATAACTGGCAGTGCACCAACTCTCACTGAGAGCTGACAGGTAGCCTTGTGATATAATCACAGGGGACTATATATATACACACCTTTATTATTTCCATTCTTTGTGGGCGAATTTAAGTCTAAAAGATGTAAACCCATTGTATGTCATTTGAACATCTACTAAGCATCTTCATCTACTGTCACTAATACTGATAACTAAGTAAAGGCTCTGTCCAAGGTAGCCCTTTTCTTTACCAAATATAATCTATCTTAAAAAATATATATAGAGAGAGTGTTACATTTTATTTTATATATTAGGAATAGCTGTTATTAAATACTTTATCCAGTACTGCTCAAAGACACCTTCCCTGAATCTTTCTGGCCTCAGGATGTGAGCTTTAGCCTCTACTGTAATACAGGTTTTGATATAGTAAGGCTAAGGTTGAAGAGCATAGAAATAAACTTGCAAAATAGCCCAAGAGGTTTCATAAAAAGCAACCAATCCTTGAAGAATAGAGAACCAAGAAGATAGGCTTA
Source organism: Myotis lucifugus (assembly GCF_000147115.1). Lineage (NCBI taxonomy): Eukaryota > Metazoa > Chordata > Mammalia > Chiroptera > Vespertilionidae > Myotis > Myotis lucifugus. The sequence goes on from NW_005871134.1 coordinate 4,626,470, forward strand.
GAATAAAAACAAGATTTGCTATTGAAGGGAAAACATACTAGTATCTTTTTAGATGGCTTTTTGATGATAGTGTGCAAAAACTGCAAAATTATGTGATAAAAACCATGTTTCCACAAAGCCCCAATCTCATCTAATCGTAGAAAAATTTGAGGAAATTATTTTCATATTAAAACAACACAGACTGGCAGCTGTCAGAGGGGAGGTGGAGGGCACTGGGTGAAAGATGAAGGGGTTAGCCAAAGAAAATATATGTAAAACCCATAGACACAGGCAAAGGTGAGGTGATGGGCAGAGGGCAGGGTAGAGGCAGGAGCTTGGTGGAGCTGAGCAAAGGGGGGAGGGGGAAATGGGGACATCTGTAATAGTGTCAACAGCAAAAATAAAGTTAAAGAAACAACACACATAGATGTACTGAAGAGCATGAATATCTTAAATGTTTGCTTAAAGGTGTGCTTTCACACTTCTCAGCTGTGTGAAGCAGAGGTACTTTAAGGAACACTTAAAGTGTGTGGCTTAGTGCTTGCTATATTTTTTCCTCCAGCCCATCTTCTCTATTATCTTGAGTATTTAATGGAAATATATGTATTTCCAAGGTCTTGAAGAGATCAGGGACACAGGATAATATTTTGTTAGAATAGGGATGGAAATGGGCAGAATTTTTGCTGTCAAGGACTGTTAGAATCTGATGGAACACATTTTGAAAATTTCGTACTGGTCAATAAAAAGGACACTACCAGCAACACTAGAAACAAAAGAAAGTAGTTCGCCAATGGTTGCTAAAAGAGTAACAGATATCAATAACAGCCAGATATATTTTTATCTACAGTAAATTAGACACCCCATGAGGATTTCCTGAACTGATTGTAAAGAGATGTTGAGCTTCCCCAAATCTGTAGTTGAAGATAAAGAGAAAAAAATTCTATACACTGGAGTTGGCAAGCATATGTTTACAGTTGTGAATATACAAAACACAGTTTATTCTTGTATTATATATTTATTTATTATTATATTATTTATTTATAGTATTTGTCTCATTGTTATTATGTCATATCTTTACTTATGATATATCTTTAAGTAATGATGTCTATAACTTAATCTACTTTTGCCCAACCAAGTGTATATATATATACACTTTAAAAACAGCTTTCTATTATATTTTGAAAATGAAATGTCTTTTAATAAATACAGCTTTTATAATTATTAAAATTGTGTATACATTTTTTGGGAAATCCTGTGTATATACCCATTTTGAAAGGATTTCTCCATCTATATATTTTATTTTTGGTGCGTGGGAAAATGTATAAGTTCTACTCTTTCAGTAAATTTATATTATGCAATACAGTGTTAGCAACTATAACTGCCATGCTCTACATTAGATCCCTGGGATATATTCATCTTATAACTGAATGTTTATACCTTTTAACCAACCTCTCTCTATGGCCCTGGCAACTATTTTTCTACTTTTTTTTCTGAGTTTAGCTTTTTTTTTTCCTAGAGCAAAACTCCTTTGTTAGGTTTTCTTAGGATACTATGTCCAGATGTGTGAAGGGAGTGTATACACATAGATTAAAGAATATGAAATTTCATTTTTATGGGAAACTATGAACCCAACAGTGTGAATGGTGCTAAGTTAGACACAGCACCTGCTTCTCTGGAAACACAAATGCTGATGAGTATCTAATCCAGATTGTGAGATAATTGAATTCTCAAAACAGGACATCAGCTGAGTGTGAAAGAGAGAATGTGTCAGATTCATGAAAGAAGAAACTTGGTTCATGCCAAAGAATAATATTTGAGAAATTATGGAGGTTTAAAAGAATGGGAAGTAATTTAGGAGAGTATACATAGTTTAGTATGATGACTAGTGCTTATGAAAGATTAGTGACTAAATAAAATAGTAAGGGAAGTGTATTACTATTTATGACTGCATAACAAATTACCCCAAATTTAGCGGTTCAAAACAACAGACACTTACTATCTCCTGGTTTCTGAGGATCAGGGATTTGGAGCAGCTTAGCTGAGTGATTCTGGCTCAGGTCTCTCATTAGGTTGCTATAAAGCTGCATCATTTGCAGCTTGGACTGAGCTTGGATGACTCACTTCCAAGAAGACACATGGCTGTTATCTGGAGTCTCTTTACTCACTAGCTCTAGGCCGGATGCCTGTATGCCATCATGTGGACTTTTCAAAAAGTCTAATAATAAGAGAAAAAGATCCCAACATGGAGTAATGAAAGCCTCAGTCATTTACACCCTGATCTCAGAAGAAGAGCTGTGTTCACACAGACCAATCCTGCCACTGTGTGCAAAGAAACAAAACAATGGTATAAACTGCAGAAGTTGGGGATCACTGGAAGTCATCTCAGAGACTGCCTATCACAGAAGGTTGCAGATAATAAAAGGAAGGCAAAAAAGACCATTTCAAAGTAAGGTATATATACATTACTAGTTTGAAAATAAATAGCTTCCACCAAATGGACACATCTGCCTCCCATTTTCAGCCTACCCAAAATATACATGATTGACTTTCATATCTTAAATTCACATCCATCTAGGATTATATCCTAAGAAACCCAAAACACCAATCAAAAAGAATGTATGCACCCCTATGTTCATAGCAGCACAATTTACAATAGCCAAGATTGTAAACAGCCCAAGTGCCCATCAGTAAATGAGTTGAATAAAAAACTGTGGTATATTTACAACATGGAATACTATGCAGTGGTAAAAAATAAGGGTCTCTTACCCTTTGAGACAGTATGGAGGGATCTGAAGAGTATCATACTAAGTGAAATAATTCAGTCAGAGAAAGACAAGTATCACATCTCACTCACTTGTGGAATCTAATGAACAAAGTAAACTGATGAACGAAATAGATCCAGAGATATAGAAGCATGGATAGAATGATGAATTTCAGAGGGCAGATGCGGGTAAGATGGGTGGGTGGGGAGAGATTAGCAGAGGAACTTATATGCATATATGCACAGCCCTTGGACACAGAAAATAGTGTGGTGAAGACTTGGGATGGATGGGTGTGGGATGGAGAAAAACAAAAAACCAAACAAACAAATAACAAACAAAGGGGACATCTCTAACATTCTTAACAATAAAGATAATTTAAAATTAATAAATAAATCACATTCTGCACAATTTTGTAATAAGAATGTAATAATTTCATAATGAGAATTTATGAAACAATAAGGAAAATAAGCCATTTTCTTCAGTGCTCTCTCATTTGGTTGAACTGTGACAAATCACTTTTATTTCTCTAAAAACATAAAGCTTAAATGGCCAATTACTTCATAGTAGATGTGAGGGCACCAAAGTCCATGTATGAAGTGGTATCTCCAAGGTGTTACAGGTTATTAACCAGCTGTGTTCAGAATAAAATCTCACCCTGTCTGCACCCTCTTCTTCCTCCCCTGCCTCTTGCTGCCTTCTTTGTAGCTATACATTGTAGGATTGTCTAGTTGAATCTTCATATTCCTCAGGATCCATGGTTGTACTCTCCAACATGGTAGCTATTAACTACATGTGATTATTTAACTTTATATTTAAATTAATCACTATTAAATAAATTTTACAATACTAAAAAGTCAGTTTCTTAGTTGTATCTGGTACCTTCCAAAGGCTCAATAGCCTCATATAGCTGGACAGCAAATACATAGAACATTTCACCACCACCTGAAAGTGTTATTGAAAAGCACTGGTCTATTGAGTATCTCAGATTGCCTTTTGTTTTCCTTATGAGATATAAGTATAGGCTAGGAGGTACTATGACTCCCAAGTCCAAACATTATTTTTCCCTCTTATACCTAAATATCTGTGATATAGGTTAGTCTGTGGCATTTAATGGTTAATTAATTTTGAAAGGCCACAATGAAAATTTTAATTGGTTGTTCCACATCCTTTACAAAGATACCTACAACTATTTAATTAAATATCTTTCAGAGAACAATTAATGAATTAGGCCACTATGAAGGAAAACATCTCATCAGTCACAGAGTTCTATTCCGTACCTTGTTCTTTATTTTATTCCAGGTTAAAAAAACAACAACTCATTACCAGGATAAATTAAATACTGCATTTCCCTTATTCCAGAGTCTTATATTTGTTTCCTCAGTTTTTATAGGAGCCATCTATTTGGTTTCCCTGCTTCCATTCCACCTCACTACCATGCACCCTGAACACTAACAGATTTTTCTTTCTAAACACTAATCTAATCTAATCAAATCCCTCCTCTTCTTAAAGACTTTTTTCATCCTTTTTTTTTTTTTTTTTTTTTTTTTTTTTTAAATATATTTTATTGATTTTTTACAGAGAGGAAGGGAGAGAGATAGAGAGTTAGAAACGTCGATGAGAGAGAAACATCGACCAGCTGCCTCCTGCACATCCCCCACTGGGGATGTGCCCGCAACCCAGGCACATGCCCTTGACCGGAATCGAACCTGGGACCCCCCAGTCCGCAGGCCGACGCTCTATCCACTGAGCCAAACCGGTTTCGGCTATCCTTGATAAATTCTAACTCTTAACAAGTTATACTAAGGTCTGCATAATTTGGAACCAATCTACCTCTCTTTATTTGTCTCCTACCATATCTTCTACCTCATTCGTCTTAGTTTTTGTTTATTTTCTATAATCAGAAAGCAATTTCTTTATAATCTTTGCAATGTTATTTTTCTCCATTCTTTTATTTGAAACTCTTATATATCACTAAGGCTAAGCTCAAATATTACCCTTATGTAGACTTTATTGGTAAAAGTTAAAAGCTTTCCTCTGTGCTCCCATGGCTCTAAGCCCATATACCAAGAATTTATTATAGTACTTCCTCACTTGTATCAAGAGGTTTGTACCCTCTTCCAGTCTATAAGCTTCTAAATGACTGGGCTATGTTTTAATGATTATAGATAGCATTCATGACAGTATTAGCTATCAAACATAGTTTGAGAATAAATGAATGAATGGATAGATGGGTAGGAGTATTGATTGATTAATTATTGAGTGAATGGATACATTAATATTTATGAAATAACAACCCCAAAAAATTATTGGGGGTTTTTCATTACTCTTTCTGGGCTTAGCAGTGAATATCAATTGAAATGTCTTCTTTCTACATTTTTCCATAAATAGCACCAACCTCAAATTTCATGTTTACACTTATGAGTTATTGGAAGAAATGTTCTAAAAACATGATTGAGCCTCAATGGTCCAGCTAAATGAGTGCAGCTAGACATCTAGTTTATGTTGGCCAAACTGGGTCTCACCAATAAATTTTGATATGAAATTAAAAGATTCCATCTTTGGTCTGGCTATTTTTTTTCCAAAAATAAGATAGATACATTATCAAATGAAGCTAAAACTGCTTTTAAATACAAGTAATCAAAATAGTACCAAATAATATGACATCCATTTAAATAGTTCCAATTCAAGATATAAAGCAATGCCACAAAAAGCGTCTGCTTGGAATTTAATTAAAAGATCCCCAAGAATGGCATATAACACATCTTCTCCATTATTTTATGTAAGATATCTAAAAATTCAACTTTCTATTATACATTTTCTTCTTTTGAAAATTACTATTTTTGTCAAATTATTTTCCTACATTATTTCTATCTAATCTTCCATCTCTTGGTGCATTCCTTATCTCTGGCTTTCTCTGTAAGAGGTCTATAGCTCTGTTCAAGAAAGTTATCTACTCATTCCTGTTCTAATGTAACAATCCATGCTCTTTATTTATATCTCTGCATGTATCTGGCATACCATTATAATATTAATCACCCAAAGTGTTGAGTTATTAAAATGCTATGCCTTTAACAATAATCATATATTATCTGCTTGCACATGCTTTGCAACTAGTATTTTTTCAACCTGGCACTACACTGGTCAAGGTTCTGTTTATAGGATAATACTGATTAGATTTCTTGCAAGCTTATTTTGGCTTTTCAATATCCCCCACCCTCCAAATAACATTATAGCTCATTTTATTTTAAAGTGAATTTACTGAGGGGTCATTTTTTGCTAGTCCTTCTGTTAAGCGTTTTTCCTCAAGTAGGTCAAAATGTAGATAGAGAGCTGTATATACAAATTGGCAATTGAAATAAAGTCTGTCACGGAGATATGCATAGTAGGCAGCCCAATCAGCATGAACAAAAACATCAAGTTG
>NW_005871134.1:4633531-4637649 GCF_000147115.1 Myotis lucifugus
CGTGAATCAGACATAAAACTTTACTAAATTTACTAACTTTATAAATAAAAGTACCTACTATAAGAAGCCAGTATCTTTGTAAGCAACTGAATCCTAGTAAAGTAAAATTCTTCTAAAAAGTTACTGAAGGCTTCCCATGATCCCTTTGTATATGCAAATAAGCCGAAAGGAATGCTGTTTAAAAATATTTTAAATTTAATAAAAAGGAGAAATTTAAAAATTTTGAAATATCTTCCACTAATATTTTAGGGTAATCTAATGATTTGCTGTTAAAATACCAAATCTGAAAGTACAGTCACCATAAATGTTTCATGACTTTGACTTGTAATACATGGCCTTGCGGCACTACCAGTCAACATCCAGGAAGTAACCCTATAGGTTACTTTTTGTAAAAGAAAAAGATTTCTTTTTAAATTGAAATTCTCGCAAGTATAACCCAGCAGGAGGAAGACAAACCAGACAACCAACAGCCCAGAGACCACCTGGGGCACGGTAAAGTGAAGTATGGTAACAATTAATTCAGGTAAAAACTATAACTTTTCATACTGGTCTTAGAAGGCACATTTTTCCTTTACCTGGGAAGGACAGCACAGCTATCCCAAAGTCAGAAGGCTCCAGTTAGCGTGTCAACTCAGTGTTCTGGAGACCCAAAACTAAATTTAGATAACATGCCTAAGTTTAACCTAGGTTACCCAAGGACTCTAGATAATGTGTTTACCCAAAACTGTAATTTGCAGAGCATGCTGTCTCTGCTTCTGTAAATTGCTTTTTTGTTTTTGCTAACTAGGTTCCTCATTCCAAACCTTGAGACAGCCAGTTTAAAATTAAGTTGTCATGACCTAGAGCAAAGAATATTCTTACATGGTATTATTCTACAAGTTTTATTCTTAATTTTTGATGCTTTACAACAGTATATTGTGCATTTATCCCAAACAAACTTACAAATTAATTCTTTGAATGTTTTAAGGACATTGAAGGGATTTATTCCCTCCTGGGAAGGCACTTAAGCATTTTATATTGACCTCTCTTGACCTTTTTTTGCCAAGAGGATTCCAATTGTCTACAGTTGTTATCTGAGCTCTCCGTTCAAGCTGGGATCATGAAAAGCTGGTACCATGGATCTGTCTCTTGCCCAATGGCGAAAGCTGGGCCCTCTCTGGAGAAGAAACCTGGGTTCCCCATGATCAATGCCGGGGCCCCGCCAGCAGGCGAGGGGATCCAAAGGCAGTTGCTGGGCATGGAGGCTAGAGGGACATAGGCTACCAAGGAGACAGAACTGAACCTCACATCACCCTACTTGGCCCAGAGATGGCTGGTAGTCAACGACGGGTAAGACCCCACAGGGTGGGGCAACCTAAGACAGGCACAGCCGGGGGCCAGTAGGAGAGAACTTGGGGTTCAACAGAGGTGGGGCACGGATCCTCACCCCCCCAATTGTGCAGGGGCTTGAACACTCGCCCCTTCTGAGGAAGGTCTCCTGTCCCCATGGCTGCTTCTTGCTTCCCATGCCCAGCCCAGATCAGGAACCAAATAACAGAAGAGACTTGGTCCAGCTGAAAATGGTACCCAGAGAAACGAAGGCTTAGTTAACAGACCCTATATTTAAATCTACCCTAACAAACAGGAATGCTTGGGCCTCCTCAAGGACGTAAGGTGATCCTTTCAATTAATATTTACAGTGTAAATTAAGATTATTGTTAGAATATTAAATTTGACAGTAAAATAGTTGTCAAGTTTTCAAATTAACTAAATTTGGCTAACTTTAAATTATTCAAATAGTATTAACCAAAATTTTCATTTAATGGAAAAATTGCTTAACATGCAATGAAACTAAAACAGTCATATTTTTGTGCAAAAACATTAAAATTTAAAGATATCTAGATTAAATCAAAAAAGGGGGGGATAGTGGAAAAATACCATGTAAGGAAAAATATCCTGTAACTAAATTACATCTAGAAAATTTTTTTCATTTATAATGCTAACAGTAAGATACCCAGGAAAACATACATGGTGTCAAAATAAGCCAAAGGAAAATCATTTGGGCAAATATAAAAAGGACCCCAAGTAAAATTCCCTTTATTAACCTTTGGTCGAGAATACATTTGTATATTTTCAGAAAACAACTTCAAGACCATGTGGATTCCTGCAACAGAGAGGAATTATCAGGAATGCTCCAGCCATGAAGATAAGAGGAAAAACAATCCAGAGATGGAGGACGCTGACGACACTTTGCCATGCTAGCAGTCAGCAGCTGTGCGTTGCTGCAGGTTGCCCAGGATCAAACCAGAGAGGGTCGGACCTGCATTGCCACCATTTGTCCACCATCCAGAACTGAAATATCATTGCTGACATGTACACATAAGGAACTGTTGGACATTGAAACTTGGACTCAGAACTGTTGGACGTTGAAATTGGGACTTAAAACATTTTTTGTTCTTGAAATGTTATGTTCAAGTTTTAAAATGTTTTGGGTTTTGCATTGGCATTGTTTTGTTATTGTTTTAATAGCCAGAGTTTTGTTCTTGATGCTTAAGTTTTACTGTCATTATGGTAGCTTAAAAACTCTCATTAAAAACTCTCATTATAGTAGCTTAAAAAATAAAAGAAGGGTGAGATGTGGGGAGCTGATATAGGGTTAAGCCTCAGACTGACCTGTGGGCAAAGTCACAAACAATTCCCAGCTTAGAGGGCACAGTCCTCTTAGCATAATTAGGCTTGACCTTATGAGGCTCTCTAGATCTTATCTGGGAAGCTAATGGGCTGAGGGAAGTGCAGGAAGTGTAACTATGGTCAAAACAAATGAAACTCACAAGAACTGTGTAACTATAGAAACCACTACCTTGTTTACCTCTCACTATAAAATAAAGGCTCAGCTTGCCTTGGGATATCTCTCTCTGTGGCCTCAGCCAGGCACAGGGAAGATCCACGGAGACTAAGGAAAGCTAGAGAGTTCTGAACGCTGTCTCTGTGTAAAACCTTCTTCGCCGACTCCGTCCACACCTTTGGGAACCCCTGGACCCGCTGGGGCTGGACCCCAGCAGGCTTAGCAGTGAATATCAATTGAAATGTCTTCTTTCCACATTTTTCCATAAATAGCACCAACCTCAAATTTCATGTTTACACTTATGAGTTATTGGAAGAAATGTTCTAAAAACATGATTGAACCTCAATGGTCCAGCTAAATGAGTGCAGCTAGACATCTAGTTTATGTTGGCCAAACTGGGTCTCACCAATAAATTTTGATATGAAATTAAAAGATTCCATCTTTGGTCTGGCTATTTTTTTCCAAAAAGAAGATAGATACATTATCAAATGAAGCTAAAACTGCTTTTAAATACAAGTAATCAAAATAGTACCAAATAATATGACATCCATTTAAATAGTTCCAATTCAAGATATAAAGCAATGCCATAAAAAGCGTCTGCTTTGAATTTAATTAAAAGATCCCCAAGAACGGCTTATAACACATCTTCTCCATTATTTTATGTAAGATATCTAAAAATTCAACTTTCTATTATACATTTTCTTCTTTTGAAAATTACTATTTTTGTCAAATTATTTTCCTACATTATTTCTATCTAATCTTCCATCTCTTGGTGCATTCCTTATCTCTGGCTTTCTCTGTAAGAGGTCTATAGCTCTGTTCAAGAAAGTTATCTACTCATTCCTGTTCTAATGTAACAATCCATGCTCTTTATTTATATCTCTGCATGTATCTGGCATACCATTATAATATTAATCACCCAAAGTGTTGAGTTATTAAAATGCTATGCCTTTAACAATAATCATATATTATCTGCTTGCACATGCTTTGCAACTAGTATTTTTTCAACCTGGCACTACACTGGTCAAGGTTCTGTTTATAGGATAATACTGATTAGATTTCTTGCAAGCTTATTTTGGCTTTTCATATCCCCCACCCTCCAAATAACATTATAGCTCATTTTATTTTAAAGTGAATTTACTGAGGGGTCATTTTTTGCTAGTCCTTCTGTTAAGCGTTTTCCTCAAGTAGGTCAAAATGTAGATAGAGAGCTGTATATACAAATTTGGCAATTGAAATAAAGTCTGTCACGGAGATATGCATTGTAGGCAGCCCAATCAGCATGAACAAAAAC
>NW_005871134.1:4637821-4654610 GCF_000147115.1 Myotis lucifugus
AAGACTACAGACTACATATTTTGTCTCCCTGAAATTCAGATGTTATCTCCTAACATTCATCATGTTGGTGTGTGGATGCGGCCCATTTTGGAGATGATTAGGTTAGGAAGGTGCGGCCTTCGTGAATGTGATTGTTGCCCTTGCTCAGAGATTCCAGAGAGATCCTTCCCCTTTCGCCAGGTAAGGGACACAGCCATCTGTGAATTAGGAAGCAGAGCCTCACCAGACACGGAATCTGCCATTAACTTGATCTTGGATTTCTCAGCTTCCAGGAGTGTGAGGAATAAATTTATGTTGTTGACAAGCCACCCAGTCTATAGCATTTTGTCACAGCAGTCTGAACACACTAAGACAAATAGATATACTATGTCACCAGATATGTATTTATTGATATTTTTGCTGTGTAATATTTTTGTTTACTAAATTATAGAAAAGTGATACTTTGAAAGTAAAATGTTCTGTAATCCTACTCTTTACACATAATCACTGGTTAATGGTTTAATATTAGGATTCAACATTCCCCTATATACTCAACATACAATAAAAACATTGAATTTTGATGCATATACATTTCTGTAATTTTTTTTGTCAACTAACATGTTATAGAATGACAGCGTAGATCATCTGGATTCTTCTGTAATGGCTGCTGAGTATGTGTTTCATTGTTTAAGCAGTTCTCTTTTAGTAAAGATTTAAACTATTTCTGTTTCCTTATTTAAATGATACTGAGGCACCAATATATATCTGTTCTGTTGCACTTTTTCCTTTAGGATAAATCCTTGAAATTGTGAGTCAAAGTCAGCACCACCACACTGAATGATTCCAGAAGACACGATTCTCATCATGATCTGTAGGAAGCATAGTGCTAGCTTCCCACTTCACAAACCACACTCTTGAATGTTATACTGCCCCTTGGTATGTGCCACACATTGTTGTAAGTGCTTTACATGCAAAAACTCTTTTATTCCTAACAACCCCATAAATAAGGTATTTTATTCCCATTTTACAGGCGAGAACATGGATGCTTATAAAGTTAAATAATATGTACATGGTCATATGAACCTTCACTGAATGATATATGAACTTGGATTAATAAATATAATGGGATGTCAATTTTGGAAAATCAGGGACTACAATATTGCCCTCAAAACATAGGGTTGGAGAAATCCTATAAAGGCAAAGAAGTTAACACTGAGCCTGCAAAAATTTATTGTAAAAAAAAAAAAGCCTTCTGATGAAATTTCTTTCTGAAGCTCCCTGAATTCACTGTATCAGAGAAATGGAATGGAACTCTCAGGCCAACAGTGGAAGCTGTAAATCTGGGGCTTGTGTCATGGCATTAAATTATAGTGTCAGAAATAAAGATCTAAAGCCCGTCAGTGGTATAAATAACTGAAAAGAGATTACAGTCTAAAACAGGCTGCATACATATTTAAAAAGTGCTGTGTACACCACTTGGGAAAATATATGATGCGAAATCTAATAGCCCATCTTGCTTTCTAACTCTTGAGCAGTAATTTAAAGCCCCAGCATTTTGAAAAAGCACTATGAATATCATGAACACGTAAAGTTAAAATGTACTAATGCCTACTATGGTATAATGAAAGACCAATGCTTGGAGCCATGTTATTATTTAGTGTGTCATTAATGATATTTGTTAAATTAAATAAACAATATGGCCCTATGCCAGGGCTGACTAGCAGATCTTGAGCGATGGATGAATAATTGCTCTGACAAACATTTCTGTGAAAGAGAGGGCTAAGGGGCTGCTTGGCTTGAGAAACCAAACAGCCCCATTTGCCTGCCTCCTCAGGTTTTTATTGTAATAATAGCTTGAACTAAAATTGACTATTAGATACTATCAGTAGGTTAAGCATCCTTGAGAAGATACATGTGTCTGCAGTGTCCTTTAAGCAAGGACATCTAAAGGCTAAGCATAAAGATTCCAGTAAACACGTGGGGCTCAGACTTGTTTGAAAAAGTCAAGGCAGGGGAGGTTGCCTTCAGACAACTTTGTCCCATGCCACCCCACAGCCCTACACTTCTTAAGCTTTAAGAATGTACTAGTGTGTATTTCTATCCCCTTCTTATCATGTTTTAGGGGTTGGGAATGGGATATAAGATGGAGAATACCCTTAAAGTTTATTTCAGGCTCAAATGGAATATGTAAATATTTATCCATATAGAAATTTTGTAAAAAAAATTTACAGTACATACAGTGGATTAATCCTACTGGTGGAATATTTGCCCACAATATCACCATATGTAATTCTGAGGAGAAAAATACAAGTTTTCTTTGGTTATTTTGGAATAAAAATAATACAGGTGCCCTTTTTGGTATTTAAAATAATTGTCCATTATATTCCACAAATGAGTGAATAAACAACATAAACTGATGAACAAAAATAGAGCCAGAGATATAGAAGCATTGAACAGTTTGTCCAACCTCAGAGGGAAAGCAAGGGAGGGGGGGTAAGAGAGCAACTAAAGGACTGGTATACATGCTATATAACCCATGGACAAAGACAGTAGGGTGGTGAGAGCATGTGTGTGGGGGTGGGAACGGCCAGGGAGTGGTCAATGGGGGGAAACGGAGACATGTATAATACTTTAAACAATAAAGAATTCATAAATAAATAAACAAACAAACAAACAAACAAATAAAGGTCAAAGTCACGAAGTAGCTTATTTTTAAGAAAAATTGAGAGATGCCTGATCAGTAAAGAAGATTCATTTTAAAGTTTATTTCTCATGTGAAATATGATATTTTTATCAGCAGTTGAATAGCAAATGCTCTTAGTTGATAAGTTACAAGCTTCTAAATGTCACTTTTAAATATCCAAAAATTATTTTATCATAAATAGATTTATTGCTGAGTACTTCAGGGAAACTTATGTTAGGTGGGAGAACTCTGAATCTTCCTAAAATATAATTTCCCCGGTGCCTTTTTTTGTTAAGAATTAAAACTGGTCCCCATGTGTTATCAAACTGGGGTCAGGATCCTCACTGCATCATTGGAAGACTCTCTCACAAACATGTAAATCTTTTCAAGAGGTTAGAAGAAATTTACATGTGGGCATATGTTTGACAAGTAGAGGGAAGCACATTATTTATGTCAGCCAGACCAGAGGATTGGTACATGTGTAGAATCCTATTCACCTGAAATGTAGTGTAAATGGTTAAGAGGGGATAACACAATGAAATCCCAAATCTTAACCCAGGTATTTTCTTCCACTACACCCCGCATGTATTTTCTACTTCAGTCCTGCTGGCATTATAGCAATGGGTCATTTCTCAGCATTTCCTTAAAAATAGACTCTATTGAATTTGTTAGGATCTTGGAAAGAACAGATGGCACCCTGTGAAAATTAATTGTAAAAGTTTAAAGGTAGAACTGTCGTTTACAAAGATGTGGAGAGAAATAAGGAAGCAAATAGGAGGTGATTAAGCATTCAGGCACCAGTTACATTAGGGAGCCACTCTCGCCCAATTGGATGACCAAAAGGACAGTGAAAAGGTACAGAGTTTATACATTCTGATAGCTGTGGTCATGGAAGCATAAGCATTTGATAGTAACTGTGGCCATAGATAGAAGAAAACAGCCACTGTCCTTCTAAAGTCATTGCTTTTTTATGGTCAAGCTGGGAAGGAGTAGAGGAAATAGACATCCTAATCTCTCTTTCCTCCCAACCTCTGATTTTCTGCTCTTGCTTCCCCTGAGCCAAACCAAAGTAAGAGCAGCCTTTAGATAGTGAGGAATGCACAATGAGATATCATCTCTTCTGCCAGAATAGCTGCCATCAAAAAAGAGGAGAGATAACAAATGCTGGTGAGGATGTAGACCTAAGGGAACCCTTGAGCTCTGTGGTGGGAATGTAAATTGATACAGCCACCATGGAAAACAAAAGGGAGGTTCCCAGAAAATAAAACTACCATATGATCCAGCAATTCCACTTCCTGCTATAGAGCTAAGAAAGTGATATCACTCTCACAGAGATATCTGCACCTCTATGTTCATTGCATCATTATTACAACAGCCAAGACACCTAAGTGTTCCTCAAGTGATATATATATCGTATCTGATAAAGAGGGAATATGCTAATAGTATGCTGATTGACCCTCACACCATCGCAAAGATGGCGGTGCCCACAGCCAATAAGGAGGGAATATGCTAATTGACTGCCCCACCCTCAAAGATGGCAGCGCCAACAGCCAATAAGGAGGGAATATGTTAATTTACTGTCACGCCCTAAAAGATAGTGGTGCCCACAGCCACAAGATGGCGGCACCCAGTCCCCTCAGCCCCGCTGGGGTGGCAGGCGCACGGCAAGGCAGGACCACCCCCAGGCAGGCCTGGCCACTCCACACGCCTGCCTCTGGAGCCCCCCAGTCCCCTCAGCCCACCAGCCACCCAGAGCCGGCCCAAGGAACAGGCAAGACTCAGATGTCAGCTGTCTGACTGCCCAGGCCACCCAAGGCTCAGGTAACCAGGGCAGGCTGAAGCTTGCGCTGCAGGTAGTGGCAGCATCAGAGGTGTGATGGGGTGTCACCTTCCCCTGATCTCCAGGTCGCCTTCTGCCCCTGAGGGCTCCCAGACTATGAAAGGGGGCAGGCTGGGCTGAGAAACCCCCCTCCAGTGTATGAATTTTCATGCACTGGGCCTCGTGTGTGTGTGTGTGTGTGTGTGTGTGTGTGTATACTATTTAGTCGAAAGAAAGAAAGAAAGAAAGAAAGAGAAAAAAAGAAAGAAAGGAAGGAAGAAAGAAATTCTGCTATTTTTGAACACAACATAGATAAACTATGAGGGCCTTATATTAAGTGAAGTAAGCCAGACAGATAAAGACAAATACTTTCTGATTTTACTTATATTTACAGAAAAAAAAAAACTCATTGAAAAAGAAATCAGATTGTTACCAGTACTTGCCAGAAGGAGGTGATAGGTGGAACTGGGTGAAAGTGGTTAAAATGTACAAACTTGCAGTTATATGATAAGTTACAAGGATGTAATATGCAGCATGATAACTATCTACACTAATAAAAGAGAAAAATGGTAATTAGCGTACGACCGCTACCCTTCCCATTGGCTAATCAGCATATCCTTATGCAAATTAACTGTCAGCCAAGATGGCGGCCGGCAGCCAGGCAGCTGGAAGCAAACATGAGGCTTGCTTGCTCCAGTGACTGCAGACTCCAACGTTCCCCACCTGCGCTGCCGGACTCTGAGCTGGCAGTTTGAAACTTTGTAACAAATATAGCCGGCTGGGATCTCAGAGCTGAAGTTATACATTGTTTAGATTATAGAACGGCAAACAAACCAGTGGAAGCCTCAGAGCTAGAGCCAGAGCTAAAGCTGGCCCAGAAGAAAAAAAAAAGAAAAAAAGGAGCAGTTGGGAGCTTCAGTCAAAACCGCCAGCCTGAAAGCAGCCCTCAGCCCCTCACCCAGACTGGCCAGGCACCCCAGTGGGGACCCCCACCCTGAAGGGGGTGTGACCAGCTGCAAACAGCCATCATCCCCTCATCCAGGCTGGCCAGGCACCCCAGTGGGGACCCCCACCCTGATCCAGGACACCCTTCAGGGCAAACCAGCCGGCCCCCAGGCCTCTATCCTATATAGTAAAAGGGTAATATGCCTCCCAGCACCGGGATCAGCGGAGCCGCGAGGCCTCCTGGCACCAGATCAGCGTGACAGGGTGCAGCACCCAAACCCCCTGATCGCCCTGCGGCTCTGTGTGTGACAGGGTGTGGCGTCCCAACCCCCTGATCGGCCCTGCTCTGTGTGTGACGGGGTAGAGCCATAACCTCCCCATCCGCCCTGCCCTGAGTGTGACAGTGGCGGCGCCCCAACCACCTGATCCGCCCTGCTCTGTGTGTGACAGGGGGCGGTGCCCTAACTCCCCTATCAGCCCTACTCTGTGCATGACAGCGGGGAGCTCCCCAACCCCCTGATGGGCCCTGCTCTGTGAGTGACAGGGGGCAGCGCCCCAACCCCCTGATCTGCCCTGCTCTGTGCATCACAGGGGGTGGCGCCGCAACCTCCCCATTGACCCTGCCTTGAGTGTGATGGGGGCGGTGCCCCAACCCCCCAATCAGCCCTACCCTGAGCATGACTGAGGGTGGCATTGCAACCTCCCAATCCACCCTGCTCTGTGCATGACAGGGGGCGGCGCCCCAACTCCCCAATCAGCCCTGCTCTGAGCCCGACCAGGGGCTGCACCTAGGGATTGGGCCTGCCCTCTGCCACCCAGGAGCAGGCCTAAGCCAGCAGGTCGTTATCTCCCGAGGGGTCCCAGACTGCGAGAGGGCACAGGCCAGGCTGAGGGACCCCCCCCCCCTTCCCTCCGAGTGCACAAAATTTTTGTGCATCGGGCCTCTAGTAGTTAATAATACTACATTGTGTATTTGAAAGTTGATGTGAATAAATGGTAAAAGTCCTCATCACAAGGAAACATAATTTGTAACTATGTGAGGTGATGGATGTTAACTAAATTTATTACTCATTTCACAATATAGATAGTTCCCCCCCATTATACGCAGTTTCATTTTCTGTAGTTTCAGTTGACAACAGTCAATCATGATCTGAAAATATTCAATGGAAATTTCCAGAAATAATTAATAAGTAAGCTTTAAAATATGGAGCATTTCGAGTACGATGAAATCTTGTACTGTTAAGCTCTGTCCTACCCAGGATGTGAAGTATCCCTTTGCTCAGCATAGCCACAGATTACTATCATATATCAAATCATTAAGTTTAAACTTATACAACCTTTATTATATTTTAATCATTTTTCAATAAAATCAGGGTAAAAAAGAATGGTGAATAATGAAAGGAGCAGCAGATCCATTAGCCACTCATCCATTCTGTGGTTCTTTTAGATAGGAAAAAACAACTATATCACCACCAAGTGGAAACAAATAGTTCTATCAGCCACTTTATTGTTTCAGGGGGATTAGTTCAATTATGCCATTATTATCATTTGAATTTGTAAGACTAACCATCATCTCTTTGCACTACAAGGAAGCAGAAGAGCAGGTTGTATTTGGTGATGGCTATTCCCCATCTGGGAATGGGGACTATAAACCTGGCTATGGTCTCTGCTTTTCTAGCTGTTCTAACAATTAGGCTGGTAATCATAGATCCTATTCTACTTACTTTTCTCTTCTTAGATTTTGCTGGAATTTGGCCAGAAGAGGTATTTAACCTAAGGGGATAATCTTTATTTTGTCAGGCTCAAAGTCCTTCATGGTGTTCTCTCTATTGAATTACAGTTTTTCATGCACTGTTATTACTTTTGGATCTAGGAATACTGAGATGTGCACTGATGGGCCTACAGATCCCAGGCATAGCTCTCATCCCTCCTTTGTGGACCAGCCACCAACTTTCCCATTCCTCCTATGGGCACTGGAACCTACAGAGTCACCAAGTCCAAGATTTTTAAAAAGTGGAAGCAAAACTTCCTTAAGTGAGTCTTTAAAAAAAAATACTATTAGATGAGTTGAAATATCTCTGGGTCTCAATGTTCTGGATAAGATTCTACTGCTGCCCCTGGGATGGCACTGATCAGTTGCAATCATTTCTGGATCTCAACTTTCCATTCTTAAAACAGAAGATACTTTTGAAGGTTTTTCCTATCTCTAATATTCTTTCATTTTATAATTACAGTACTAATTCATTTTAATCAAAGACATCTGAATTGATTAGGCCTTTCAAGGGGAAAGGTAAGAAATCATGAAATAGTAACAATAATGATGCCATCATTATGTCATAGAGCATTTATTTTGTGCATAGCACCATCCTAAATCCTTTGCATGTCATCTTAATCCTCTAAGAACCGTTTTGAAGAGATACTGTTTTATCATATTCCACTTGTAGAAATCGGCCTAAAGTACTCAGTAATTTAAAGTTAGACAAAGGAATCTAGTAACCAACCACAAAATGTTTTGGAACAAAAATGATTTGCCTGCTCTAGGTCAGTGAGAATTGATGACTCAGCAGGCTTTGTGTCCATTAAGACATCCAACATGTTATTACAAAGAGTAGACTGTTCAACCACATTAAAAGAATCAAATGAGAAATGGGTCTGGCTTAAAAAAAACTGATTAGGGCTCATATTTTGTATGTATCATAATGCATATAATATAGGTTAATAAATTTCCCTATAGTGTATTTTATATCAGACCCTGCAATTTTATAAGATAATAATCACTATTAGCTCCATTACATAAACAACTGAGACTTATAGAAGGTTAATAACTTGCCCTAGTTCCTATATTTAGTAAGTGCTGGATTCAGAGTTCTCCCTGAAGTCTAATCTCCCTGAAGTGCTGGACTTTCCTCTATTCTGGGACAATATCTACAATTGATCTGTCATTGGAAGAAGGTAAGCTATGCCTTTGGAAATCCAGGGCTTACTTTTAAGCAGGGTTAGAGTGACTTTTACAAAAATCAGACACCTTCCATATCCACATCTAGGATTAAGTATTCTACACATTTGTGGTGGTGATTGGACTACTACCTCTAAAATATCCCTAAATGGTTTTATTTTCTAGTTATCTAAAAATATGACAACCCAGCCCTAACCGGTTTGGCTCAGTGGATAGAGCATCAGCCTGCGGACTGTAGGGTCCCAGGTTCGATTCTGGTCAAGGGCATTTACCTTGGTTGTGGGCACATCCCCAGCTGATCAATGTTTCTCTCTCATTGATGTTTCTAATTCTCTATCCCTCTCCCTTCCTCTCTGTAAAAAATCAATAAAATATATTTAAAAATAAAAATATGACAACCCAGACTGTAAGCTGAATAAATGTTCATTAAATGTCCTTGTCCATAGATCAATGGAACAGAACAGATAACCCAGAAATTGACACAAGCCATTAAGCTCAATTAATATTCGACAAAGAGGGAAGAGCATACAGTGTAGAAAGGGCAGTCTCTTCAATAAATGGTGTTAGGAAAATTGGACAGGTACGTGCAAAAAAATGAAACTAGACTACCAACATACACCATACACAAGAATAAACTTAAAATGGATAAAAGACTTAAATGTAAGTAGTGAAACCATAAAAATCCTAGAAGAAACCACAGGCAGCAAAATCTCAGACATCTCTCATAGCAATATGTTTGCTGATACATCTCATAGGGCAAAGGAAACTAAGGAAAAAATAAACAAATGGGACTACACCAAATTAAAAAGCTTCTGCACAGCAAAAGAAACCACCAACAAAATGAAAAGGGAGACCACTGTATGGGAGAACACATTTGCCAATAATGCATCTAATAAGGGGTTAATATCTAACTCATACAACTTAACAAAATGAAGAAAACAGCCCAATTAAAAAAATGGGCAAAGAACCTAAATAGACACTTCTCAAAATGAACATATAGTTTGCCAAGAGACATAGGAAAAAATGCTCAAAGTCACTAATCATAGAAAAGATACAAATTAAAATGACAATGAGGTATCACCTCATACCTGTCAGAATGACTACCATCAACAAATCAACAAATGACAAGTGCTGGCGAGGATGTAGAGAAAAGGGAACCCTAGTACACTGCTCGTAAGAATGCAGATTGGTGTAGCCATAATGGAAAATAGTATGGAGTTTCCTCAAAAAATTAAATATGGAACTGCCATTTGACCCAGTGATCCCATTTCTAGGAATACATCCTAAGAAACCCAAAACACCAATCAGATAGAACATGTGAACCCCTATGTTCATAGTAGCACAATTTACAATAGCTAAGATCTGAAAACATCCCAAGTGCCCATATGTAGATGATTAGATAAAAAAAAAGTTGTGATTTATTTACACCATGGAATGCTATGCAGCTGTAAAAAGAAAGGATCTCTTACCCTTTGAGACAGCATGGAGGACCTAGAGAGAATTATGCTAAGCAAAATAAGTCAATCAGAGAAAGACAAGTATTTGTTCATTTGTGGAATCTAATGAACAAAATATATCCAGAGACATAGAAGCATGGAATAGACTGATAAATCTCAGAGGGAAGGCAAAGGGGTTAGGGGGTGGGATATACCAAAGAACTCACATGCATTTATGTATAACCCATGGACACAGACAATAGTGTGTTGAGGGCCTCAGGGGAGGGATGGGTTGGGGGTGAAGGGGGTCAAATAGGTAAAAAATGGGGCATCTGTAATTGTTTCAAAAATAAAGATAAATTAAAATAAATAAATAGCCTTGTCTATAGAAATATCTCCATGCTTTTGAAGTAAACATGGCTGCTATCTTTTCAGTAGAATGCCATTTACAAATCTTGTAAATTTTGGCATAATAGCTATTTAATAATTAAGTGCAAGGTCTGGAGCTATAGGCTTGGTCATTCACTGATTACATGATTAGTCAAGGTACTTAAGATTTCTAAACCACATATTCTTCTCTTCATATGTAAGATATGGGTAATGACTGTACCCATCTGACAAGATAGTTTAATATTAAGTATATTCATTTATGTAAATTACTTAGCACAGTTGCTGGCCTGTACGAGATGCTATACAAGTGATTACTCTTCCTAAGGGTGAGTGGTTTGTCTTGCCTTTGGAGAACAACTTGCTCTTTTTTGTCAAGGTTAACAAGTATGATCTAATTTAATTAAAATATGGTAGGCCTATGAAGCATCTTATTTTTTATATGTGGAACCTGAGACACAAAGAGACTATATAATTTTTCAAGGTCACAACTCTAAAAGCCAATGCTTAACAAGACACTAGGTCTTCTGACTATTGGTTAAGAGCAATACCATGCCCCACAATTTAAAAAACTATCAGCAATTCTGAGCAGACATGGCTTCAGAGTGCAAGCACAGTTAACATTTGACTCAGAAAACAGCATCTTGTATATTCACCAATTCACCAGACTCACAGATCACAAATACTTCTCAGCCCTCAGCATGTACGAGGAACTTCAAATAATGACCAGTGCCCATATCTTTGTATCCTAGTTAAGATATCTAACTGCTTTCTTATCCCCAAAGTTTTTGATATGGTACTACCACAGGGTAAACTTGCAAACAAGTGACACACTTTTCACTTTTTATTTTCCTGCCTGATTTACAAATCACAGCTTTGTTTCAACTTGGTCATCATTAGTCCTAATAAAAGGTGACTATCACATTGTTAATATATTTATTTTTACTATGCACCATTCACATTTCTACAGACTTTGTACAAGTAAAAGCTAGGCTGTGCTGACTCAGCATCCAAACTTTTGACCTGAGCTTGGGCCCTGTGTCTAGCTTCCTTACATCTTGACTAAGGCTCACAGCCCACAGGGGCCACCCAACACTAAATTCAGGGTGGATTGGTTATGTGAGCCTCTGAGCTATAGCAGGCTGTCTCCAAGGGTTGTCATTAATGCTTTTGTATTCTTCAGTTTTTAGTTGTCATATTTGCTTTCCTTATAATTTATAATAATAAAAGTGTAATATGCAAATCGACCGAATGGCCGAACAGTGGAACAAAGCCAGGCCTGTGAGGGCTGAGGCAGCAGCAGGGGTGGCTGCAAGGGCCTACCCTTGCACAAATTTTGTGCATCGGGCCTCTAGTATAGATATAAATAGCCTTGGCCCCTAATAAAATTATCTTCCCTAAAGAGCAGCAAACAAACACCTATTTCCCCCTTACCTATTGTTTTCAAGCAGTTGGCATTCTTTTATACTAAACTGCTAATTGTTATTAATTACCTTGGCATTTTGAGAAAGAGCATTAATCTTGGCATTGGCATTCTGTATTTCGATAGGAACATCATTTGCCTCCCATCAGAAGGAATTTCTTTCTTGAGGGCTATTCATAAATATGTCATTTATTGCAAATCACCACTTATGAGAATGAAATCCAACATCTGGAGGAACATTGGTAAGGTCAAAGATGGCAGGGCTAATTTCAGCCCCCTCACATTTAGATCAATCATTCTGTCCCCAGGCAGCACCACTATAAGAAGGAGAGTTGTTAGGAGAAGGGAGTAAAGAATTTCAAGACTAGAGAAATAAAGAGGCATCAGTGCTAACATTAATAATAGTAATAGCTCTCATTAAAGGCATTGACTTTTGATATATGCCTGACAATATGATTAGTGCTTTACATACACAATCATTTTTAATCTTTACAAATATCTTAATAAATTAATTTATTTGTCCTATTTTACAGATGAGAAAATTAAGGTTTAGAGTAAATGACTTGTTCAGGATAGAATAACTACTAACTATGAAAACTGGTCTCTGCATTTGAAAACCTTAGAGTTTCGATAAAGGAGGTGATTGGCACACATGGTAAAGTGAAAGGCTGATTGCAAAATCAGTACAGTATTAAAGGATAAAAAAAATTGAAATCAGAAGAGAGATAAGAATTGATTACACGGGAAAACTAGGATTTGAGCAGAGGCAGTTGGGTGTTTTTACAGCACATGCTTTGTCACAAGAATGCTTAGCATTCACTTGTTAATTGCCGTAAAAGCGGTACATAATTTTGCTTTGATTTTGTTCTCTAAAAATGAGTATTATATCTTATATACTGTATGGGGGGGATTAGATTGTATCAGATAAAATAACATTTTTTAGAACAATTCTGATGTATTATAAGAGTTGTGTAAATGATAGCTATTATTTAAACAGCATTACAAGTTATGGAATAAATTCGAGCAGTATGTGGGAGGATGCGTGTTGAAAGAAAAACAGGGACCAGTGTGGAAGTTACCTGTATGCCAAGTAAGACAACCTGGCTTTTATTCTGTATTTAAAAGGGAACTGTTAGGACTGGTGTGTCATGATTAGAGCTATACTATAAGAATGAGGGGGCCAATGTAATGCACAGATTGGTGCAGAGAAACACAGAGAGAAATTAATTAGGCCACTGCTCCAGTAACAAATAGGAAAGAGGAAACGGAGTCATCAGCGCAGTCAGAGCAGAAAGCCTGGGGCATGTGCGGGAATATTTGGTGAACTGATTGGATGTGAAACACTGAGGATATGAAAGAGTAAAACATGACTGAGATTCAGTGTCTGAGCTGTGATTAGAGAGGAATATATTCCTTTTGTATGACACTGTATCCAATGGCTTCTTTAATAGAATAGTGATAACATTTTAGGAAAACTTCTATCAAATGCTTATAATGTACTGGTTCTTCATCACTTTATTATATCTTCTCCTTACAAAAACCTGACAAAGAGGATAGTATTCTTCTTATCTTAGATATTAGAAAACTGAGTGGTGTAATAATTTCCTCAAGAAGACACAATAGCAAAGTCTGAGTGGACTTTAGAATTACTTGATTTTAGAGATCTATACTCTATCACTCCATTGAGCATCTCAAAGAATAAAGTGTAGCATTTCATATGTAAGTGATTTCCTACAGGTCTGAGTAAATATGGCCAGGAGATAATCCTGAGGAAAAAAAAAAAAGAGAGAGAGAGAGAGAGCCATAATTTTTATAGTCTTTCAAACTAAAGTTTCCCAAAAGCATTGTTGTTATAATTGTAATAACACCTATGTTGATATATCATATATAATAAAAGGGTAATATCCAAATTGACCTTAATGGCGGAATGACCAGGAATGACTGGTCTCTATGATGCACACTGACCACCAGGGGGCAGATGCTCAACACAGGAGCTGCCACCTAGTGGTCAGTGCACTCCCACAGGGGTAACTCCGTTCAGCCACAAGCTGGGCTGATGGCTGCAAGTGCAGCAGTGGTGGCGGGAGCCTCTCTTGCCTCCTTGGCAGCACTAAGGATGTCCGACTGCAGCTTAGGCCCATTCCCTGGGGGATCGGGCCTAAACTGGCAAGTGGACATCCCCTGAGGGCTCCCAACTGTGAGAGGGTGCAGGCCAGGCTGAGGGACCCCCCGAGTGCACGAATTTTTGTGCATCAGGCCTCTAGTGTTTTATAATTTAAAAGTTTGCTTAGTTATAATTTAAATGCATTCTTATACTAGTCTTGTAAGGTGAGCAAGACAGGAGCTATTATCAACATTTTACAAGTGATAACAATGGGGCTTGTAGACAGATGAGAAATGGCATCAAAGTCATGTGTTTAGAAAGTGGTAATGCTGGATCTAGACACCAGTCTACAAACCATTACCAGTGCTGTTTCCAACCTTTAAATAGTTGTAAGTAAAAGGCAGTAACCTCTTCTTCCATAAAAAAACAAAAACAAAAAAAAACAAAAAACAAAACAAAACAAACAAAAAAAAAAACAAAAAAAACACAACAACAACCTGGCAATAAAAGGCAGAATTGATGTCAGAAAGCATAGATATTTTTATAAATAGTATTTTAAATGTAGGTTGAAGGAGGATTGTTTTGAGATATTTTCCCTTTCTGCATCACAGTAGTCAGACTCCCACACAAGTGTTCTTGGTGTCACTGGTCACTCCCCTTATAGAAATACTATCTTGGGATGATTTCTGCTTCTAATTGAGATGGAACAAGATTAAATTTATATCCCTGCTTGAAACAACCAAAATATATTCAAAACATTGGACCTTAGAAAAAGAAGAATAGTGATATCTGAAAAAAGAAACAAATAATATGAGCCCCATGATTGTCCCACGTTAATTGTTTGAGATCATAGAAGCCAGCCTAGAAACTTGTGAGGCTCACAATGTTCTTTGTGCCATGAATTGTGTAAGATTGAGTGGAAACCTCCTTAGGCCTCCAATAGTTCAACTGCTCTGATTCTCCAGGGAAGCTGCCTGATCACAAATTCTAGGCCCACCTCATTAGTATTGTTGCTTTGAGAAGTCCATTCTGTCTCCCCTGCTGCCCCTTTCCACTCTGACTGTTCCAAGTAACAAGGTCTAACTGGAAGCCCAAGTTTTGCCTCCGTCATTGTAACTTTTTATTTTTGTCTTTGCCTGAGCTGCCTCTGTCAATAGAAATCAAGTTTCGAGTGCTCATTTCCAAGCAGCCCAGCCAAGCTCTGCATTTTTAACATCATCTCGCCAGACATTGAACAGATCTCTGATTGGGCTGAATAAATAGTCAGAATAGAGTTGAATGTGTCACATGCTGATAAAAGCAGCTGGCAACCACAGAGGCAGGACAGTGAATCCGTGTCCCACAAGGATCCAGGGTGGGTCCAAAGAAGGGCAGGCATTGGGCTCCTTTCTCCTTGAGGCAGGATCTGCACAAGCCCTGGGACCTCTCACCAATTAGAGTCACCTGGGTATCTTCAGCTCTGAATAGCCCCCAAAAAGCACATTATCTCCCCCCTCAAACCTGTTCTTCTAGAACATCTCATCACTGCTATCGCAAGTCCTATAACAGGAGAAGGAGAGATGTCAGAGTATAACTGGGCAATTATGATAGGAAGAAACTATGAAAGGAATAGTTCAAGAGTCTTCTTTGAAGTGAGGCTTGCCTAAGTTCTTGACTATTGTGATCTCCTTTAACAATCACACAGTCCTTTGAGATATCATTGTCCCTATTTCACAGATAAGAAAACCGAGGCTTAGAGAACTATGGTGACTTGTTGAAGACACAGACGAGGTAAAAATGTCAACAATTGACTTCATATCATGAATGGCAATATAAATACATACATTAGGAATAAGTATTAAATACTGTGAAGGACAAATATTAGCGTAAAGTTATTTTATATTTAAATTATTTATTTTTAGATATAATCATTGTAATATATTTAACACATTACCAACTTGATTAACTGAATTTAATCAACTTAATATTCCACTAACTGTGTTTAATGGTTTTCATGTCCCTTCACTCTCCAAGTTTTAAATTTCTGGTTGCTTAAAAAGATCTAAACAACATCAAATAAAGGAACTAGCAGGGAGGACTAAACAGGGTGGGTCAAAAGTAGGTTTACAGATGTGAGACATGAAACTTAGAGTTTATTTTTGTACATTTATTAATTATTGTATTATTACCATATGAACAACTATAAACCCATTTTTCTCTACCCTGTAAAGCATGATTCAGAATGAAAATTTCTATTAATTGAAATAACTAACATTTATGTAGTACTTTACAGATTATCGAGCTGATTCTCCTAGATGACTTCATTTATTCTTTTTTAAAATATATATATTTTTATTGATTTCAGAGAGGAAGGGAAAGGGAGAGGGAGAGAGAAATAGGAGAGGGAGAGAGAGATAGAAACATCAGTGATGAGAGAGAATCATTAATCGGCTGTCTCCTGCACTCCCCACACTGGGGATTGAGCCCGAAAATCGGACATGTGCCCTGACCAGGAATAGAACCATGACCTCCTGATTCATAGGTTGATGCTCAACCACTGAATGACACCAGCTGGGTGACTTCTTTCATTCTTACAAAAAAAAAAAAAAGCAATGAAATAACATAGTCTTTTTACAACTGAAACTGAAGCATTAAAAAAATGTGCTTTGCAAAATAGGTACTAACATATTCTTTTTAAATTGAGAATGGAGGCTTAGAGACTTTAAGCAATCTTAGTCACTTAGTCAGTAGGTATTGGGGATGAGACACCTACCTGGCTTTGTCTATCCATGTTCTTTCTGCTAAAACAGTCTGCCTCTCTCAAAGCTATAAATTGACTTATCTACCACTATTCTTCTTAAAGCCAATAACTTCAAAGTAGGGTATAAATAATGTGTATTCATATAACCATATAAATAAATATCTACATATCATGTGAAATTATATGAACATGTTTTTTGATGTTTATTTAATATGTTGTCTCAAATAATGTTTTTTTTTAATCTATCACCTATTCATTTACATGGG
Organism: Myotis lucifugus; assembly: GCF_000147115.1. NCBI lineage: Eukaryota > Metazoa > Chordata > Mammalia > Chiroptera > Vespertilionidae > Myotis > Myotis lucifugus. The sequence continues at coordinate 4,654,560 of NW_005871134.1, forward strand.
GTTTTAAGGTGGTACCTCAAACAAACAAGAAGTCAACTCTTAGAAAAGCTG
>NW_005871134.1:4654710-4730480 GCF_000147115.1 Myotis lucifugus
CTTAGGCAACTCTCTGTAGCCTGCTCCCGGATGAGTTTCAGCAGTCATTTGTTTTCCTCAGACATACAGGGCAGGTTAGCTAATACATTCTGAATCTACGTTCAACTCCAGACTAAGATCTTCATTCTGAAAACTTCAAAAATTGAACATGAAACATGCTGTTGGTAGCATAGCACTGTAGTTTAGTGTGAGGCTTTTTCAGTCTGCCCAGGATCAAGCTGGTACCACCAAACATCTAGAGATGTACTTAATATCTATAAATACCTCACAGGTTGTCCTGAGTGGTAAATAAAACAAGAGGTACTTAGTATGCACCTAGCATAGAGTACATTCTCAGTGGTGCATCAGTTAAATTCATTCATCCTATATAATAAAGAGGTACTATGCAAATTGACCATCACACCCTCACACAAGATGGCCGCCCCCATGTGGTCACAAGATGGCTGGCAGGGGAGGGTAGTTGTGGGCGATCAGGCCAGTAGGGGAGGGCAGTTGGGGGACCAGGCCTGTAGGGAAGGGCAGTTGGGGGCGATCAGGCTGGCAGGGGAGCAGTTAAGCATCGATTAGGCTGGCAGATGAGTGATTAGGGGGTGATCAGGTTGGCACTCAGAAGCAGTTAGGATAATTAGGCAGGCAGGCAGGTGAGCGGCGGGGAGCCAACAGTCCCGGATTGCGAGTGCTATGTCCGACTGCCTGTTTAGGCGGCAGTCAGACATCCCCCAAGGGGTCCCAGATTGGAGAGGGTGCTGGCTGGGCTGAGGGACCATCCCCCCACCCAGTGCCTCTAGTTTATTATAGTTGAAGATGGTAGAAGAAAGTCAATCAGTGGAAATGATGATCTATAGCCCTTATTCATCAACAATCTCAATTCCCTTTGGTCTTACCTTTCAGACAAAACTCCAGTTTGGGCTCATTTTTAGTTTGTAGTCTTTTCCCAGTATCCAGCCCTTGATATTTATTGGAACGAATCATTATAGGGTAAATATTAGCACCCTAAGTTCTGAAGTCAGACCTCTTGGATTTGAACTCTGACTTAAGCACTTATTCTTTACAACTCTGGGAAAATCAATTAAAATATCTGTGACAATTTTCATACATAAAATGATGGTGACAGTAGTATGTTCTTCATGCTCTTATTGTAAAATTAAATAAAATATAAATATTAAAGTACTAAAATTAGTGCTTGACACATATTAAGCACTGATAACTTGATATGAATATGATAACACCCAGGTTACTGAATGCTGTTGAAATAATCGGTTAAAATATATATTGGAACTACTGCAAAGTCATGGCTTCCAAATTCAGCTAGATTGCATGATTCTTCTAATTTACCTGAACTCTTTCTCTAACTTTCCAAAGATGAATCTAAACAACATTGTGAAAAGATGTGGTTTTAGTCAGATATTCGATCTCTCATTACCTGTATGTATAAATTTGAACAATATAATATCCTGTGTTTTAGTTTATTTGTCTGTAAAACTGAGAAATTTACTATAACTCCTGTGATTGTAATTAAGGATTAAGTGAAAAAATCATACATAAAATTTCTGGCACAAATACTCTCAATAAATATGATTTATTCAATATTTGTTATGTACCTTTTGATACTCAGTTAAAAATTAAGAAAGTGGTAGAAAATTGATAAAGCTTTATTTTAATAATGATATTCTTTATAAGTTTGTGAAAAATGGCTTCCTATTAATAGGAATCAAATTGGTAGTATTAGTGACTATTGTCATAGTAACCATAACTTGGCAACAAGAAAAAGATGAAATTACCTGTTGTGCCATCATGATGCTGCTACTTTTACATTTTCACCCAGTATATTTCAAGATCTCCATTTACTGACTAGATTCAAGTGATGGTTGAAAATACAACAATACTGCTAATTGGTCATATTAAATTGCTCCTTGATTATAACCCTCTCTCCTTGCCCTGGTTTTATTTTATTTTTATTTATTTATTTATTTTTATTTATTTTTAATTCCTTTATTGATTAAGGCATTACATATGTGTCCTTTTCTCCCCATTTCCCCCCAGCTCCCCACTCATGCCCTCACCCCCCTGTTGTCTGTGTCCATTGGTTAGTCTTATATGCATGCATACAAGTCTTTTGGTTGATCTCTTCCCCTTAGATAAATATCACATGATCTCATTCATTTATGGAATATAATAAACAACATAAACTGATGAACAAAAACAGATCCAGAGACAGAAGCATCAATCAGACCATCAATCCTTAGAGGGAAGGTAGGGGAGGCCCTGGTTTTATTTCAATAATGGCTGTGCTATAGTACTTTTATAGTACAACTGCTTAACATCACCTTTCCAGAAACAACTAAATAGTTTATGTCAAATTAAAATTGCTGACCTCTGGGGACAAATAGCAATTTTTAAAATGTAAATGTTGGAACAGTGAGTGTCAATGTAATTAAAAAGTCTCAAGAACTTTTGATCAGGCAAAGAAGAGGATGCTACTATCTAAACAATATAAAGGTATAAAATACATACTCTTTCTGCTTGGAATATATTAATTTCATTCTTGTCACCCTTAGTTACATGAAAAATCTTTGATCTTAGTCATTCATTTTTTCATTCTCCTCAGAATCTACTGTTTTGCAGACACTTAGTTTCTTATACAGTGATTTGACAAAAATATTGAATTTTAATTGTCATTTTTCAAAAAATTAAATAATCAAGAAACATTGGAGAAAAACTGTTTCAATTATAAAAATGGGACATATCACTATGAATATCCAAATATGCACACATACACACATATTAATAATAGCTAGTATTCATTGAGTGTCCCCATATGGAAAGTGCTCCTCTAAGCATCTCATAAATTAACTTATTAATTGTTCTAAAAGCAATATGAGATGGGTACTAATTATCTCCACTTTATAGAATAATTGGTATTCTAACTCACCATTTTATAAGTGAGAAACCAAATAATACAGAGATTAGATAATTGTTTAGAATCACACATCTAGTAAAACAGTGAAAATGGGGTAGAACCCCAGGCTCATATTCTTCTTGAGAGTCAGTGAAGTATATAGTATAGAGCCCATAACACAGGATATTTAATGAGCAGCTCCTTCTCCACTGGTTCATGCCCAATAATCCACCAGTGATTACCTGTAGTCACATAGGAGCATTTGATATTCAAACTGGAAAAAGCCCAGAGAACACATAGTCTGGACCTTTTTATTTTACAAATAAAGCAACTGAGACACTAATACATGTGATTTGTTCAAAGTCACAACATGGTGGCAAAAACTATAACTCAATGTCTGGTCTCCAGACCCCCAGACTGCACTGTTTCTATGACATGAAGCCCCACTGCTACGCTCAAGCATACAAATTGATTTCTTATGTCAAATTCAGCAAAACACATGAGCCCTGAAATGTGGATAAAATCAGCTTTCTTAATTCGGGCATATATTGATCCTCACTAATGCATCAAATGATACCTCTCAACTGCCAAGTACGTTGATTTTGAGTGGTACCTATTTCAATCTGAATCAAATTTTAATGACCTTATTTTCAATGTAAGAAGATGAATTATATAGAAAGGAATAAGCACTATATCCTTAACTACCACACAGCCTCCAAGCACCCCTGCACAACAGCCTTCTGAGCACACCCTCAATTAAATGTCTCCATCAGTGGAGCGCAAATGGGTCACAAGTGCCATCCTGTGGCCCTTTACCACACCATTGCTTACTCATTTTTGGTTCTGTGTTCATTTAACCATGACAGGGTGGTTTCTTCTCTCATTCTGCTTATGAGACCTTCACCTTCTCTGCACCCAGCTCAGGACTGAAATCCTTATAGTCTTTATTTACCTTCCTTCCTAGGATACCAATAAAATCTCCTTCTATGTTTTAAAAAATTAATATTCGTGTGCAGATTGAGTATGAAATGTTCCAAGGAAACTTTCAAATAAGTCTTGATAATTCCATTAAATCTTTTCAATAGCCCCTGTCAAGCCAAAAGCCATGTTCTCAGAGAATATGACTTGCAGTATTTTTTTCCAAATAAGTATTTGCTTTTTTATTACTATTTCAGGAAACAGCCTAACACTAAAACAATAGACAATTAGTTTGCTTAAAATCAAATTAATTAAAACTCCCCAGTTAAATTTCTTCCTGTAGCATTTAATAGATGTGAATGTATTAACACAGAACAAGAAATCTAATTTTGGAGACTTGTTCAGCAAATTATTGGGCCACACGAGAACTCTACGTTTTCTGGCTCGAGAGTGATTTTTTTTTAAGTTGCAAATCTGGAAAGAAGTGACAGTCTGGAGTTGTAACTCTGCTGTCCTGTGATTACAATCAGAATTCCCTGAAAAAAACTCAACAATCTAGAGATACCTGGATGGCTAAGAATATTCATGGATTATTTAAGGCTTGCCCACAATGGGTGCACCTAATCAATGGATGAATTCAGCATTTATTTTATTTGAATTTATTGGGGTGACATTGGTTAATAAAATCACATAGTATTCAAGTATACAATTCCATAATACATTAACTGTATATTGGATGTGTATTCACCATCCAAAGTGTTATCTAAGTTTTATTGTGGGAAATATTTTCAAAATATGCTTGCAAATAGGTTATCAATACTAATTCAACCCAAAGAGGTTAGGCTACAAGGACCAACCTGGTTTTGCCCAGTGTATATTTTAGACTAACTTGTGAAGATGGACCAAAAGAGAAGACATGGTAACTGGAAGCTATTTAAAATTCACTTTTAGAGTTGCTGGCTCTCTTTCCAGGGAGATACAAGGGATTTTTTTTAATAAGCAAATCATTGAAATCATGCATGTGAAAGATGGACAAAACAGCATAGATATAAAAAATAAAACCTAGAATGGAGAAGGTGGAGTATAGATTAATTCAAGAAAACATTTATTTAGCCTTTATTTTGCATCAGGCACAATACTCTGCTAGGCATAGAGAGTATACAGGTAGCAAGGGCAACAGGTATATGAACAATTACTTGCAATCCAGTGTGCTAAGTACTACAGTAAAGGAGATGTATACAAAGTGTGGAGGAAACACAAAGAAAGGAACTCCCTCTGCCATGATAGGGCTCCTGAGAGAAGGTTATAGTTTAGCTTTACTTAAAAAATATATTTTCACTTTTAGCAAAGTCCCTCAGTTACCATACCTATTTTGAAGCCCTATTTTCTATGGGATTTCAAATATTTCAAGTGTTCCTCTATAACTGACTTTATAGTTCCCAATACTGTTAATAATGTTTTGTGTATTTTTTTGACAATATGAATTGAAAGTTCCCAGTTAATGCCCTGACCGGTTTGGCTCAGTGGACAGAGCATTGGCCTGCGGACTGAAAGGTCCCAGGTTCGATTCCGGTCAAAGGCATGTACCCTAGTTGCGGGCACATCCCCAGTAGGAGGTGTGCAGGAGGCAGCTGATCGATGTTTCTAACTCTCTATCTCTCTCCCTTCTTCTCTGTAAAAAATCAGTAAAATATATTCTAAAAAAAAGAAAGTTCCCAATTAATACCTCTTTATTATTTTCCCCAATATAGTTAAACCACATTATTATGACTCTATAAATGTCTAAATATACTGATGAACCAAGCTAAACACTGTTATTATGTTTCTTTTGATCCTTTCTTCAGTTATTTTCCATCAAAAAATATTATTCTAGATTTTACATTTCTTCTTTTGATTATTTTGTCAACTTATTGTTAAATTCTTTGAAATACCCCATAAGAATTATTTAAAAATTAATTAATATTCAGTTTATTTTTTGGTTGTTGTATTGTTGTGTTTCTCTGTTTATTTGTTGCCCGGAGCCAATTCTCCCAGAATTCCCCATCCTCCTGCTCCAGTGTAGATTGCCTGCCCTTTAGGCCTACAACCCAGCCATCCTTCTGGTGACTTCCTTGCCTTCACCCTAGGACTTTTCTATTCTGTTTTCTAATCCTAGTTCCCATGTGTAGTAGACATTTGTGATTCCATACGGTGCCCAGTAACTACCATAAACTCATTTTATGTAGGTGAAATCTTACATATTATGAGCCAGACTCACATTACAAAAGCTAGAATTGCCAAATAAGGAATTGTCTAGTCCCCCTTGCAACATGGATATGAACATCTGACCTGGTTTCCATGAACCAGATCCATTTACTCTGGACTTTGAATCAGAAGCAGTTGACACAAAAGGACAGGAGCAGGCAGCATAACTCAGCTGTGGCAGTGGCAGCGTGGCAGGGGTTGCAGCTGGAGCAAACTGTGACTGTCGCTGATGTTTGGCAGCACAATCTATAGCGTTTGTGACCAGCTAGCAGTAGTAGCATGTGTGTCTTCACAGATCAGCTTGGAGGACTTAGCATAAATGTTAGATGTGGCTTTTGCTTATCTTCTGGAACTTCTACTAGTATAATGGTGAAGCAACTAATTTTCTTCTTTCTCTTTAATTTTAAATTACCTTCCTTAATGTTGGAGGGAGGCACTGTTTCTACTTCCAGAGAGATTCTCTCAACTTCATCTCCCCACCCTTCTATGATTTCTATTTTAAATCTCATAATTTATATTTTATTTTAAAATAATGCTTTCTTGGTCTTAATTGTTCCTTTATTATGATGGTATTGTTCTATGATATTAGTTTATGAATATGGCATCTTTCCTTAATCCTCTAAGCATAGTTTTTATAGATTTTTTTCAATAACATTTTTTCCTCTCCCCCTTACATTGTCTTTGTTTCCTCTTAGTGTCTATTTTTTTATGTTTCTTCCTCTTTCATGGTGGAGGTTGTCTTTATGAATTTGGCTTATTCTTGTATTATTCTCCATAATTGAGAGTGAGGTGCTGATTTAGAGTAAGTTTGTTTAGGCAGGGCTGTTGACTGATATGATTGTTAAAGAGTGACTGAGTGATAAATCACATTCCCCACCCCACCCCAAACCCCCACTGGTTGAAAATAAAGATTGTACCTGGATGTCTTTTTTGAGTTGTTTAGTACTCCAAAAATAATCTTCCCAATATCCTACATGAAGAGGTATTCCTGACCACTGATATTTCAGGCCCAGAAGAGAGATGAAGCTGCAGAGCCGGATTTCATTGTGTGACTCTTCTTTCATTTTTGGTCCCGTGACTCTCCCTGACTTCTGCTGTATCTTTTGTTTGAAGGTGGGCGATTGTATGATTTAGTTACCTAGATAAATCTTGCACCTGATTCTGCCAGGAGAAGGAGGGTGGGGAAGAGAAATAATGGTCATTGGGCTCCCTTCCCTATAGGAAGGGCACTATCAAATTATTTCCTATGAAAGTTTAACCAATACCCTATTATCAACTCCAAACATCTTACAGCTCTTAACACTCTAGCTCTTCAGGCACTTACATTGCAATTTCCTCTGCTCCTCCAGGTACTACTTCTCCATACACACTCCATTTTCAAATACGTATTGTAATCTCCTTCAGCATTCTTCTACCATTCTAAAAATTCTTTGGGCTTATCCCTTTTCTCCACTTTGCTATTATGTTATACAGAGTTTTGAAAATGAGATGAGATAAATGTGTGTGGATAATCTACTATATTTAATGGGTTAATTTATCTGAATCTTAATAAAAGGGTAAGATTTCAGTAAGTGGACAAGAATGAAAGCATATAGGGCAGGACATTCCGTATTGTTAAAAGAATAGACAGTGACCAGCCTAGTCAGAAAACCACAACAGCTAAATACAGTTAGAATAGAATAAATGTAAGTGTAAGATTGAAGCAGTTGAGGAAGGCAGGGTTATAATATAGGTAGATATAAAAATAGAGCCAGGTAGTGAAGGATCTTGCTTCTTATACTAACTTCTTTGACCTTCAGGATATAGGAATCAGAAGAGAAATTCACAGAATCTGACTAAAGAATTTAGCTAGGCAATATAATGTATGGACCTAGATAAAATTCAGGCTTTTTAACCACATAGGTGAGAATATGACCCTCCTATGAGTAAAACATGTGATGTTAGGGTCATCCCAAGGTAAGTTAGTATCTTTGTATTTGTGTCATCTATAAGATGAGGTTTAGGACAAAAATTAAATATTCTTATGAATAATAGATGAGATTATACCTAGATAGTACTTTTAGTGCAATTTCTGGGCCAAAGTGGATGCATAGTTAATAACAAGCAGTACTTGATCACTGTGGGTAAAATGTGAAAAAGGGATTCACAGAAGTATGAGGCTGAAAGAAAAATGAACAGGTGTAATTATTTCAAGAATCTGAGGGGAAAAGAGACATTTTAGAATGTCTGAAGGAGAAGCAAAAGTATAGAATGATCCTCAGGCTTATATCTTAAAGATACAACTGAATGCTAATCACACATTTATAAATAAGTGAGGTATTGGGGTTTGAAGAAGTGCCAATCTATGAGTATTAATCAAATCTCAGGGAAAGTTAAAAATAGTAGAGGTAAATATTTCAATGTAGGGAAAATTTTCAGTGTAGTGACCTACCCATGAATGCTTGAAATAATTTAATGTATGAACAAGAATGGGAAGTTATAATCTATGACCTTGAAATCATTATTTAATCTCACTAAGAATGCCAATTAATTTCCTTTTTCAGTTTCCATCGGTCACTTCTTGTTTTCACTTTTTAAAAATAATTATCAACACTCTATTTACCTGTTTTATAATTCTGTGATATCTGACTGAATAATTTTTTTCTTGAGTCCAGCCATGAAACTGTTATGGGCTTGCACCAAACAGACTAAAGTTTGGAGAACATCATACCAATCAGGAAAGTAGATTTAATTTACAATCATGATTAGAAACCAAATGCTCCTTCAGCACTCCCTGGAAATCCTAACTCTTTCTCTTTTCTTTTCCTTCCTTTCTTTCTTCCTTTCTCTCTCTCTCTCTCTCTCTCTCTCTCTCTCTCTCTCTCTCTCTCTTTCTTTCTTTCTTTCTTCCTTTCTTTCTCTCTCTCATGCAAAAAGCAGTACAGATCATATACCATAATCAATTAGAATTTATTCCAGGGATGCTAGAATGGTTCAACATCCACAAATCAATCAATGTGATACATAACATTAACAAAATGAAGGATTAAAATCATATGATCATCACAATAGATGCAGAAAAAGTATTTGAAAAAATTCAACACCCATTTATGATAAAAACTCTAAACAGGGTATAGAGGAAATATAACTGAATGTAATAAAGGCTATATTTGACAAGCCAAAAGCCAACATCAAATTCAATGGTGAAAAGCTAAAAGCTTACTTTCAAAGATCAAGAACAAGACAACATGTTCACTCTCACTATTTTTACTCAACACAGTACTGAAAGTTCTAGCTACAGCAATTAGTCAAGAAAAACAAATAAAAGGCATCTAAACCAGAAGGAAGTAACACTATCACCACTGGCAGACAATCTGATATCTATAATAATAAAAGTATAATATGCTAATTAGGCCAGACAGCCAAACAGCTGAATGACAGTCCAGATGACCATTTGAACAAAGCTGGACTGAGGCAGCTGCTGTAGCTGCGAGGGCTGAGCCCCTTGCATAAATTTCATGCATTGGGCCTCTAGTTATATATAGAAAACAAAAAAGCCCATCAAAAACTGTTAGAACTAATAGACAAATTAAGTAAATTTTCAGGATACAACATCAATATACTAAAATAAGTTGTGTTTTTATGCACTAATAGCAAACTATCAGAAAGATCAATTAAGAAAACAATTTTTTTTACAATTGCATCAAAATCCTATATAATTAAGAGATAATATGCAAATTAACTATCACACCCTCACAAGATGGCTGCCTACGACCAGGCTGGCAGGGGGATTAAAGAGGGATGACCAAATGACTCAACAAGCAGACTGCGTGGGGCGACCAGGCCTGCAGGGGGGGAAGTTAGGGGCGACCAGACCAGCAGGGGGGGAGCAGTTGGGGGCAATTAGGGCAGTGAGGGGCTACTAGGCCAGTGGGGGGGGCAATTAGTGGTGACCAGGCTGGCGGGGAGGGGGCAGTTAGGGGCGACCAGGCAGGCAGGCAGGTGAGCAATTAGGAGCCAGCAGTCCAGGAGTGTGAGAAGGATGTCTGACTGCCGGCAGTCGGACATTCCCTGTGGGGGTCCCGGATAAGAGAGGGTGCAGGCTGGGCTGAGGGGAGCCCCCCGGTGTACAAATAATGTGTACTAAAATAATTGAGGATAAATTTAACCAAGAGTGTGAAAGATCTGTACAATCTAAAAATTGTAAGAGATTGATCTTTTAAAAATTGAAAAAGAAACAAATAAATAAAAAGTTATTCCAATGTCATGGATTGGAAGAATTAACATTTTTAAAATGTCCATACACCTCAAACAATCTACAGAATTATGCAGTCCTTATCAAAATTCTAATGGCATTTTTCACAGAATTTAAATAAATAATCCTAAATTGTGTAGAGAACCACAAAAGACCCTAAATTGCCAAAGCAATCTTATAAAAAACAATGCAGCTAGAGGCATCACACTTTTGTTTTTGTATTATCCATCCTAGCAGAAGAGAAATGATATCTCACTGTGGTTTTAATTTGCACTTCCTTGAGGAGAAGGTTGTATTTATGTATGGCTTTGGGTGTGTCATGTATCCTTGGTTCTTTGTGATCCTTGTAGTGTTGCACTGGCGTTTGTGTATCTGAAGAACAGTCACCTCTTTCAGTATTTACAGACTGGCTTAGTTAGGGAAAGCCCTTCAGTAGTCAGCCCACCCAGAGGTCCTGGGCAAATTGGCCAGCAGGGTGCATAGGCAGGTGTGTAGCCAGGATCTGTGCACAAGTGGACCTGGTGTCAGGGTCCACCAGCTAGCACGCCAGGGGCCTGGGTGAATGGAGCCTGGGTCTGTGAGGACAGACCCAGGGTCTGGGTCCATGGTGGTCATGGTCCTGGCACCAGGGACCACAGTGAAGTCCAACAGTCACTTGACTTTTTCCTCCAAAGGAGGAGTGCAGGCTGAGGGCATCTCTATTGGTGCAGCACTGCGCAGGCTTGGAGGAGAGGTGAGGCAGGATAAGTGAAACTGTCTTCCTACTCTCCTTAATGTGTCTTTTCTTATCTCTGTGCTCCATTCAGATGCTGTCATCTCTCACCTGGATTCCAGCACTGTGTGAAGGTGTTTTTCTCTATGGATGATTCTTAAATTGGTGATTTTGTAGATCAATTAGGAATGAAACTTCCTAGCTTACCATCTTGCTGACATCACTAAAACATTTCAATATTGCTATATTATTTTAGTAAACATTGATACCTTCCCTTTAAATGTTTCCCATCTTTTTAATTTTCAGATATCTCATCTCATTGCTTATACAGAAAAAATCCTATATAGTAAAAGCCTAATATGCAAATTGTCCCCACAACAGGGAGTTTGACCAGGCATTTGACCGCTCGTTATTATTGTGCTGACCACCAGGAGGCAGCATAGAACATGGCGGGCATCAGTGATGAGGCACTGGCAGCAGGCAGCTGAGGAGGCCCTGCCATTCCCAATGGGCCCAGACGAGAGCGGGACCGCAGTGGGATGGTGGAACAGGTGAGTGGGTGGTGCCAGGCCAAGGCAGGTGCGAGTGGGGGCCTGATTGTCCTGCAGACGGCGATCAGTGGCCAGCAGGCCCTGATTGCCCGATTGGGGCCAGGCCCCTGGCTGGGACGGGTAACTGGTGGTGGGGAGCTGCAACCTCTCTCCAGCTACCAGGGGGCAGTGGTGAAGGGGATGGAAGTGCGATGAGAATGCACAGTATCTGCCGAGCTCTCTCTCACTCCCCCTGCTACCCTCCCCAGGATGCCAGGGCTCACGTGAAGGGGAAGTCCCCACGCTCTGGTGCCAGATACCCACAAGGAGCCCACCCTGAACCCATACAGCCTCTTCTGGATGAGCCGGGCTGCAGCCGCCGGGACCACAGGAACTGGTCAGGCCCTTGTGGGTTCGTGCAGGAGCCAGTCTGTGAGGCCAGCCGGGAAAGAGAGTGCTGCCTGTCCAGCTTCCATGAGGCGCTGCTGGGTGGCTCAGAGGCCCACACTGTGCCCCAGCCTGTGGCATCCAGCCACACTCACAGCATCTCCACATGGGAACTTGGTCACCGTGACTCAGGCAGAGTGGGATCCCGGGGGCCCAGGTGCTGCCCAGGGCCCAGAGGTCAGCTGGGACCTGCCCTTCCATGTCAGATGCTCACATTTCAGTTGTCGGCCAGACCTAGGGACTGCACCCATGCACGAATTTTGTGCACCGGGCCTCTAGCATAGAAATAAAACAAAATACATATGTGTATAAATTTTGTATATAAATATTTATGTTTTGTTTTGCCATCCTTTCTATACTAAAAGCTAATCCTCCTCTCTCTTTTCTTTCTTACTCTATCTAGATTTCTTCCGTTCACTATGGTATCCATTAGTCACATGTGGTTACTTTAATTTTAAAAAGTTAAACATTAAATCCCCAATAACATTAAGTATTTTTCAATGGCTCAACAGTCACTTGTGGCTAGTACCTCATTGGGTTAAAAGCACAGATGTAGAAAGATTTAATCATTGCAGAGAATTATATTCAAGAGCACTAATATAGATTAATGGATCTCATTTATTCTCATAATTTTAAATAGCATATGCTGAAGTCTCCCAAATATATTTCTTTATTTGTGGTATATACAATGGGTAGATTCACTCAATTTAAATTCCCATTTTCTTTCTGTCTTGCTTATCTCTATTTTAGAGACTGTAAAAGCAAATTCTTCCCAACTTCCCATGCAACTAGATTATGGGGAAGGCATCTATCTAGTCATGGTTTTGACAGAAAAAATCCAACATGTACTTTTCCCTTCCCTTTTCTCTTACTGCTTTGTCAGTATCTCATGGCTGAAACTGGGGACACTATTTTGTATTTATGAAGAAATTCAATAAATCACATAGATGCAGATGCTAAGCCAAAGCCACGAGTTACCTATTTGCAGACTTTTATTATATAGAAAAGAAGCAATTATTTAAGCAGTTATTTTTGTTATTCTGTTGTTTAAAGCCAAAGAACATTTCCAATGGATACTCCTGCCAAATCCACTGTAGAGTAATGGATTTTTTCATGAAAAAATATATTGTCTCCCTCAATCTTACTACCTAAAAACATTTTCCTAGACCACCTCAGTGACCACCAAACACAGAACCTCTTCATGGTCTCTGTCCTTTCCAGAATGCAGGCTTCATGAGGCCACAAACCTATTCTCTTCATCACTATGTATGTAATGTCTAGAAACAATGCCTGTCATATGGTTAGTACTCCATACATATGTTTGTGAAAATCAAATACTATGCATATTCCACTTAGGGAACAGAATGAATACAGACATAATGACCCTGAGGAACAGAGACTGTGAAATAAACTCAGATGATGAACCACTCAATTAAAACCATTTAAAAAAATAAAAATGTCCCATCCCCTGTAGATTGAGAGGTAGGGGCTGTACCTCTGGAGGTAAATGGTGAGACAGAGATTTCTTCAATGCCTTTGTAAATCCCAACAGATTTGGTGGGGGTGGGGGGGGCTGCTTGTATTTTTGTTAAACATTTTTTTTTTACATTACACTGGAAAAAATAAAGGCTATTCAGTAATGATGCTATCTAATAGAATCACTGTCATATAAGCCCCTCATCTATCTGCCATAACACTTTAACTATGATTAAAATGTTAACTTTCCTCATTTCATGAACAAATGGAAGTGTTGAGAATTTGGGCTATTTATGTAATATGAACAGCCCTTTAGAGGCTGTGCCAATTCTGGGACAAATCATTGCCCATAGGATGCAGTGTCATTAGCCTCATGACATTAAAATATGCATTAAAAATTCACACTTTATGACACAGTAAATTCACATTTCCTCAAATGCCAGAGTTTTCTGCACATCAGCGTCAGAGAAATAAGAAGTTGAAAATGTTTGTCCTATTGTGCTCTGATTTATAGGATTTTATTATAGTCTGCTAGGTAGTCATAATTTTGCAATTTGTATGATATAGTGAAAGTGTTTAGTTCTCTGTGATAAAGATCTATTGCTAAATATTAGCTGTCACCAGAGGTCCCCAGTTTAATCAGTCATTATTAGTCATACTGTTTGTACTGGAACATGGCTCACAATAATCTAGTACACACAAAAATTCAAAATATTTCTTGGACAGAAATCTTACCATGTACTGCATCTGAACAGATTATATGTACCTTTCTATCTACCTACCTATCTATCAAGATAAGAGGCAATATAATTCCATGGAAGCACAATTAATTCAGCACTTTCCATGTGTGAGAAATGCTGCTAAGTGTTGTAGAGAAAAATAAAGATGAACAAGGTGCTCTCTACAGGCAAAAGCCTCTCGTTTCAGCATAATTAAGTATGTACCAAACAAATAAAAATATGTTGCAAGGTAGAATTCCATATCCAAATAAATATAATAATTTATTAGTGTTATATTATGGTAGTGCGGGGAGCAGGCCTAAGCCAGCAGTCAGACATCCTTAGGGCTGCCACGGAGGTGGGAGAGGCTCCCGCCACCAATGCTGCGCTTGCCAGCCATGAGGCCGGCTTCTGGCTGAGCAGCGCTCCCCCTGTGGGAGTGCACTGACCACCAGGGAGCACTCCTGTGTTGAGCATCGGCCCCCTGGTGGTCAGTGTGTGTCAAAGAGACTGGTCGTTCTGCCATTCGGTTGATTTACATATTAACCTTTTATTATATAGTATAGTTATGATAAGCACATCAAAGATTATTTAAAGCATGTAAGAGGATGTGCATAGGTTATATGTAAATATACCATTTTATATAAATACTTGAGCATCTGTGGATAGCTGTAGCCACAAGAGGTACTAGAACCAATCCCCTGTGGATACCAGAGATGCTTGTACTTTATCCCTGTGATGCTCAATTTCTTTACCTTACAAAATGGAAGACAGTATTTATCTATTAGACTATTAAATATGTTAAATTATGAGAAAAACATAATACATCAAAATACAGTGGGGCCTTGACTTACGAGTTTAATTCGTTCTGAGACCGAGCTAATAAGGAGCTCGTTAAGGAGCTCGTTAACTCAAATTACTCTATCAACTCAATGCAAAAAATCGGCCGAGCGACAGCTGGTATCTCAAAAAACTCGTTAGTCGGGACACTCGTAAGTCAAGGCCCCACTGTAGTACAATTTACCTTTTCAGCATGGTCAAAAAAGGTTAACTCTAGAGGAATTATTAGTCAGAGATGTAGAAGTTAGAAAGACATGGAATGTCATCTTATTTAAATTTGTTGGATCTAAGAGTATGTGAATTAGATAAACTAAGAAAGGTGGACACCAGTGGTTGTTGTCCTTGGGAAAGAGAAAATGGAGTTTATATATATATTTTTTTGGTGAGCAATATAAAGTCTTTAATATTTTATAGCAACAGAATTAAAATGGAGAAAACCTGGTTTTGGAGTAGGCACAGAGGGAGGCGAGAAGAATATTACACCACTTCGGCATGGAGAAAGGGTGCATACAATCTAGGTAATGGCAGTGGTACTGGGGAAGAAGGTGGATAGGAAAGGCACAGGTGAGTTCAAAGCCTAAGGACTTAGGAAGGGTTGAATGCAGTCCGGGTGTATGGAGAGGGAAAGTGATGCGTCAAGGTGAACGAAGGTTTGAGGAACATAGCAGCAAAAACAGGAGATGATACATTCAGTTTCTTAAAAAACACACCTATTTGACTATTTTGTAATTTACAAACAAAGCACAGGTAGGTAAATTGAAACTGATGCTATCAAATAGAGAAGATGCAACAGATATCATAATATATAAAAATTAATATCTATATATATAAAACCCTAATATGCAAATAGACCAAACAGCAGAACAACTGAAAAAACGGTCCCTATGATGTGTGCTGACCACCAGGGGGTGAGCATGGAACATGGCGGGCATTGGCCACAGCAGGATGGTGGAGCAGATGAGCGGGGGCACCAGACCAAGGCGGGGTGCTGGTTGCTGTCATTGGGGCAAGCCTCTGGTGGTTACTGAAAATTCTTTGCTCCTGCACGCTGTGGCCCCACACAACACTCGCACCTGCTGCCAGCGCCGGTCCCACTTGCACCCGCCATGTTCCATGCTGCCAGCGCCAGGTGCTGGCCCTGATCACTCAGCGCCATCAGCGGGTCCAAGCAGCAGCTGCTGGCCCCGATTGCCACTCAGGCTTCCCCACCTCCCCCTGCTCCCAAGGGGCAATTGGGGGAGCAGCCACCGCTCAGACCTGTGGCAGGCGCGGGCCCTGATCACTCCACGCTGTCACTGAGTGCGAACGGGGCTGGTGCTATCAGCACATGGGAGCAGTGGTGGGAGTGGGGCTGCCAGCAGACAGGGGACCATGGGCCATGGCAGGAGGGACTGGGCAGGGGCACAGAGGATGGCCTGAGACCCGCCCATGTGCCCACCACAGCCTCATGGCCCACAGTTCCTTTCATGGTGCATGAATTCGTGCACTGGGCCCCTAGTATAAAATATAAAAAGAAACAAACCCTTGATCTTGGATTTCCCAGCTTATAGAGCTGTGAGATTTCTGTCGTTTATAAGACCCAGTCTGTGGTATTTTGTGAAGGAAGCTCAAACAGACTAAGACATGCACATTGAAAAAACTTAACTAGAAAGCAAACTCTATAAGGGCAAACATTTTTATTTATTTTATACACTAATGCATCCTAAGCCTCTAGCGCAATGCCAGGTACACAGTGATCAATGAAAATTTGTTGAATTAATTAATACACAGAAATTTTACATTTAGCGCATGTCTTTATGGGTTGCACATTTAAAATCTTGTAATGAGAAATCTTTCATTATCCTGAGATCATATAAATATTTTTCGATATTCTCCTCTAAAATGGTTAGTTTTCTTCTTTACATATAAGTTCACTTTTTCTAACCCACGTAGAAGTGAATCTTTCCTATGATGTGGTAATAATTGTCCTAGGACAGTTAATTCATATGCATATGTTTCCCTAGCCACTGGCAAAGAGACTTTTTTTACATATTAAATTTCCATATAATAGTGAAAATATTCCTGTGTCCTCTATTGATTATTTGTCTCTTTTCTCTTCCCAAGACAATTATTCTTAATAACCAAGTAAATGTTCTAGTTTCTGTACTTTTTAAAATAATACTCTTGATACCATGCAGGATATATCCTTTCACCTTTCTCTTTATTTTTTTTTTCAGAAGTGGTTGAGTGTTTCTTATTTCTTTGCTATCATATAATTTTAAAATAAGCTTCAAGTTGTTAAAAAAGAAACTATTGGGGGTCTTAATACTATTTTTATTGACATTAATGATCCTAAAGGTAAAGAAAAAATATGTCTAAAATATTGAGACTTTTTCTCCAAGAGTAAAGTATATTTTCTCACCTTTTTGGTCTTCATAAATATCCTTCAATATTTGTTTTTATTTTAATTTTGCAGTAAGATATTGTACTTCCTTTGTTAGTTATATTATTAAGGATTTTACATAGTGTTACTATCATATAAATTTTATCATTTTACAAACCACAATTTGCATGTATAGCTGCTTTATAAAATTCCTACTGACTTTTATATATTAGTTATATATTGGGACATCTTGATAAACATCCTTCCTCATTCTAATGACTTGTAGATCCTTTGAAGCATTTCTTATTTTAGACAATTTTGTCTACGAATATTGGTGAGTTTTTTTTTACCTTAATCTTTTGTAAACATTAAATTTAGTTGTTTTTTTCCCTCTGTGTTTACTTTTTTGAAAAGAATTTCTGGTAAGTTGTTAAACAGAAACAGTCTGTGAGTGTCTTAATCCTTTTTTTTATTTTTGTAACCAACTTTGCTATAGGCTTTTGGTGAATAATCTTTTACAGGACTAAGTCCTTTCTATTCTACATGAATATATTCTATTCTGTTCTGTTTATGTATTTTCTAGTCTGTGACCTTATTCACCTGTGGCCAGAAAAGTATATGAACATATTAGGCAATAATTACTTGTAGATTGAATGAATGTATGAACAAATGTGTATATGATCAAACATTGACCATATTATTCCCTTGAATTCCTGAAGAAGTTAATTATAAAGCCAAAGTAGTTAATGTTTGATTGAGCTGTACAAATTTTGAGTGACATCAAGTACCTAGTGACTAGATAACATTAGTAGCTGAGCACCCAATGAAGTTTGAGTGACAATGAAGAATAACCCATAGTCAGGAAGTCTTAGCCAAAGTCTCAAAGGGTTGCATTAGGGACTGGTATCAGGAGAGTAACCATGGAAAGAAGCTTATGTCCTAGAACTAGGAACAGATTATTCAATAACACTTAGAGTCACATGGGCAAACAGTTGTTGGTTTAGCAATTTAGGTGGAGACAATTTATCTAAGAGGTACTTTCAAAGGACTGTGCTTTTTTAATAGTTTGAGTTGCATTTCATCTTAAGGGGTCTACATGGTGCTTGACATAATCTTATTGGCAAGGTTCCCCCTGTAGTAAAATAAAAACTTAACTTTTCCCAAAGGACAAATACATTAATATTATGTTTTTGCTCTACAAACATAGAGTTATATTAAATATTCCTTGAACATCCAGCCTTAATGGAAGATGCATCCAGATTATAAGAACATTTAAAAAACAAACAAAAAATATCCCCTTTATTGTGTGTATGAGTCAATGTAATGTTCACGTAGTCGAACATTTATTTGAATAAGAGTAAAGTATGATATCATGCTAAGCAAAATATGTCAAACAGAAAAATTAAGAACCATATGATTTCACTTATGTGGGATATAAAACTGAAAGCAACAGATGAACAAGCAAGAAAAAGAAACAAAAACTCATAGACACAGACAACATTATAGTGGTTATCAGAAGGAAGGGGAGATGATGGATAGTAAAGGGTAAAGGGGGTCAAATATATAGTGACAGAAGACGATTTGAGTTGGGGTTTAGAGCACACAGTACAATATGAAGATCATGTATCATTAAAATGTACTCCTGAAATCTGCTACTATCTTCTAAGCTACAACCTAATCCCTATAATCTCACGCATAATTAAAAGACTACTTTACCTGTTCAGATTAAAGTTGGAAGCTGTCATTCAGCATGTTTTATGAATCTTAATTCTGCCATAGCTGGCCAGGATCACTGAAATCAAAATTATTATTGTTAGTATATGCAAGTTGTGTAACTTATAACAAACTTCCTTATATGGCATCTATCAAATAAGGATCATGACAAATATTATGCCCAGAATATAATAAATTCTTGATAAATATTTTAATAGATACAGCTATATAATAAAAGCATAAGCGACCATTATGGCAAAATGACCAGAACGACTGGTCACTATGATGCACACTGACCACCAGGGGGCATATGCTCAACACAGGAGCTGCCCTCCTCGTGGTCAGTGCGCTCCCACAGGGGGAGCACCGCTCAGCCAGAAGCCAGGCTCACGGCTGGCAAGTGCAGCAGCAGTGACAGGAACCTCTCCCACCTCCGCGGTAGCGCTAAGGAGCAGTGAGCAAGTGGTAAGGAACAAGGGGTCCCAGACTGCAAGAGGGTGCATGCCGGGCTGCAGGCCCCCCCCCCCAGTACATAGATTTCGTGCACCAGGCATCTAGCTAATAAATAATTTAATAAGACTATAGAAAGTGAATACACAATGCCTTGTGCTTAAATGCTCAGAAGTGAGAGCTGTTACTGTTAATATTATTTTAAATATCATGCAGTAAGATAAGTGGAATTATGACAACAGTTAGAAAAGGAAGCATGTTTTATGCAGCAGTTTTTAAATTATAAAAAATGAAGAACTATGTATATATGAAGGTATAAAGGAAGATGTTCTATCAAGATTTGATTTTGTATCAAAAATACCCACTAGCCCCTTGTTTAATTTATATAGATCTGAGTGTAGATGCATCCACTTCTCTAACTCTCCCATAAATAAGGCAAAATTATAGCTCAAATGCAGCTGGGAGATGCATAATCTGGTGTAATCCCTTTATAATACATGGGAAAAAATAGAGCCCTTGAAATACTGATAACTTTCCTCATGTTACATAGCCAGTTAGACTTTTCTTCTAAATAATGTACTTTACAGATATACCCTAGTTCCCTAGGCTTGCATAGTTGATAACATCTTTCAGCTTTCAAGTATCACAATTCAATGAAACTGTCGCTAATTCAGTGATCCGAAAATCAACTGAAAATATTCCTGACCTATGCTTTGATGAATATAACATGCAATATTTTCAGTGTGATTCTTTTCCTTGATTATATTTTTTTATTTTATTTTGGATTTCAAATTCATTCTCCCTGAGAGAGGGAAATTGTATTGTCAATTTGGCTGACAAGAAATGTTTTTAAATTATTTTATAGCAAGCAGCTTAAAAAGAGTATTTTGAATTCCAAGGTGGTTTAATAAGGGCTCAGTGATATGTGAGTAAAAGAGAAACTGTGAATAGATTGCATATAAAGCAAAGAAAAATCAAGCCAGAAAAAATATACCTAAGGTTCTTAAAAGAATAATCTTGTTAAAAAATATTGACTATTTTGTTGATATTTTTAATATGAAAGTCACTAAATACCAGTTATTTTAGTGGCATACAAGAAAAATTCCAAGAGGCACCTTGCTAATAGCTTTACTCTCGTTGCTCCCACCAAAACCCATCACCAAATTTATAATATGCATTTCCCTGAATTTCTTAATAAAATCTAATATAGTTCAATGACTCGAATCTTGCATGTAATAAATAGGAAAAAAACACATTTTTATGGATTGAGATAATCTGAGTTTGTGCCTCAGCATCACCATTTTTTCTGCCAACCAAATTCTAGCCAGCTTTCTATCACAGACAACTCTCTTGGTACACAATACATGAGGAAAATGTACAACATTAATATTTTTCTGCATTTCTATATATTCAATATATCAGTGTTCCTGAAGACACTGGAGACTGGCACATACTAGTTCATCCTAAAAATTCAGTGTGTAGCTTAAAGTTTGAAAATAGCCTCTTGCATCAAAACAGCAGGGGTGGGGGGAAGGGATGTAGAAAGAAGAGTCACAACTAAAGAATTACTCAGATCTAAGGAACAAAGTAAAGAATGAAACTCACACTTTAAAAGAGACTTGGAAAATTTACAATGAGAAAATAATATTTAACCCTTTTACAAAACTGGAGCTTCAGAATAAAGCAAATAAAATTATAATATATTAAATATCTCAACTATACAATTCCCAAACTGAAATTAGTATGAAATAAATTGAATGGTACTACTTAGGGTTTTTTTTATACAATTGTCTGTCCAAAATGGATGTTTTTTCAGCCAGTGGATTTATGTTTAGGTTTCAGGTGGTTAGAAGCAAAATCTTCTGAGATGTGTTGATGGTCAAAAGAAAACATTCTACTAAAGCAAAGGAAGCAGTTGAGGATGGTCTCTAAAGGGCCATCTTTGGAAAACAACTGACTTCTTTGTAGGCATGAAAAAGAGGAAAGCCCAACAATATTTTCAAAATGTTGATTGAAATCTAAAAACTAAAGTTATTTTATAAACTGATATATATTCTTGTTTCTTTGTAGACCTACCTAATCAACCAGTGGTTAATATCACATTTATACTTAACTTGAAAGTAATAAAAATATTTACTTATTTAAAGGAGATATTTTATGACAGAAGAGGTAATTTAAAGCCTCTAGATGACATGTACTTAATCTCAATAAAAAATAAAAATATCCCATCCTGTGTGGCTCAGTAGTTGAGCATTGACCCATGAACCAGGAGGTCACGATTCCATTCCCAGTCAGGGCCCATGTCCACCTTGTGGGCTCAATCCCTAGTAAGGGGCATGCAGGAGGCAGCCAATCAATGATTCTCTCTCATCATTGATGTTTCCATTTCTGTCTCCCTCTCTTCCTTCCTCTCTCTGAAATCAATAAAAAACATTAAAAAGCTATAAGGAAGTCTTAAAAAATAATGTTGCAATTCCAATCATATTAATAATTTTTTTATAGAAGTAATTTTTTAAACACATTTTATTGATTTTTTACAGAGAGGAAGGGAGAGGGATAGAGAGTTAGAAATATTGATGAGAGAGAAACATCGATCAGCTGCCTCCTGCACACCCCTTACTGGGGATGTGCCCGCAACCAAGGTACATGACCTTGACCGGAATCGAACCTGGTACATGCCCTTGACCGGAATCGAACCTGGGACCCTTCAGTCTGCAGGCCGACTTTCTATCCACTGAGACAAACCAGTTAGGGCACCAATCATATTAATTATATGATGTTACTAAAAGTCTCTTCTAAATTTTAAATACGTTTTCTTACATCTTAATTCATATAGTGTTAAATTCTGTTCTTTAGTAAGTATTGAATCTAAAGTATTTTAGTTTATTTAAATTCAAGACATTTGAAAGTAATGTTTTTACCCAAATAGAAAAGCCTTAATGAGAATGGTATAGAAAATTTTAATATCATAATTACTTAGATTTTTTCCTCAACAGAAGATGCCCAATAATAGAAAATGTTTTTAAAAAAATGATACCAGAACAAAAAAAATAGAATTAGTATTATAATGGTATATAGCATTTTTTATTAGTGTTTCAAAATATACACAAAAAGGATTATATAAATTATCTCACTTTACACTCACAAAAAACCCGTATAGCATATACTATAATTATTCACTTTTTTTTAAGAAAAATAGAATCTTAGTTTTTATTATTTCAATAATTCTGGAGTAGCTTGAATAGAGTAATTTTCTTATATATAACAATTATAAAATTCAAGCCAAGATTAAAATACAACAACAATATGTAGTGACTAAAATATGACCAAAATCAGGCAGAAGATATGAGAGTCTGCCTTGAAAGACAATATATAACATGTGTGATTTTTTATTTTGCAGTCTGTTGACCAAGGGCACTTTATATCCCTCAAGATTTGGGTGGCAGAGAGACATAATTTTCCATTCTTGAGATGTCAGATAACAGAGTTCAGAGATGGTAGAATAGCCATATATTTAATGACATTGAGGGAAAGGCGCTCCTGGAAAGAGTTAAGTGCAAACATTTGTGTATAAAATCCACCCTAATAGCTGTAACCAGTTTGGCTCAGTGGATAGAGCATCGGCCTGCGGACTGAAAGGTCCCAGGTTCGATTCCGGTCAAGGGCATGTACTTGGTTGCGGGCACATCTCCAGTAGGGAGTGTGCAGGAGGCAGCTAATTGATGTTTCTCTCTCATCGATGTTTCTAACTCTCTATCTCTCTCCCTTCCTCTCTGTAAAAAATCAATAAAATATATTTTAAAAAATTCACCCTAATATTGGTTGGTCAATATATGGTTCTCATTCAAACATAACCTCAGATGTCCCAGAAAGAATGCATTAACTGGAAGCTGAGAGAAGTGGATATCTCAAATTATTCTTTGTGCTGGGAAGACAAAGTTCAGTGTGGCCAGGTTAACTGCTCATTAAAATGGAAACATTTTCAGAAACCATGAGAGAATCAAGATTTTCTGCAACATATTATTCATAACATCCATTATCCCATAAAAATCACTAGACATGTGGAAAACATGAAAATGTTATGTATACACACACACAAAAATCAGCCAATAGTAATCAAACCCAATAAGTAATCAAGATAACCCAGATATTACAATAATCGATAAGAATTTTAAAACAGGTATTATAAATACTGTTTGTAAACTTAAAGAAAAAATATGCATTATGAGTGAACTGATAGGGATTCTCACCATAAAAATAGTAACTATAAAGAGGACAAATGGAAAGTTTAAAACTGAAAGGTACAACTGAAAAATTAACCTACATAAGAGTTAATAGAAGATAGAAGACAGAAAACATTCTTAGAGATAAACCCATTGAAATGAATAAATCTGGAGAACACACAGTGAGAAAACAAAACTGTCAATATATATAAAAGCCTAAGCGACCAAACGACCAGTTGACTGGGTGACCGGTAGCTATGACGTGCACTGACCACCAGGGGGCAGATGCTCAATGCAGGAGCTGCCCCCTGATAGTCAGTGCGACCGACGCTCAGCTAATTGATGGGCGCCAGACACTGGCTATTGGCTGGCAAGCACAGCTGCAGCGACAGGAGCCTCTCCTGCCTCTGTGGCAGTGCTACTGAGCTGCAGTGGTGGCAGGTACAGTGGAGCCGGGATGAGCGGGAGCAGCACAGCACCTAATACGGGCTCAGGCTCCTCCCCAGCAGCCTGCCACTTCGTACACTACTGCATCCCTGGGGGGATGTCAGACTGCCGGTTTTGGCCCGATCCCTGGGCAGAAACCAGCAGTCTGACATCCCCTGAGGGGTCCTGAATTGCGAGAGGGTGCAGGCCAGGCTGAGGGACCCCATTGGTGCACGAATCCATGCAGCAGGCCTCTAGTAAAGTATAATTAATAGAGTCTTATACCTGGGAGATGATATCAAGTAGATTAACATACATTTAGAATCCCAAAAGAAGAAGAGAAAAATAATAGAAAAGAGGAAAAATAGAAAAACAAAGAGCCTAAATTTCCTGAATTTTGAGAAATCCTCAACTTCCAGAGGTAAAAATCTTAATAAACACAAACAGGAAGAATTGAGAAACAAAGAAAAAACATATTCAAGCACTTTATATTCAAATGGTGATTTAGATGAACTAGTTTAATCTGACACTTGAGTAAGGTCTTCAAGGCAGTAGAACCCTGGCTGGTTTGGCTCAGTGGATGGAGCATCGGCCTACGGACTGAAGGGTCCCAGGTTCAATTCCAGCCAAGGGCACATGCCCAGGTTGCGGGCTTGATCCGCAGTAGGGGATGTGCAGGAGGCAGCCGATCAATGATTCTCTCTCATCATTAATGTTTCTATCTCTCTCCCTCTCCTTTCCTCTCTGAAATCAACTATATATATTTAAAAAGACAGTAGAATGGTACTCAAAAATCTGTTTTCCCCAAGTAATGCTAATATATGTTCAGTGGTAGAATTCAGATACTAGAATAACAAAAAGAGAGGAGAGATCATAGATAAGACCAGCTTTAATGTGTCTTCCTACCAAGTTTGATTATAGTATAATATTGTGGTTTGTATCAGAAACCACTATCTTAAGAAGAAAAGAATGCACTACAGGAATTAGCCCTTAAAAATGATCCAGAGGCATGAAGGGGCAGACACAGCTCCAGTGGCTGCTGCAAAGCATTGGAAGAATTAATATAGATTGGAAACTGGCTTCCCTTAGGGCATCTCTGAAGAGAACCCAGGTTATAGATCATATAAGTCTAACAAATGATAGTCAACTATTCTCTATGCTAGGGAGCTAACGTACTTGACAGTGGATTATCTAACATTTTCACAACTCTGATGAGTAAATAAATTCAACTTCATTAATCAGTATGGCAATTGCTACCTATAATAACAACAAGCTGATTTTGCAGGCCATATACTGCTGGGTTAAAATATAATTTTTGGTTACAGACATCAAATTGCACCTCAGCCCAGTGATGTAATACAATAAAAATATCATAATATTTAGGTACTTCTCTAAGTGTTTAAATGTATTAGTTTATTCACTTCTCATAAAAACCCTATAAGAACTTATTTTGTTCTCAGAGTATTCTTATTATTCCCATTTTTCTGTTGAGAAACGGACAATTTAAAATCAACTCTGTTAAATTTAGGATTCCTTCTCCATCATTTCTAATTTGAAAAAATATATGTTCCCATATGTTCCGTGCAGAGTTATTTACCATAGCCAAGGTTTAGAATCAGCCCAGGTGTCCATCAGTAGATGAGTGCTTATAAGATTCATATTAAGAAAACATGAGGCATTATTATCAATGCACCAATATTACTACCATCATCCTATTCTTCTGCTAATATCCTTCTACTACTATTTTTATCATGACTCTAACAACTTCTATAACTATTACTATGCTTACTATGTCCTAGAAACTGTGATACATACTTTTATAACAACTTTAAAATTTGATCTTAATAAAGCTCCATGAGATATAATCTATTGTTAGTTCCATTTTATAATTGGAGACCTGACTCTGTAACTCATTATGGTAATACAGATAAGTGGTAGAGTCAGGGTTAAAATCTAGATATAAGTTAACCTAAAAATTATTAATGGAAAGTATGGTGAAGAAGATGATGACAATGAAGATGAAGATGCTGGTGAAGATTCTGACAGTAGTGATGACAACATTTTCCTACAACAATCACTTACTAAACTTAAATTCTGTAGCCTAACAATCTCACCTATTTAGTGCAGAATTAATAATTGAGATATTAAATTTTGAATAGTGGACCATGAAGTTTATGCCATCACTTTTAAACAAATATTTCAAAATGTAGTCAATGATAATTTAATACATATTATTCTAACAAGCTAGATTGTAAAATTACTCTATATATAATGGATTAAATTAGTACTTTGTTGTAAAGGTTTGAAATGGAACAGTTATTCTAATAGCAACAGAAAATGAACATGACAACTTTCCAGATAGAAGAAAAATATAGTTGCAAAATTTTATAAATCACCACGTTGTATAAAGTCAATATCTCCAATTAATTCAGCCACCAATGAAGTTATTATGATAAACTATAAACCAGCATCACCATTAGTTTTCCAAGAGGAGTATAAAATATGTTTTAAATACTTTATTGTTAAAGAAAAGAGTCATATAAAACTGTCAGATATGTATATTTAAATTGATTATTTATTTTAGCATTGAATATTAATACAGTATGTGTTAACACAGACAGCATGTTATATTTGAGAAAGAGTGAAAATTTGAATCTTTCATTATACTCCCTTCTATGTCAACAACTATTACTATAACTTTAGCCAAAATATCTAAATAATCTTAAGCATAGATAAGCCTAGCTTTAATGTGTCTTCCTACCAAGTTTGATGATTATAGTAAAACATTGTGGTCTACATTCATTATACTTGTACATGAGAACTCCATGGCTTATTTCCTACTTGTTACACTTTTGTAGCCCTAAAGAACATCTAAAACTTAATTATTCAAAGCTCTAAAAAGAAAAGATAATTATAAAATGTGATAAAGGTGCTAAATATCTTTACAATGACAATCATATTACAATATATGAATGTAGCAAATTAACATGTACTCTATAAATTACATAATATTATATGCCAAATATATTCAATAAAAAAGATAAAAGCATCTTGCATCTCTAATATTCTAAACTCACAGTGTACTTTCAGAAAATGTGCTGACATAGGAACCTTTATTCAAAGCATGTCAGATAAATCAGGAATTAATGCCATGGACAATGAGATAATGGGTGTACTCTAATGCATTAGTACTGTGGATATAATACTACAGCCCTGCATATTATAATTATTCATCCATAGAAAGTTACAGATAGAGCACATACCAGTTTGCTAATCACCCCCATAAGAAGACTTTTAAAAATGCTTCCCTTCCATCTTAATTGTCTTGTAACATTATATCTTAATCTCAAGGTTATTATGATTATCTATCTATTTGTCATGTATCTATTTATCTATTTACTTATTTATCTGCTGTTAAATAGGGGCCTGTTGCATAGCCTCCACACTCATTTATAGAAAAGATTAAATCCATAAATCATCAGAATTCATAAGCTGCCTACTTGGAGCTAAACAGCCAGTGCTATACCAGACTGATGGAGATTTATGATGCTCAGACAGTGCCTCTCACACAACTGCAAGAAGACAAAGGGAAAGAAAAGCTATCCAATTAACTTGATGTCTATAGACAATACTCAGATAAACAGATGGGATCAGCTACCTGGAGGACAAAACCTCTGGGAATAGGAGGGTGTATAAGGAGAGGTGAGTGTGTATTTACCTTGTCCTTTTACATGTTGAAATCTCAGCTACACAGGAGGCCTAATTAAAGACACCCCCTTTGGCCAGTGTGGCTCAGTGGTTAACCTTTGAACCAGGAGGTCATGACTCGATTCCTGGTCAAGGCACATGCCTGGGTTGTGGGCTTGATCTCCAGTAGGGGCATGCAGGAGGCAACCGACCAATTATTCTCTCTCATCATTGATGTTTCTATCTCTCTCCCCCTCTCCCTTCATCTCTGAAATCAATAAAAATATATTTAAAAACAATTTTAAATAAAGGCATCCTTTTTTCTGAAGTTAATTAGAGACTCTAGTTTATGTGAAACTAAGATTTAGCTAAGTAAGAGAAAGGAAAAAGAAAATGAAATAATGAGTTAAGTTCAATTATATGTTGTCATAAAACAAGCATAAGCTTTGACCTATTGCTATGTAACCCATTTCTTACACTTATTATTTTATATAATAAAAGGCTAATATGCAAATTGTCCCCTCAGGAGTTCGACCAACTGGGAATTCGACAGCTTGCTATGACGTGTGCTGACTACCAGGGGGCGGCACGGAATGAAGGCAGCCAGGCGAAGGAAAGCCCCAATTGACCCTGATTGCCGGCCAGGCCTAGGGACCCATCCTGTGCAGAATTTCATGCACCAGGCTTCTAGTGTCCCATAATTGTCTAAAATATATCTTTAAAATCTAAGTATTTATGCCAATATATAGTTTTTAATTTTAAAATGGAAAATAGATATTCAGTTTTATAATAACTTGACAACAGGAGAATCATTATCTATACTAATAAAAGGGTAATATGCTAATTAGACCAGATAGACTGGACATCTTCCAGTTGTCCGATCCTCCTTCCAGACAAAGCCACAGTGGTGGGGGCCAAGGTAGAGGTGGTTAGGGTGATTAGGCCGGCAGGGGAGCAGTTAGGGGTGATCAGTCTGGCAGAGGAGGGTAGTTAGGGGAGATCAGGCTGGCAGGCAGAGGCAGCTAGCGGAAATCAGGCAGGCAGGCAGGTGAGCAGTTAGGAGCCAGCGGTCCCGGATTGTGAGAGGGATATCCGAGGGGTCCTGTATTGGAGAGGGTGCAGGCTGGGCTGAGATACACCCCCTCCCCCGTTGTGCACCAGGCCTCTAGTCTATAATAATAAAAGCATAATATGCTAATAATACTGAACGTCCTTCCAGATGACCATCTGGATGAAGCCGGGGCTGCGAGGGAAACCTGGGTCCCAGGTGCCAGAGGGAAGCCGGTGCCAGCAGCCAGGGGAAGGAAAGCCTACTCTTGCATGAATTTCGTGCATCGGGCCTCTCGGCCTGGCCTGTGCCCTCTCACAATTTGGGACCCCACCAGTGCATGATTGGGGCTGGGGAAGGATGCAGGAGGGCTCCAAGGCATGCCCAGCCCATCTCGCCCATTCCTGATTGGCCAGACCCCAAGCAGCAAGCTAACCTACAGGTCGGAGTGTCTGGCCCCTGGTGATCAGTATGCATAGATATGAAAGATAATCAAATACATTAATTATTCTAGAGTAAATTTGTTATAATTTAATAATTTTGCTTCAAACTGAAAACCAGGTTTTGTCTACCCTACTGGACTTTAAATATTGTGCATTCTTTTAATATTGTTTACTCCATAAAGAACAAAGGTAAAACAATGCATTTAAATAAAGTACAGGGTGGGCAAAACAGTTGTGAGTATGCTAAACACAGATTATTATTGTATTATTATTTATTAATTATTGTGTTATTTTCCATTTGAACAACTATAAACCTACTTTTGCCCCACCCTGTATTTCTAAAGCCCTGAATCTTATATATGGGATTAAAATTTTTAGAGAAAAATTAATGACATCTGGTCACACCAACTAAAACAAAACAAAACAAATAAATGTGGCAGGATAATCTGCTTGTCATTTGAAAAGGTGCATGAAATTGGCTTCCCTATTGAAAGTGACATTTAAATGCAGTTAGATTTTAGTAAAAACATGATTAGGAAAGCAAAGCTTCTTTCCAGGCAAGAGTAAGAGGATGCCACAGACCACAGACGCCCACACAACATACTTTCTCAAGCGGGAAAATAAATTATGAGATAAACCTTCATGGAAGAATCTTGGAATAATCTATCTACATAAAAGCCTAAACGATCAGTTAGCTGGGTTGATTGGTCGACCAGTCACTATGATGCGCACTGACCACCAGGGGGCAGATGCTCAATGCTGGAGCTGCCACTGGTGGTCAGTGTGCTCCCACAGGGGGAGCGCTGCTCAGCTGACCGAGGGGCACCAGATGCAGGGTGAAGTGGCAGCGAGCCTACTGAGTGGCAGCGGCGGTGGTGACAGGTGCCACGGGGCCGGGATGAGCAGGAACAGCAGGCAGAAATGGCAGGTAGTGTTGGACTTTCAGTTTTAGCCCGTTCACCTCAGGTCATGCTGAGGTGTGCCAGCAGCGCCCGAATACATACACCAGGCCCCTAATTTTATATTAAAATGTAACACTCTAAAGTGTGCTGTTTTGAGAGAAAAAAATTAGTCTATATTACAGAGTTTGACTCACATCATAGTGTATCCTGGTATATACAGTAAGAAGTGCAATCAGCTTTGTAGCTTCTTGCCAAATTATTTATTCTAATTTTTTTTTCAGGAGTAAAAAACAGACAAATCCAGAATGCAGGACATGCTCATATGACCAACATGACATTTTTAAAAGTTAAGTCCATTAGAACTTAGAGACACTAATAACCAATGGCAATGTATAAACATTGATTAGATCATAGACTGGGGTGAGCGAGGAAGGCTATAGAACACTTCTTTGGAAAAATTAGCAAATTGTAAAGGTTTTAAAAATAAATTGTGTTTAGGTAATATTAAAAAATAGTTTATTTTTCTTAGATCTGATTATGGTATCTTGGCTACATAAGAGAATGCCCTTATTGTTAGAGCATGCATAATTAAGTATTTAGTAATAAAGTGTTATGAAGTTTGAAATTTTGAATGGTTTAGAAGGAAAAAAAGGGAGAGACAGAAAGGAAGGAGGGAAAAGATAGAGAACACTAGGCAAATGTGGAATTATGTTCCTTTCAAGGTGCACAAATTTGTGCACTGCCTTCTCCTGCATGCCTGGTCACCCCTAACTGCTGTCCCTGCAGGCCTGGTCCCCCCACAACTGCCCTGCCCTGCAGGCCTGGTCCCCCCAACTGCCCTCCCCTGCAGGCCTGGTCCCCCCCAACTGCCCTCCCCTGCAGGCCTGGTTGCCCCCAACTACCTTCCCTGCAGGCCTGAGTCCTCCCCAAACTGTCCTCCCCTGAGGGCTGATCACCCCCAACTGCCCTCCCTTTCAGGCCTGGTCCTTCCCAACTGCCCTCCCCTGCCGGCCATCTTCTGGTAGCCATCTTGTGTGTTGGAGTGATGGCAATTTGCATATTACCTCTTTATTAGATAGGATATTTACTTTATATATTTTGTTGTGTCATTATTTAATGCACAATGATTTAAAACCATTTGGTTTGCACTGTTTTAGAAATACAAAATGATCCTAATCTTCTTAGTCATTATGCTTTGCCTTAAATTCTTCCGTTTGCTATTAGCATTTCCATTCACAATTGCTTTCTGTTTTTCCATGATGAAACTTTACCCATTATTTTACTTAAAATATTTCTATGTCATTTTCCTGAGTTGTTTTAAAATTTGATTTAGTTTTGTCATTCTTTCTGAGAATATTTCCTTCCTAAAAACAGACTAGTTTAAAGCAATTTCCTTTACTGTTATCACTGTTATGTGTAGCCTTAATTCTGTCACTTTGTTTTATGTTCTCAGTTTTGTTTTTTATATTTCTTTTTTGTTGCATTTGCCTCTTGTCATTTGTCATGTGGAATCTGTATGCTTGCTTCTTATCTTCTACAGTGATGTGAAAGGTAATTATTCTTTTTATTTCCACTAGTGGGTTCTTATGCTTTTCAAAATAATGTTTGACTTATTTTCTAAATTAAAATCAATAACACTTTTTAAGTTTCTTGTTCCAAGTCCAACCAATGTGCCTTCGTAAAATTAATTCTTATTTATGGAATGTGCTTTCTTATTAGCATCAAGAATGTATTTTATGTTATTTATTACATTTAATTTTATGTAACTATTTATAGTATTGATTTTTATTTAGTTTTATGTTTAACACATTCATAATCAGATATTCCTTCATACAGGAATACTGCCATGTTTTATTTATTAATTTTTATTTATATTTTATTAGGCTTAAAAATATATTCAGTGTTTTTTCCTCATAAGTCAATATTCATCAATATTCACATTTTTTGAAACTTTACATATTTGAAAGTATCTTCTGTTGCCATTTAGGAAAGAATTTTAGTTCTACATAAAATTTTTGAGAAAGCACATTTTTCTTCCAAAATTGACTAGAAATTGCTCTAATATCACTTTTTCACATACTACATTCATTTATTTATATTTTCATCCCACAAGAAGCCATAATTCCATCAATGGTAGAAAAGCACAAATTTCAAACCAAGTTGAAGTTACTCTTTTTAAAAAATAATGTCTTTCTTTTCTTTTTTCTTTTTTTTAAATATATATTTTATTGATTTTTTATAGAGAGGAAGGGAGAGAGATAGAGAGTTAGAAACATCGATGAGAGAGAAACATCCATCAGCTGCCTCCTGCATGCCCCCTACTGGGGGATGTGCCCGCAACCAAGGTACATGCCCTTGACCGGAATTGAACCCAGGACCCTTCAGTCCACAGGCCGATACTCTATCCACTGAGCCAAACTGGCTAGGGCAAAAAATAATATGTCTTTATTGATTTTTAGAGAGAGGAAGGGAAAGGAATAGAGAGATAGAAACATTGATTAGAGAGAAACATCATCCATCAGCTGCCTCCTACACCCCCTCC
Organism: Myotis lucifugus; assembly: GCF_000147115.1. Taxonomy (NCBI): domain Eukaryota; kingdom Metazoa; phylum Chordata; class Mammalia; order Chiroptera; family Vespertilionidae; genus Myotis; species Myotis lucifugus. The sequence goes on from NW_005871134.1 coordinate 4,687,526, forward strand.
CCCTACTGGGGATTGAGCCTGGAACCCGGGCATGTGCTCTAACTGGGAATCAAACCAGTGACCTCTTGGTTCATGAGTAGATGCTCAATCACTGAGTCACACCAGCCAGGCTGCAGTTACTCTTTTTGAAGCAAAAAAAAGCTTCTCATTTTTAGATGGTTGCATCGTTAATTCCATAATAGCATTTACAATATCACTACCATTGTTCTTCACGGCTTGAACTGCCTTCACTCTCAACACATTTTCTTGTGATATGACCAGTTCTATGTCTTTATCTTTCACACCTATTTCATCAACATCTTCCTCTTCACTCTCCTCTTGCATAGTTGTAGTCTGTGTGTTTTCTTGAATGTTTAGCTTCACTAAACTTTGAATTTCTCTGCAGCTTCTAGCTGTGCTGGCTGAGATGAATCATTGATGTTGGCTTCCCCCAAAACTATGTAGGTATCTAAAGCTGGGCTCTTATAGACATCTGGTTTTGTGATGACACAGAGGATAGGCTTAGATTTCTGGATAGTTCCCTAGTAGCCCCCGTAACCTGTCCAAGACACAATATTGTAAATATGCACATATTCTGTGTACTTTACAGCCTTCCATGCCTTCTTTTCACTCTGGCTCTGTTTTTACTTAATGATTGGTTCTTCATGGATTTCAGCTGCTGCGGCCAGTTGGGTTTGTCCTGTGGAATCCTGTTCCTCAAGCTCTGGTACTGATTCATCACTGTTAGATTCTGCCCCTGTCTCAGATTGGGGCTGTGGCAACTCCTGCTCTGTAGCAGGGACAGTTTCCGTGGCTTCACTGGGCATTTTACGAGGGAACACAGAACCAAGATGGCAGCAGAAAGAGTATATATGTGTGTATGTATTTATTGGTGGTAAGAACACTTAACATGATATCTACCTCTCCACAAATTTTGAAGTACAGAATACTGTATTGATAAAGAAAATATGTTGTATAGTACATCTCTAGAATTTCTTCATTTAGCATAACAGAAACTTTATACCCACAGAACGATTTCCTTCTTCCCCTAGCCACCAGTTCCTGGCACCCACCATCCTACTAAGTCAATGAATTTGATTCCTTTAGATATCTCATATAGGTGGACTCATGCAATATTTGCTCTGTGACTGGCTTATTTCATTTAGAATTAGGTCTTTAAAGTTTATCCATGTTGTCACACATCTTCTTTATCCATTTGGTGAAGAATACATATTTGGTTCATTTCCATAGTTGCCTATCATGAGTATTGCTACAATAAACATGGACATACAAACTTTTCCTTGAAATTTTGAATTCAGTTATATTGGATAGATACACAGAAGTGGGATTGTGGGTTTGGTTCCTATGGCAGTTCTTTGTTTAATTTCTTTTGGGAACCTCCCTGATGTTCCCCATAGCTGCTGCATTATTTTACATTTCCACCAAGAGTGCGCATGGGCACAAATTTCCCTAAATACTCTCCAACACTTACCTTTGGGCTTTTTTGTGTGTTATTTATTTATTTTGTTTTGCTTTGTTTAATGATAAATATTCTACCAAGTTGGAAATGACCTATCGTTTTGTTTTGATTGGCATGCCCGTGATGATTGGTGAGGTTGAGCGGGTTTTCATATACCTATAGATCATCTGTATGTCTGCTTTAGAGAAATATCTATTCAAATCCTTTGCCCATTTTTAATATGGCTATTTTGTTTTGTTTGTTTTTTTACTTTTGAGTCATAGTTCAATCTACGAGATAGAAAGAAAACCTACAGGATGGGAGAATATATTTGCAAACCCTATGTCTGATGAGGGGCTAATAGCCTTCAGTGTTGTTAAAATATTCCCTTTCTCTACCTTCACCATTGGAGGTATTTGCTAGCATTTTATTTGTTTAAATATATTTTATTGATTTTTTACAGAGAGGAAGGGAGAGAGAGTTTTAGAAACATCGATTCAGCTGCCTCTTGCATGCCCCCTACTGGGGATATGCCCGCAACCCGGGTACATGCCCTTGACCAGAATCGAACCTGGGACCCTTCAGTCCCCAGGCCGATGCTCTATCCACTGAGCCAAACCTGTCAGGGCTATTTGCTAGCATTTTAATGCAAGAGAAATACAGGGGATGTGAAAGGTTATCATGACTTAAACTCCTGAACATGAATTTTAATATCATCATTTCCTCCTGTTACAGCTGCTACTAATTTTTCCTCTCTGCTCTTCCTCTAAGCTATTATGGCAACTTTTCTCTAGCTATCCCCTTCCTGCTTCTGTATTCCCAAATCTAATACTAATTCAAATATAACTATTTTCATAAAAGGCAACAGCTTCCTTTCACATTATAGCCTCAAGGTGTTCCTTTTCTGAGCATTTCTGTGGGGAAGGGTGCACCATCTGTTTAGCCCTTTAGGGACAAATGTAGAAAACAACCCAACTGCTGGAATGCTGTCCTCTTTCAGGTGAGCTTATGGGACAGGGGTTGGATTATTCTTCAAAAGATAGGTGAGTGTGAATTGCAGGGACCAATTTTCACTCATATGTGGATATGGAGGAATAGAGGAGAGGATGTATCCTGAGAGACATTAGGGTTGGCATATCAGCCTAAGGGCTTGAAGAAAGCAGCTTTGCTATTTAAATGTCTAACAACTTCTCCTGACAGTGATTCTGTTTTTAGTATTGGCAGTACAAATGATAAAGGGGATAAAATCTACAGCATAAACAGTTGTTCTGAGGCCCCCAAAGAAAGCCAAATACAATATGCTAACTTGCAGGAGGGACTAAGAGTGTGTGTATGCATGTATGAATTGTCTTAGTTGGTCATGAATTGCAAGATACATGGAGTAGTTTAGCTTAACTCCAGAGTGGTTCTGAATTGTTAGTTATTCTTTAATGATAATATTAAATAGCAATGATCTATAAACTATGCATTTTGTGCATGTTTGTGTATGTGTGTGCATGTATTACTTGCAGAAGACAACTAGTTAGAAACGAGCTGAGATACAAAAGTAGAGGCTATTGCTTCTAATTAGTAGATCATCCTGAATGGTCACCAGAAATGAGAAAGTCATGTACGTTTTTTATGTTTATGATGGGATTCATGAAAGAATAGGGGCACCATCTATATATATAAAACCCTAATATGCAAATAGACCAAACATCGGAACAACTGAACAACCAAACAACTGAACAACCGGTTGCTATGACGTCCACTGACCACCAGGGGGGTGTGTGTGGAACATGCCCGGTGTCGGCCATGGTGGGATGGTGGAGCAGGTGAGCAGGGTCACCAGACCACGGTGGGGCACTGGTCGCTGTCATCAGGGCGAGCCTCTGGTGGTTACTGAAAATTCTTTGCTCCCACATGCCTCGGTCCCACCCGGTGCTCGCACCTGCTGCCAGTGCCAGCCCCGCTCACACCCGCTGCTGGATCCGGAGCCGTCCCTGATTGCTAGGCACTGTTAGAGGGTGCAAATGGCGGCTGCCAGCCCTGATCGCCACTGAGGGCTTCTCCACCTCCCCTACTCCTGAGGGGGCAATTGGGGCAGCAGCCGCCAGCGGGTGTGAGTAGGGCCACTGTCAGCATGTGGGAGCGGCAGCGGAGGGAGTGAGGCTGCCAGGAGACAGGGAACTGGGGGCTGCGGCGGGTGGGGCTGGGCAGGGGTGGAGAGGATGGGCCGGGACCCACCCCTGTGCCCTCTGCAGCCTTGTAGCCCACAGTTACTTTCAAGGTGCACAAATTCGTGCACTGGGCTCCTAGTTAATTAAAATGAGTCGGGGGTGCGGGGGAAGCAGGTTTAGTACAAATGACAGAGTCTAGACTTGTAGCATTCCTAGTCACCATGTGTTTTTATGTCAATTATAACTTCAAAAGAATTTCTTTTATCAACCTCCTTCTAACAAATCCATCAAAAAAAAGCTGTTCTCTCTTAAAACATTTTAACAGATGCCCAAATTACCACTGAATGTGTATAACTAACTGGTTGCTCTTCAGAACACCTTCAGACTTCTACCGGGCAAGCCATAAGGTCAGAATAAGTAGCATTTGTTTTCAACCCTACTCCTGCCATTTTCAATCATTATTAAATAAGTAATACATTAAAATATGAGTGCAGAATTAGAAATATTGTTTCTACATGAGTAGATTATTTGGAGAGGCTAAATAAAGTAAGCAACTAAAAATGCTGGGGAATATGTTGTTAATATTGATTTAAAATCTTAGAATACTTTATATTTAGATTTATTTTATATTATAAATATTAAAATGAAACTATACAAGATCTACTCCAATGTGTGAATCATGTTCAATGAAAAATCCTGGCCTGAAAGTAAAAGATGTGTGAATAAATATACATTTATATATTTTAATTTAAAATGTTTATGTATCATATTATATTATTCCTCATTTATTCAATTTTGTTCAATTAATGGGCCAGGAACTATACTTGATTATAGTGAATAAGAGGTCTTCCATGTAATTAATCAGCTTTGTTTGAGAAAATTGCTGCCCAGAATCATTCTGTTTCAAAAGGAATTAATCTCTTTTTGCCAGCTCCAAATGTGTTATTCTGGGAGAATGTTTCTAACCTATTAATTGTCTTTTTCTAAGTCATAGTCCTCTATGGAAAATTTATACAAAAACAAAACTGTAATAACTATGCAGCAGTAAAAAAGAAGGATCTCTTACCCATTGAGACAGCATGGAGGGACCTTGAGAGTATTATGCTAAGTGAAATAAGCCAGTCTGAAAAGACAAGTAACACATCATCTCACTCAGATGTGGAATCTAAAGAACAAAATAAATTGATATACAAAATAGATCCAGAGACACAGAAGCATGGGACAGACTGTGAGATCTCAGAGGGAAGATAGGGGTGGGGGGATGGGTAGGAAGAGATCAAGCACAGAATTTATATGCATATATGCATAACCCATGGACACAGACAATAGGGTGGTGAAGACCTGAGGCAGGGGCCAGTGAAGGCTAGAAGGGGTCAATGGGGAAAAAAGGGACATATATAAAACTTTCAACAATAAAGATTTAAAAAAAAAAGCTGTATCCCTACTCCAAATGGCCCCTTGTCCACTAATTAATCACCAGTCTGCTCTGTTGTTTTCAACAGCTTTGGAGCAGGATTACAAGAAATAACATTAAAATAAAATAAAAAAAACTCACTGAATCACATCGGTGTTGAGATTGGATAGCAATATTGAAAGCTGTTAGTTAATTATCATCTGTAGGATGAAATCAAATTTCTTGATCTGAACTGTTTTTGAAACTAAATCTCCCATATTGAAATTAGTATTTTTGTCCCCAAAAATATTCACTAATTATCATCCTGGCTGCAAAAAAGGATGGAATTAAAGAAGAAAAGCTCTAAAATTATTGTTTATGTTGTTTAGACATGAAATTAAAATTCTGATGGTCATTGTGTTTCAAAAAGATACTTTCTAAAGAGCTAAGAAAATTTAGAAATTGAAGTTATTTTATTTTTAAAATCTCTTTCATTTTTTAAAAGGACAAGTGAAAGAAAACACATTGTTTGTAGAATCAGAGCATCTTAGAGTTTGAATGATCTTATTCTTTGAGATATATTTTACATCCACTGAGAGCTCAGATTTTAAATGTATAATTCAATTAGTTTTAATAAATGATATGAGGACACATCAATTTTACTTTGATGAATAATATGAGAACACATTATATACCTTATGCCTCTTCCTATATAATCCTAATTCTAGAAAAACTGATATGGTTTCCTTCACCATAGGATAACTTTGCTTATTCTTTAAATTATATAATGGGAAAATATAGTATGTATTTTTGTGTCTTATTTCACTCAGTATAATATTTTGAAGGTTCATCATGTTTGTCATTTATTAGAAGTCTATTCCTTTTAATGAATGTATATCCATCTTTAATTTTTTCTTTATTCTCATCTTGATGGACATCTTTCAACTTCAGGACTAGTAGGCATAATGCTCTGTGAACATTTTGGATAAAGTTTCTTGTGGACTTGTGCTTTTCTTTCTCTGGTTATATATTTAGAAGCAACAGGTCTAAGAAAAATGTATATTTAACTTTTTAAGAAACTGACGATGAATTTTCCAAAGTGATTGGACCTTCTGTTGTAGGGGGGGGGGGGGGAAATGCCCACTCTAAGATAATATAGAGCCTAATCTCCGGAATCTGTGATTAAGTGTCTTATATGGCAAATGTGACTTTGCCAAAGTGATTAGGATAAGCATTTTAAGATAGGGACATTATTCAGTATAAGATAGGGACCCAACATACTTATATGGATTCTTAAAAATGGAAGAGGAAGGCAGAGAGTGGGTCAGAAATGTGACAATGGAAGGCGAGGCAGTAGGGATTACACACATGAGAGGAACTTGACCTACTCTTACGGGATCTGAGATGGAGGAAGGGGCCCAAAGGCAAGGAAAGTAGGCAGCTTCTAGGAGCTGGGAACAGCATTCAGCTTACAGCCAGCAAAGAAATGGTGATTTCAGTAATAAACCATAGGAGTTGAATTCTTCCAACAACCTAAATAACAAATGAAATGGATTCTCACTTTGGTCCTCCAAAAAGTAACACAGTCTCTCTAACATCAGACGTCTGACCTACAAAACTGTAAGATCATAAATGTGTGTTATTTTAAGCCATCAACTGTGCCGTGTAGTAATTTGTTACAGCAGCAATAGAAAAATAGCAGTCCATTTTCAAAATCCCACCAATAATGTGTAAGAGGTCAGGTTGTTACAGATTTTCTGCAACATTTGTTGGTGTCCTATGTCTTTTAGCTATTCTAGTGGATATATGTTGGTATCTCATTTGATTTTAATTGGCATTTTTCTGATATCTAATAATGATAATAGTTTCATGTGCTTAATTGTCATTTGTCAATTCTGTGAGGTGTTTGTTCAAAACTTGCTCATGTTTCTTGGAAGATTCACATTTTTATTATTGCAGTATTGTCCTGCAATTTTTGTGAGTTCAAGTTCTTTATCAGATTTTTGTTTTGCAAAACAGTTTTCCCAGGCTGTGGATTATCTTTAATTTTCATAACAGAATTTTTAGGAGAGTAGTCTCAAATAAAAACAAATCCGGGTTTAGAGAGAGACAAACTTTATTCAGAAGAAAGACTGCTGTAATAGGGAAAACACTGTGATCTCAGAAATCTACTCGGGATCTCATAATCAAGCAGAAAAAGGCTTTTCTTTCATAGAGAGGGATAAGCAGTAAGAGAAGAGAAATGAGGCAAATGAGGGAAAATGGCCAACAATGTTTGAGAGGGACCGTGTCTTTGCTGTGATTAGCCAACTCTTGGGATACGAGTTTCTCACAGTCCTACTTTATCCACAGAGGGCACCTCTCGGTGATGGTATGCCTTCCCCATTGGGTGTCATCTTTTGCCTGGTACTTGGTACAAGGATGTGAAATCTTAAGTAACTGAGATTAGGGTGGGGTTAATTTTCTGCTCTGGTCTCATACTTAAGCAGGCTCCATTCCATGTACCTTTAATTCTCTCAGAATTCTTGCCTGTTCTCCAATAGCAGATTATCCCTGACGCATATTCAGTAAATGGTTCAGGGAGCAGGCAACTGTTCCGCTCCCCTTCCACAAGCAAACACCCAGGGAGCAGGCAACTGTTCCGCTCCCCTTCCACAAAGCAAACACCCTCTGTCTTCTACTTGGTGCAGGGTCAATATATGTATATATGCCATGTTATGACCATACGCAAGTTTCTATTGATTCTCATGCTTTCACTCGTGTCTGATGATCTGACCCCATCTTTCTCATGGCAGATGACTCGTGTCTGATGATCTGACCCCATCTTTCTCATGGCAGATGGTACAGATTCCTATTGTGCTGGGGATCCAAAGAATTCCAAATGGTCACACCAGCTAGACTTTCTCTTTAAGAACTTGCTGAAAATGTAGCTATCTTTTTCTTATCCACTTATAATATTAATAAATATTCGTGAAAATATTAGTGAACAGAAACCTCATTTAAAAAGAAGTACTTTGCACTAGCCCTTCCAGTTCCCTCTTTTACTCTGCAAAAACAGTTTTCTCTCCTTTGTTTTAACGGACTTGCACATGGGTCAGCATTGTTGCATATTCTAGATTGTGGTGTTTTGTTGTTCCTAAATAAACCCATTTTGCTGAGGAAATAGCTGGCTGACTTTTTGTTTAAGGCCAACACACTTCTGTGTCGGCTACCATTCTCCCACTGTCCTGTCAAAAAGAAATGCATTCATGTATTGCACTTTCTCTTGAAGGGGTTTAAAGCTCTTAGAATGTATAACATTAGATTACCTTACCATCTGCCTCTGGTGGATCTAAAAGATATGATGTTGTCTTTTAATATATATTTCAAAAATGTATATGGAATCCCCCCCCAAATAATACCCCCAAAAGCCACAGAAATCTCAAGAAAGAAGAACAAAGTTTGAGGTATCACACTACCCGATATGAAACAATACTACAAGGCCATAGTAATCAAAGCAGCATGGTACTGACATAAGAACAGGCATACAGATCAATGTAACAGGACAGAGAGCCCAGAACAAAACGCATGCCTTTATGGTCAATTAATATTTGACAAAGGAGGCAAGAATATATAATGGGGTAAAGACAACCTCTTAATAAATCTTAAATAAACTGTGTCGGAAAATTTGGAAAAAAAATACATGTGAAAAAATGAAACTAGACCACTAAACACAGGAATAAACTCAAAAGATAGGTAGTAAAATATCAGACATCTCTCATAACTATATTTTCCCCGATATATCTCTTTGGGCAAGGGAAACAAAGAAAAAATAAACGAACAGGGCTACATCAAACTAAAAAGCTTTTGAACAGCAAAAAGAAATAATCAATAAATAAAAAGCAACCCACTAAATGGGAGAACATATTTTCCAATGATACTACTTATAAGGGGTTAATATCTAAACTATATGAAGAATGTATACACCAAGAAAACAAATAATCCGATTAAAAATGGGCAAAGGATATGAACAGATACTACTCCAAACAGGACAGACAGATGGCCAAGAAACATATCTTTCTGAAACCCATAACCCCACTCTAATCATGGGAAAGACATCAGAAAACCTCAATTGATGCAAAATATCTAAGCAGTACTTCTCAAAACTGTCAAGGTAATCAAAAACAAAGAAAGGCTGACAAATTTTCACAGCTAAGTGGAGACATAACAACTAAATGTAATGTAATGTGGTAACTTGGATGAGATCCTAAAACAGAAAAAAAAGTAAATTAGGTAAAATCTAAGTACATTTAATAAACTATGGATTTCAATTAAAAATAATATATCATTGTTGATTACTTTCTTTTGACAAATAGACTGATGGAAGATGTCAATAAGGGAAATAGCACAGCATATACTCCCTCTACTATCTTTGAATATTTTTCTGTAAATTTAAAGCAGTTCTAACAATAAAATTTTGTTTAAAGTAATAAAGCAATGAGGTAAGTCTTATTATACACATGCAATGTGATGAAGTGGCAAGATCACTGGACTTGGAGTCAGGAGAGTTGTGGAATAATCTCTATAATCCAGAAATTTCTCTATATAATCTTGAGCATATTATTGAACCTCTCTGGGCTTTTGTTTTCTCACCTGCAAAAATATGACTTTAGTAACAAAAGGTTTCCTCCCGTATTTAATGTATATTTCTAACGTAACAACTAAGTCCAATAAATCTTTATACCACTTGTTTTTGATTTTTGCAGGAGGATTTGTGTCAGGAAGAAAATTCCATTACCTTTGTTTTATATATGGGATTCTTTTTCTATTTGTATCCAATGTATAAATAATATACAATGACAGGGCAATTTCAACCCAATTTCACTGTTTCTGACAGTGTTTCTAGGAATCCAAAGTGTGAAGCTTGTTACCAACTGGTCATGTTTCAAAATAATTTATAATTCTTTAATACCTTTAATACCCTTTTTATTGTTATTGTTGGTAGGGTTGTGATAATGTAACACTGGCAGATCATGAGACTCTAAGTTGCACTGGAAAATAGCTTTCCAAATATTTTATTATATTTCAAAATTAAGAAATGTTTAACAAACTATTTCATAGTTGTAGGTCTCACTTGATATTCACAACGAAGTAACCATTGTTTTATAGAGAAAATGGGAACACTGAATGGCTGTATGAAGATTCATTACACAGCAAGTAAGTTTCATAGGCAAGTTTCTTATTCCAAGTGGAGAGTTAACTTTATTCAGACTACAAAATCCACTTAGGGTGGAACTTGGTATGTGATAGAAGCTCAAAGATATTTGTGGCATTGCCTTGGCCTGGTGGCTTAGTTGGTTGAAGCATCCTCCATGCACCAGAGGGTTGCAGGTTTGATTCCTGGTCAGGGCACACACCTATATTTAGGGGATGCGCATATGGGAGGCAACCAATTAATGTTTCTCTCTCACATTGATGTTTTTCTCTTGCTTTCCCTTTCTCTCTCTCTCTAAATCCATATCCTTAGGTGAGGATTAGAATATATATATTTGTGGCATAAATAATGGATGCCAGTTCTCTTTCCATTTACGATGTGGCCAACTGTAGAAGAATACTACTCCTAAAGTAGCTATGATGCAAACCCAGGTAATCTACAAAATCGTTGGGTTTTTTGTTTTTTTTTAGGTCAACAGAGATCCAAGATTACAAGACAAACAGGATAACTTAATTCCAAGAATGTGACAAGCCTCTTTGAGAAGAAACCAGACATACAACCTGATTTTGTCTTTGGTAAAACTTGAGAGGAAAAAGTGGCAGAAAATTAAAATAAAACAAATTCTTTTTTTTAAATATAGTTTTATTGATTTTAGAGAGGAAGGAAGAGGGAGAGAGAGACAGAAACATCAGTGATGAGAGAGAATCATTGATTGGCTGCCTCCCGCACTGGAGATCGAGCCTGCAACCCGGGCTTGTGCCCTTGACAGGAATAGAACCTGGGACCCTTCAGTACACAGGCCAACGCTCCATCCACCAAGCCAAACCGGCCAGGGCTAAAACAAATTCTTAAAGAGCAATTGTGGTGCAGTGTGACAGTTCAGAAGCCCCAGAAAAAAGTGGTAGTCTACATCCTCTCACCATTTCCTTGTCATGGGTCTACTGAAATGCTCACTTAAAACAGCTACCCCTGGGGTCAGAGAACCAAGAAAGGCCCCCTGGGGTGACAGAAACAAAACAATGCCAATTTCCATGATCCTTCTCTCATATGGAGCACAGGCTTCCTCAATGGGAACGACTGAATGCCTCCTTCTAAGATTAGGTATAAGGTGAGGATATCCACTCTCAAACCTTTGTTCAACATTCTACTGGAGTTCCTAGTGAGAAAAGAAAATAAGTACATACAGACTGGAAAGAAATAAGTAAAACTGTCTTTATTTGCAGACTGCATAATAATCTACATAGAAAACACAAAAAAATGTCAAAGATAGACTAGAACAAATTGTTATCAACATAGAACATAATTTTGTTTCTATACTAATAAATAAATCATAATTAAAAATTGAAAAAAAATACTATTTACCTGAGTGCAGGTAAAGTCTTTCTAACTAAAATAACTAAAATTCAAAATCCAGAAAAAATAAAATTAAATATCAATATATTTGAAATAATAAAATTTTAAAAATAATTTGTATGTGTTTAAAAATAAAATTAAAGACATAAGACAATTGAAGGGCAGGAAGGAAATACATCTAACACTAGAGGCCCAGTGCATGAAATTTGTGCACTCAGGGGGGTCCCTCAGCCCAGCCTGTGCCCTCTAACAGTCTGGTAGCCCTTGGGGGACGTCAGACATCTTTAGTGCTGCTGAGGAGGCGGGAGAGGCTCCCGCCAGCGCCATTGTGCTCGCCAGCCGTGAACCTGGCTTCTGGATGAGCAGCACTCCCCCTGTGGGAGTGCACTGACCACCAGGGGGCAGCTCCCGCATTGAGCATCTGCCCCGTGGTGGTCAGTGGGCATCATAGCAACTGGTTGTTCCACTCTTCAGTCGATTTGCATGTTAGCCTTTTATTATATAGGATATAGCACATATAAAAGCTTAATGTCACTAGTACACAAATTGAGGGGATATCATAGAAATGATAGAAAAATTGGCAAAAATACATTATCATACATTCCAAAAAAGAGGTATAAATGTGGATTTTAACATTTTTCAGTTTAGTCTCTCTGTCAATTATGCAAATATAAGTAAAATTACACTAAGATATACATTCTCACTTATGGGAGTGACAAAATTTAAAAAGTATAACACCAACTTCTGTTGAAGAGGCAGCAGTGAAATGGCACTCTCACACATTGTTAAAAATAATTCTAATTGCACATGGAATCTTTGTGTCTCAAAATATAATGAGAAAGTTTTCTATGTACTATAGAGTAATTTCCAATATATATTGTTAAGCAAAAATAGCACATTATAAAAGAGCAAAAACTATATTATCACTTCTTTTGTGAGAAAGAAGGAAGATAAGTAAATATTCATGCATCTTTCTCAATTGTGTAATAAGAATGCAATAATATTTTGATTTACTATAGGTGAGTCAAAACATGTTATAAACGACTAGAGATAGAAATAAGATAGAAGAGATGGAGGAGATAGTAATATCTATCTGAGAATATGATTATTATACAGTTCTGATTTTCAAAAATATTGAATATTTCATATAATTAATCAATAAACTGATTGATTGTTTGATTGATACATAATGGTGAGAGATAAACTCTAAAGTATTATATAAATTAGAACTACTACATCAAACTGTGCTATAAATGACAAATATAAATACCTTGAAGGATTTGATGAGATTTAAACATGGACATAGAATACCCTATTAAAACAATTTTATAATCCATTTAATTACTTTCATGAAACAAAAATGTAAATAAAATTTTAATTTCTATAAATATCTCTGATCTCTGAATATGCTTTAGACAGCAAATTGTAGTGGAAATGGTATCTGTTAAAATACTAGGTTCTATTCTGCCTCTCATTTACTAATCAGACATATTTTAAAATTATCTCAACCTTAGTTTTATTTTTTTAATGTGATAATACTACCAGCCTTTCAGTGATATTTAGACTATTAAATGATGCATGGATTTAGTAGGTGTAAATTGTAAAGAACCATACACAATTTTTGAGAAATTTTACTTATAGACATAATGCTTCTTTACCCCTAAATACTACACTCAATTTTCTAAAGAAAAAGATGGACATTTTTTATTCTATTTCAGCATTTCAAAGTGACCCTGGTAAATTTTGCTGACATTTAAAAATGCTATCCTAATTTTCATTATGGAAGTGTTTAGTTTCAGAGCTCTGTGATTTATTAGGAAAAACTGGCAAAGCATTTATTTTAGAACATGAAGAAATAAGTCACAAAATGAATTCAATTTGACAATTGAGATATGCACTTCAATGATGAATAATATTAACAAATAAAACAAAAAGTGCTTTTTAATCCATCTCAAATTTTCTCTGTTTTATTTTCCTTTTCATTTTTACTTTTTTGTGATTTGTGGGGAAAAATGAAACCATTAAGTAAAATGGTTCTGATAAAATGAGGAATAGATAGGACAGGTTTGAGGGATGGTGTGGAACATCATTTGAACAAAACTTCATCAGCTTTGCAGATACTCAACAAATCAGAGTTCCAAGCCCAAGATAATTTTATACTTTTAATCTAACATAAGTGAAACAATGATAGTGCCCTGAAGAGGAAAAAAAAAAGACAAAGAATTATAATTACTGTAGAAAGTAAGAGAATTTTCTTTATGTTAGAGAAATGGAGATCAAAGCACTTTTATTTGACAACTTTATTTTTTTCTTATTTGGGTTCTGTTTGAGACATTTATTCAGTGCTTACTGGCATAATGGATAATTCTACTAGTATCTTTGAATAATATAAATATACTAGAGTCCCAGTGCACAAATTCATGCATCAGTGGAGTCTGTTGGCCTGGCCTGCAGGATCGGGCTGACACTCGCTCTCTGACATCCCCTGAGGGGTCCCAGATTGCAAGAGGGCACAGGCCAGGCCAAGGGACCCCACCGGTACACAATCAGGGCCAGGGAGGGACATGGGAGGTTGGCCAGCCAGGGAGAGGCCACGGGAGGGCTCCAGGGCGTGTCCAGCCGGTCTCGATTGGCCAGACCCCAGGAGCAAGCTAACTTACCTTTCAGAGCATCTGCCCCCTGGGGGTCAGTGCACATCACAGCAAGCAGTTGAGCAGCCTTAGCATATCATTAACATATTGCGCTGTGATTGGTTGAACGGATGACCAGATGACCAGACACTTAGCATATTAGACTTTCATTATATAGTATGAGTAAAGGTCAATAAGTATTTCAGTACCCTGTAAAGGCAGTGTTTTAACCATTTCATATGTGTGCATTTTTTTTTCCATTTTATGCTCAGAAGATGCCAAATTTAACAGAAGAGAAAAATAAAGATAAGTCAGTGAAATATTTTTTTCCAGATCTAGTAGATACTGATGAAAGAGCTGGGGTTTAATGTATAATTTTCTTCTTTAAAATGTTTATTCTCTCTAATGACTTCCGGAAGATGTTGTAATTAATTAGAAGAGAAATAATAACCTCCTAATTATTGTATGCCAAGATGAATGTACATAAGATACTGATGATACTCAAAGTTGGTTCTCAGGAAGGAGAGATCAAATTCAGATGTAAGCTTTTGGGAAACAAAATATGTTTATGGAGATATTGCGAACATATTTTGATACTTCTTTTGATATACTTAACAAGGACAAATGAAAAGATAGTAAACTCAGGAAGTAAAAATAACTGAATTTAAGCATGGCATCAGAAACAAGGCCTGAATTGTCAATGATGGTTAAATCAATAGTCACATAATCAGAGAAAAAGAGAAAAGATAATCTGTACATACTCTCCATTGAAATAAGGTTGGCAATGAAATATCTTGCATCAGGCTCACAAAGCCCACTTTCCTGTTTTCTCAATTGTCATCTACTTCATGTTCCTCTGCCTGCCAGCTGGATTTATCTAAGCACATGCCTTTATGACTCTTTCTAGATATTAACACCAATTCCTTCCACTTATCCCTTTAGGCCTAGAATTGGTAAATTCTTTCTACTATAATATCTTTGCAGTTCGCCAACACTCAACTTCTGTAAATAACCCCCTTTTAAATAAACTCTCCTCAAATAATTCAATTTTAAGTGGGCCATCTGTTTCTTATTGGAACCCTTCCTGACACAGATGGCTTCATGGAAAAGGTGTCCACATTAAAGAAAGCACAGAATGTGATGAATTGGTATAGGGAAAGGAAAGCCCATGTATAAATCCATAACCAGGGGCCAAAATAAATGTAACTTCGATGAAAGCATAAAATAAAATTATTATGCAAACAGTGGATAATGAAAATGGTCATGATAATAGTAACGACAAGAACTGTCTTGAGTTACAACTTGTTACCTAAAATATATCCAGAGATATTTACAAAAATTAAAATCTTATTTACCTTTTTTTTTGTTTCATGAAAGTAATTAATGGATTATATTTTTAAATTGCCTTTCCTTGAAGGATATGAACAAGTAAGTGTTGCTATCCTGTATTCCAAATATTAGAGACTTTTATAGACTTAAACTTGTGTATAAGCTTAAGTAACTATAAATTTAAATATTTGATAAGGAAACAAATAATGATATTTACAAGCAATGCCTTTAAAAACATTTAGAACTATATTCAAATGCTGGAGACTGTGATCAGAGAAGGAAATGGTAAAATGAAAAATTTGGAACCAGGGAAGGGGCAAGAATTAAACCAGGGACCTTCATAAAGTTAATATACAAGGTTAATGATAAGAAAGGTGGCGTAGAACCAAGAGTAAATGTCATTTCAAGAATGATACAGGGTAAACATTTCCGGGTAGGAGATCAATATTTCACACGGGCTTTCCATAAATATAGCATAGAACTGAGCTTCTTATTACCCCAAGCCTGCAGTCATATTAGTCATACACCTATTTTTATGGTACCAAATGGAGATGGTAAAAAGCTGAAGGTAGCGATAAAATGTAACATGGTGGCAGTGATGGGGTGACAGTGACAGTACAATTCAGAGTGATGGTGAAGGAAGTGGTAGTTTGGTGGGTGATATGATATGACAAGACTGGACTGAAACTACAAGGAGGGAGAATTAGGAGAGGTGTTCAGATAATTGATATGGAACCAGGTTATAGAACCAAAGAAAGTGCTGAGTAATTTCTTTGTCTCTGTAATTATAGAATGATAGAAGCAGAGAGTGAGCATTCACTTAAGAATGTACAACTGATGAGCACAGTGACACTGAATTAAGATTACTGCCATCCCTGAAGTGAATAAATGAATGTGATAAAATTCTCAGCACCACATCATTTTATCTGGGTCTGTAATGTCCTGCCTCTTCACTCAATAGAGATAAGACACATCACACAGGGCATTAATGCTTTTCAATGTGCTCTCCTTTTGCTGATTCAGTAACTCAAAAAAAACTATTACTCTGTGTAGCTAGACTTGTTCAGAGAAACTAAGTCTTCCTTGGAAAAATTTATTTTGAACAAGAAATCCACAATCTTATAAAAGAATACTCAGAGTTACAAAGAGATTTAATCTGTAATATTTTAAAAGGTGATAGTTTAAAGATTGAAACACACTTTTCTCCAAGAAAGAGAAATACATTTAGCCCTGATTGAGGGCGGTTAATGATCTGGGATGTGTGCACTACTTGTACTATTTTCATCTTTTTTAATCTTTTCATCATTTAATATTAAACAATGGGGCACCCATTCAGATTAGATGAAATCCATACTATGTTGGTAATTAAATAACTTGACTGTTAACTTAGTACTTTGGAGATAGATATAATAAGATTCACCTGATTATATTAATGGTGAAGTAAAGAGAAGTCTAAAGATAGTATATACTAGTTGAGAAATCAATGATTGAGGGAATCATTAAGCCTCTGAAGCTGAAATGCTTTCTTTTAGTTGAAACATTTATTAAGCACGGACTCTGTTTGAGACACAATGGGAGGTGGAATAAACTTGTTGACTTATATGGGAGGTGGAAAAAATAAGAGATAAACTCTGACCACAGAAAAATATGAAATCATTTAAACCAAAAGCAATGATATAATTTTCACTTGCACTTCTTACAAACTGGTCAATTCTTTCTTAAACTTATTTTCCTCTTCATTTGTTGTTACTAAAAGGGATAATCAACAAAATGTACCTTTATGGATCTTTCTAAACTCTTCCCATAGAGATATGGGCTCAGTGGTCACATAGTCTGCTTTTCAAGTTCTTATGGGGGATATTTTACTAATCATTTTTCCATTGTGTACATGTCATCAATTTTGCATCTTCTAATGTAAATTCCCTTGTGGTATCAAACACTAGTGACAAGTATTTTAGCTAATTTTACGGCAGTATCACATTATGCTGCCTATTTCTGTATTAGTAAAGATAAAAATAATAGATGTAACAAATTAGCCTGAATTTTCTGGTTTAAATATGGTTGTGTTATTTTCTTATGTAGCAGTTTCATGCTGATATTTTGCATGGGGACTTTTTCATGGTGACTCAGGGACCAAATATACTTCTATTTTGTGGTTCTGTCATCATTTAGAGCAGGGATCAGAGGCCAGTTCCCACCCACAACCTGTTTCTAGATTACTTATAAGGAAATAATAGGTATTATCCTTCTATGTTATTGAAATAAATCAAAATTAGATTAATATTTTGAGAAAATTATTATATTCTTATTTTAGGCCCATAGATAAAGTTTTGTTGCAACACTAATTTGTTTACATAGTGTCTATGGCTGCTTTTATATAAAAATGAGCATTGAGTAGTTGTGACAGATTGTTCAGACACTCAAATCCTAAAATATTTAATATTTGGTCCTTTAGACAAAATATTCATTATTTCTTGCCTCAGACAGTCCAAGGTTTAGAGATTCATATGTTAGCCTAGAACCACTCAATTTCTGGTTCGATTGGGATGATCAAGTCCTCACAATATTTGCCTAATGAAGAAAAAAAGTTCTGGGAGTAGTTGATCTTTTATTTCTCAGAAAACATTGAACTCTTTACATAAATCTATTCATCTTTTAATAAATGACTATTTTAATAATAATAAAAAAACTGAGGCAACAGAAGCCTGCACTGAATCACAGAGATTATTTTACCCTTAATCCCCGGTCAAGGCAGTTTACTTGCCTATGTGGCTTATCTTTGAGAAATGAGATCTGTATTAGTAAGAAACATGCCTTAAGCAGATGGGTTATTCCTTCCTGGGCAAGTCAAGTTGATAAATCTTGATGATTATATATTGAGTTGAATTGAGCAATGCAATCCTTTGAAGAATATAGGGCAGAAAAAATATATAATTTTCTTTACTAAAAATATAAAGTCTTACAAAGACAAAAGTATTGTGTAATCAAATAGCAAATTATCAACTAAGCTGAGAGGCTGCTAGACATACTCCAGTTTTTGTGAATAATGCTGGCTTGCATCAAAATTATTTGGGGAGCTTGAGGAAAATGCAGGTACCAGATCCCATAGGAGTTGATAACAACTGCTTCATTAAGAGTTTAGTCTCAACATGTACTTGCCACCCATATGATAAGGCATTGTCCTTTGAAGAAAACACATACAACGAATATTTTAGTTTTAACTTAGCTATATAGTATGTTATCACCCATGCCCATATGACTGTGCCATTTGATGGATGATTAAAAGATCACAGAATAATAGTTGTTGGCTTCTCAGGGAGACACAGAGTACAGACTATAAAAATTCCACAGGGGGAAATTTTCTGTATTATAAGACCTACTCATTGAAAAAGTACTGATTGAACATAGATTATCCAGTAACATTTTTCCGATTTCAGTGATTATAAATAATGTTTTATTGAACTCTATTGTACATAAAGCTTCTAGTTGGCATTTAAGAATTTTTCCTTTAGGGTAGATTATTATGTAATAGCAACTTGATACACAGCAAAATGCTTTTCAGAAAGCATTTATGTTCAAGTACAGGCATCATTTGGAAATGATGATATAATTTAAAAGAACAAAATTAACAGAATAAGCAAAAAGTATAAAGTTTTTTGAGGGAAAATAGAAAAAAATGTTTCTGTAGAGAGGGAAGATGTTTATATATATAAAATAGGACACAGTGAAATATGCTCTTGAGTGGAGGTCTATGCTTTCCATATGCTATAAACTGAATGCCTGTGTCTCCCAAAAATCTACATGTTAAACCTAACCCCTAAAGTGATGACATTTGGAGGTGATATCTTTGGAAGGTGATTAGTCACTAACCCTCATAAAGGGGGTTAGTGTCCTTACAAAAGACTCTGGAGGGCTCCCTCTCCCCTTCTACCATGTGAAGACACATGGTAAATAGAGCCTTCTATTTATGGGCTCTCACCAGACATGGGATTTATTGGCACATTGATCTTGGACTTCCCAGCCTCCAGAACTGTAAAAAAATAAATTTATGTTTTTATAAGCCAACCAAATAAATGTATGTTGTTTATAAGCCTCCAAATCTGTGGTATTTTTTAATAATAGCATCCTGAATGAATTAAGCCACCATATATGCCAAACTTAACTCTTGGGACATACATGTCACATTGATACAGTCTACAGAATAAAGATTCAGCTAAATGTGGGAAGCTCAGACAGACCCGCTTTCTCTGATTCCATGCTTCTCTCAGTGTTTTGGATAGTCTATGTGCCTGCTATTTCAGCTTAGTCACTAGATTTAAGTAACTTAAGGGGGTTGGGGGAGACCATTTGGCAAATTTCTGAGTTATCTGTGAGAATGAGTGAATTTAAACAGCAGTCTATTTCTAAACTACACTTGCACTGTTTTAAAGCTGTCTTACCACACACACACACACACACACACACACACACACACACACACACTTTTTAGTGATAAACAGTTGGCTGTTTAATGAGATGCAGTTTCAGTTTACTCAAATCGAGCAAAAGTGCTGCAAATGCAGAAGGGCAAGTCAGAGGGAGCCTTAATCCTGGAGAGTTACCACTGGATAACAATTGTAATAAAAATGATAGGGAGCAATATGAGTAAAATTGATGTACATTTCTGCAAACTGTAAGATCTATAATAATTGCTTCTAACTCCTCAGAAACCTACAGAGGGCAGTGGTGGGTATACTAATAGTGAAATGGTGGCTGGACTAGAACCTATTGTCAGATGATCTGAGCATTTTTTTATGGGCCACTCTCTTACTATCTGAAGTTGAGTACCTCACTTGAATCTGGCCAACAATTGCTCTATCTAACTGGTGTAACAAGTCTCTACCTTTCCGGGAGTCATGGGGCTTTTTAGAAATGGAAGGTATGTTAAAGCGCCCTGTCAACTAGGAAGTGAACACTGTGTAAATATTTAGGACTATTGCCTTGACTCTATCACTGGAAAGTTTTGGAGTTTGAATGACTTTTATTTTAATTGTTGATCATTTGTATACATTGCTAATTCTTCAAGCCCTTATTCCTGTCTCCAGATCTGTCTCCCTTGTGACCCCTATATACATAGAAGTGCCTACCATACTGTATGAGTTTCTCAACAGTGTTATAGTTTGTTTCCATCACTGAAATTTTCTTTCATTTTTGCCATAACTGGTTAACTCCTAACTTTCTTTCAAATACATCTCAAATATCTACTACTTTGTGAAACTTCTTGGACTCATTTAATCAACTATAATGATTATTTCTTGTGTCTCTATCCTATTTTGTATCTAATCTACGATGGAGTATTCATCATTGAATAGATTAGTCATCCTTCCTCATTTGTGAGCATATTAAAGAAATGCCTAATGCCATATTTATACAAGAGAATAGATGTTAATTAATAAAAGAATGATAATAATAACTTTAATTAATTATTGAATAAATAAGTAAAAATGTTAAACTATGGCCTATCTCTTTTCTTGGTCACAGATTAGCAACCTTTCACACATTCTAACTATCTACTATATTTCAGTTTTACATTATGATAACTGAATGCATCTGAAATAATCAATAATTAAATAAATAATTGTACTGTCACAAATGAGACTTATCCAGAACACGCCTATATTTATTCTCTCTGGATGGTTAGAGTTTGGTGACATGCATTCAGCCAAATATTATAAACTCTAAGATCTTTAAGATTCCATTCAGATGTGTCCCAGAATCAGAAGCTTTCTTCTTAATGATGCATTTGATATTGCAAACTCATTTAAGGTTGTTTGTTGTTGTTATTGTTGCTGCTGCTGCTGCTATTTTTGCTGTTGTTTTGGCCTAAGTTTTAAGATAAGGGTTTTTCTTGTGCTGAACCTTGGTTGTAGAAGAAATGTTCAATCACATTTTTGCCTTCCTGTCTGTCTATCTCTCTTTTTGAGCTATAATGTTTTACTTTTTTTCTTTTTTTGCATATATCTCATTGTTGGCTCATGATTATATCAGTACTCTTTGGCTATTGACTCTCAAAACTTCTGCTACCTTTGGCAGTCCCCATTCTTGAGCTGTCCAAAGATTGTAGTCTTATGTTCATGCACTTATCTATAGTAGTTCTATTGGCAAGATCACCTCTGCTTTGGGTACAGATTCTTGAAGATGTACCAATCTGAAAGATTTGTCTAATATAATAAACTATGCTTATTTGGATTACATGCTCACCAAACAGCTTTCTGGTTTTAGCTGGCTTTTATTCTCAAGTTTGCATGGGACAGTACCCTAGTCCTGAAAATGTGAATAGTACCATCTCTCTGACGTCACTCTTTACATCTTTTCTATTAGAATCATGAGCTTAATGACTGGGACTTAGTCCTGGTGAGAAGGCTTGGCTCGGAGTGTGCTGGCAAAGGTAGAGCTCTAAGCTTAGAAAATAGGGAAAAATATGATGAATTTTCACCTAGGATTGTTGGAGAATCATACTAGAATATATTCATACTAGAGGAAGTATTTTTTAAATAATACTAATTTTGGGGTTAAACTGGAAAATCAATATAAACTGATAACTTTAATGGTCAATTTTTAAAAATCTCTCACTAATGTCTGGAATTATAGAAATTCTAGCATAAAAATCTTCATGTAGAACAGTATGGTAAGTTTTTATAACACCCTAAAGTTGGTCTTCAAAATAATTTTCCATTCAAAAGAATTGAGCCTTCCCGAAGATGATCCCATGCATTGAAAAGAGGGAAAAATCAAGATGATACCATAATATTTTGTTCTGAGAAGTAAAACATTCTTTTAAAATTTTCTGAGTGGTATCTCAAAAGACAAAGGATTTAGCTAAATGCTGTGTCCAACAGATAATTTTTAATAATTAATTATCATTAATAAAATTGAGTTAAATGTGTGAAAAAACATGTATTTATAATTATATCCAGTGTAGAAAATATAAAATAATATTTAGATTATAAAAATTTAAAACAAAAGTAGAGTAAGTACATTAAGACATGATAAATATTTAATTAATTTAATAAGGAATTATTGATATAATTTAAATACATGTCACTTTTAAAATTATGGTATGCATTTTTTCTATATGTTTCAGCAAAAAGTGTGATTCAAAAAAAGTAAATCATATAGAACCCAACTTCCTATGCCAAATCATAGATTATCCACATAAACTTAAAAGACAGTTTTCTATATAAACTCAGTCTCTAATCTCCTGAGGTATAAAACTTCAGAATTTACCTGTTAATTGTAAAATTATAATAGGGCATAGTCAAGTAAATTCTGAACTCTTGTATAACATTCTCTAACCAATATTTTATTGGCATGGGGGAAAGTTTGATCAGCATCTAACTCTAAGGCATATTGACTTAAAAGGTAGCACTTATTTAACAAGTAAACATTCCTTTGCAAAGAGTCCCAACCCAATAAACACTGACTCAGGTGTCAATCTATTTAAAAGATGTAACCCAGATCCCTTGACACAATGAGGAATACATAGGTCAATGAAATAGAATATGCAATATCAATTAGTTTGAGATTATGTTGTTTGATTTTTGGAATTGATAAAATTACTGTGCATAAATGAATAAAGCCATAACCTCAGACAGATATCCTATATAATAAAAGCCTAATATGCTAAGTGCCCAGTTGTCTGGTCATCCGTTCAACCAATCAAAGTGTAATATGCTAATGATATGCTAAGGCCACTCAACACTCACTATGATGTGCACTGACCACCAGGGGCAGATGCTCTGACTGGTAGGTTAGCTTGCTGCTGGGGTCCGGCCTATCTGGACTGAGCTAGATGGGCCAGACATGCCCTGGAGCCCTCCCGTGGTCCTTTCCCAGCTGGCCAACCTCCCGTGTCCCTCCCCAGCCCAGATCAATCGTGCACTAGTGGGTTCCCTAGGCCTGGCCTGCACCCTGTCACAATCCGGTATCCTCGGGGGATGTCAGAGAGGGTTTCGGCCTATCCCACAGGCCAGGCTGAGGGACCCCACTGGTGCACGATTGGGGCCAAGGGGCCTCTAGTAAAATTATATTAGTATAGAGGTAATAATGAAACAAAATAAATCCATGCAGTTGATATTTTGAAGTACGTACTCTAACAACTTTTATAATAATATTTTATGTATATAAGGCATTTGTGGTCATTTAAAATAATTTGATTCATTAGATTATGATTTTATTGAAGTCCTGAGATTTGACTAATTTTGCAATCAATATCTAAATGTTTATAAGATTTTGACTTATACAGTTAATATTTAAATTTGTTAATTATATGATCAGTGTTAACATTGTTCACTAGATACATACATAAAGGATGCATAGAAGAGAGTGTCCTTAGGCTTCTAATAGTCTAAGCTCACTGAACCTGATAAACCAAAGTATGAAAAATCATTTCACAGGGAGTTGATTTTGGACCACTCAGCCTCTCTGGTTGGTACCTTAGCTGGAATGAGGAATTATAATTTAGTCTGACGTTTAAATTTACTTCTCCAACATAAAGATTTGCCTTACCCTGTCCTTTCAAAGAACTTTTAGATTTTTATCCAACTCAAAGTGATAATCATTTATTCCCTAACCAAAATGAGACTAGTAAATTATGAAATTATATTCTTGTGTACTCAGTGACATGACAAAATATAAAGCAAAATTTTAAATCCTCTAAATCTGAATTCCTTGTGCTATATGACAGGTGCTTCCCAGAGAACCGCAAATCCAGTCCTTTGTCCAGTCTATGAGGACAATTTTCTGTGATCCTGTATCCACTTGAAACAAAACTAATTAGTCAGGTTCCACCAATGCAGTAACAATGAGCCATGGAAGCTTTCTAGAACAAGCATATTCTCTCTTTGAGCTCTCTTATGTTCCATGGATACAGAATGTGAAAGGTATTAGGGTTTCCAACACTTCCCTAGTTTGTCTATGCTCAGTTAACTCCACCTCAGTTCAGTAAGTGCCATCTCTTTTTTCCCCAGCCCCACCACATCATGCTCACTCCCAGTCCCACGCTTTTGCTATCACTTAACCTCTCATTTGTCCACCCTTGTTTCTCTCATCTTTTAAGTTTTCCCATCTGAAGTTCTTCCTCCATTGAAAAGTTCCCATGCCTACCGCAGTCCCTGATTTTATCTAACTTTCTAAAAATTATCACAGGAATTTTCACAAAAAACAAATCTATTGAAGGCAAGCACTACATCCCCTTCATCTGTGTGCCACTTGTTCATTTTCTAGCTCAATCATCTGCTACATCATGCTGGCCAGTAAGCTCTTGCCTCCACTCCCATCAACATTTCTGTATTCTGCTTGACCATTTTAGAACAATGACTTTACAAATCATATTTCTTTGCCTGATGCCTCCCTTCCTGTTAGGCTCTGCAGATAGATGTGACGCAGTGGAAATGGAGGCCTTGAGAAGAAAAAAGAAACTTGCACCTCTGTCTTTATTTCCTGTTCCTATCAGTCACTCAGAGACATAGCTTTGCCCTGGCCAGAGGAATTTGTTCCATTCCTTTTTTTCCTCCACACTCCCTGGATCTGCTTCATTGTATGACCTCAGAGGTGCGAATTGCCGCTATCAGTGACCTCCAAATTTTTGAGGTACTAGAATCAGCCAGGAAATGCCTGTTTCCAAAATTCTGCAGCGCCCTCTTCAAATCCCTACAGGCTAACATCTCGGAAGCACTCCTTCCTCAGAAATCTGTGTTATAAGCTTTTAGGTCTCAATAATGTGAGTCCTTCCAATTGTTTCACACCTTAGAGTTGGTAGTCGCCTCCTGCAGTTATTAACTCTACATTATCTCTATAAAGAGGCATTTAAAAATAGAAACGTGGAAGCTGATTCAAAAAGATAATGGATAGTGGACTGAGTTTGTATGACCTATGCAAAGTAACAGGTATTCATATGTGAAGTCCCCTGAGCATAAACACAGGTTTCAGAGAGTTAATACACAGGGAAGCCAATGAGCAATGACCGGGCAGTCCCACCAGGGGGACAGTGGCAATTAATATTTTCTTTCCAAAGGTGAGAAAAATGAGGTTTGGAGAGACCTCAGATCCCACAGGGAGTATTCCATTTTTGCCTTTTCAGTTTTCTATACTTGTTTACCTAATTATCTATATTAAATTAACTCTGCCACAATAACTACTGTGGTTTCTATAACCTGTCTGGACCCTAACTGATATATACATTTTCTGAAATATTGGCTAGAACAAATATATATGTGTATGTGTTGTCCCAATCTTGTCAACTTCCAAGAGCCTCATCATTTGTGAAATCAACTTTTAATTCTGGGTATTAACCATACAAAGTCCTGAGGAAGAATGCAAGCTTACCAGGAATTGTTTTCATATAGATCTATGTACATCTAAGAAAGATGTTTTTAAAGTTTTACAATGTAAGCTTACAACTTCAGCATAAGACTGAAATAACATATCAAATGCACATTCAGTGCTATGAGTGACAAGGATATAGCCATGCTCATCCTGCCAATGAGACAAGCAACCTTCTCGTATGTAGCCATTTTAGACATGTTCCCACTACCACTATGTATTTTACATACACGTGCCAGTTACACAATTTGCATACAGTATCTCATCTAATATTGGTGAAAACCTCTAGCAAGCTAAGTATTGTCAGCAGTTTAAAGATAATGAAATTGCAAATCAGATTGATTAAGCAAAGTCACCCAAAAAATTCAGTTAGAAATCACTAGAATCAGAAATCCAACTGAGGTCTGTCTTATTTCCAGTATTTTACATTGCACCATTATGATGAACCACACGCTTAGGAGTCGGAATAATACAGAAATGGTTCGCTCAGCTCTAGAGAAGAGATGAGCAGTGAGGTGCACTCTACCCTGAGGAAAAAGTAAAATAAAAGAGTCAAAATGATGCTCAATGAATGTTAAATCTCTTCTGATTTATAAACACCTTTATAATTATTGATTCCTTCCTTTATGTCCTTCAGTAACAAAAAAATCAACAAATTAATATCTCTAAAATTAAATAAACTTATCTAGAACAAGACTAAATAGAAGGGATATGAAAATACTTTGTAATGCTTTATGAACAACTATGGGTGAACAGAAAATTAGAAGCAGATTCAAAATTATAGTAGATGTAGCCTGGATATATAGGTTTATCCAAAGAAAGATGTGCTCATAGTCTCTCTTGAACCTAAGCATTGGTTTTGGAATCATAAAACCTAAGAATCAGTAAATAATGATCTAGCAACCCTTATATTGGTACAAGGTGGCTATTATTATCTTTTTTTTCCTCATGGGTGAGAAAACAGGTTTGAGCTTCTCATAGCTAATAAAGGTTAGAAAGTTAATTTGAACCCAGTTTTTCTAACTCAAAGTCAAATATTGTTTTCAAGATGGGATAACTTTATAATCAATTTAATTACCTATATTTCTACTCATGCATGTAGAGTTGCAAGTTTCCCGATTTTAGGAAGAGGGAAATAGCTGCCTTTTATTATAGAAATTAAGAAGCAATAAGGAGACATGTACATTGCCACTATATTTCTTCCACATAATCTCTGAAAGAGTTTACAAATTAAAAATCAAATGGTCAGAGCATCATTGCTTGCCTAGAATGCAAGTGATCTCCAAAGGCAAACTTCATCTAATAAGCATTTTGGATGCTCTTTGTCAAGCAATCTTATCTTCTGAACATAATTGTTTTATTCAATCAAAATGTCTCAGACTGCTATAGATTGGAGAATTCATGATTAAGTTTTCATCAGAGCAATTCTGCCCCAAGTGGAAAAACTTGCCTGATTTAAATGAATATCAACAAAAATGATGATTTTACACTTTTCAGGAAAACAACAGTCCCAAAAGCTCTTGTGTGTTTCCAGGGACCTTAACGAAAGCTAACAGATTTATGGTCTCATTATTGCCTGAAGCAATAACTCTTCCAATAAAGCATATGGGAATAAATGTTTTTGAATAAAGGAACTGGCTGTAGGGTTTTTAAAATACAGCTGTTACCAAAACAATATATTTTCACAAAGAAAACAGTCTCTATTCTCTTTAGCTTTTCACCCATGTTCTACCAATTACTTCAACAGAAAACTTGTCAATTTAAGTAGTGGAAAAATCTATACTAATAAAAGGGTAATATGCTAATTACCCCAGACGTCCTTCCGGATGACCTTCTGGATGAAGCTGGGGCTGCGAGAAAAGCCCGGGTTCTGGGTGCTAGAGGGAAGCTGGTGCTGGCAGCTGGGGGAAGGAAGGCCTACTCTTGCATGAATTTCGTGCATTAGGCCTCTGGTATCATATAAGGAACTTGGAAACAGAACACAAACCTGTAATACTACATCCAATTAGTATTTTAATAATAATAATATTACATTAAAGTATATTTTTAATATTCATAAGATAATACTTTACCCATTTTATCTCACTTCAATTAATGATAATTTCCACCCAGTCTCAGACTCAGTGGGCCACTGACTAAAGAGAAGTTATAAGAAACTAGAGGCCTGGTGCACAGATTCGTGCACCAGTGGAGTCTCTCGGCCTGGCCTGCACCCTCTTGCAATCCGGGATCCCTTTGGGGATATTGGACTGCCGGTTTCAGCCAGATCCCTGCAGGCCAGGCTGAGGGACCCCAGCAATGCACAAATCTGTGCACCTGGCCTCTAGCATGCATATAAGATCTTTGGTTAATTTTTTCCCGCTCTCCCCTGCCCCCTCTGAGATTCATCAGTCTGTTCCATGTTTCCATGCCTGTGCATTGTCTGCCCCTTGGTGATCCGTGCACATTATAGCTATTGGTTGAATGGTTGAATGGTTGCTTAGGCTTTTATATATATAGATGTTTGTTGTTTTTTAATCAGTGGATGTATTCAAATAGATTGAACGGGCATAAGTGAGCATAATTTTGGAACTGAAACAAATTGGAGATATTTTAGAATTGATTCATGCAGTGGATAGAGAATACTATATATTACAGAATGTTAGGGACCCATGAAAAGTAAAGAAGGAATAAAAATATTTTATGGACCTGTGAAAATTAAGGACATAAAACAAAGGAAGCAAACCTTTACCAAATGTTTGCTTCATGCTAAGACATTTTTCCAGTTACTTAAATTTTTCTCCAATGTATAAATTTAAAAAACATGAGTTTCAAAGGGAATAGGTCAGAACTGAGAGTTGGAACAAGATCCACCTAATTTTTAAAATGTTTAAGTGTACTTCCCTAATCCTGCATAATAAATTTCAATAAACAGCCAAAAAAAACTTATACTTTGCCAACATTTGATTTTAATAATTAAAAAATGGAAGATTTAGCTGACAAACAATAATAAAACAAATCCACAGATTAACTTTAGGTTACACTACACTGTTGTCAATATCTAAGAGTGGTTTTCCCACTCTGCTTCCTCCCAGTCCTTTTCCATCCTATCACCCTATTTCTTTGACATTATAGCACTTATCACTATATGAAATTGTTTATTTTGTTATTTTGCTACATATTCACTGTTGCTCCAGAAGAAGTATAAAAGAGGCCCCCAAATGGAATAGTTTATACTGAACCTCACATCACCAAAGCAAGACTTAACTACAATTTCAGCTTTCCCTGAAATGGAATCTTAAACCAGGCAATCAGGAATCCCCTGATCAGCATTAGTTAAGTAATCTGCCTGGTAAACACTGCCATCCTCTATAAAGGAAACTAACCTTGCAATAACCTACTATAACTTCCTGTCCATGCTCCCTTCTGCCAATAAAATATTTTGCCTTTTGGAAGTCCATTCTAACTGCTAGATTAGATGCTGCTTGATTCATGAATTTCCTAAAAAAGCCAAGATCTTTAAAATGTAATCACTGATTTATTTTTTATTTTTAGTTTTTAGCAGAAACAAACTTCTCTGTTTTTTCACTACTCTATTCCAAATACCTAAACTATATCGGACACAGAGTAGAGCCCCAATGAATTCACCTTTGCTGAATCAAAGGTGGCTTTACCACAGCAACGATAATACTGGCTTCCCATATGAAAATGTAATAGTCTTTAAAGGAGGCAGTATCTCATAGTGGAGAGAAGGCATGTTTTATGTCAGATGGTTCACTCAGCACCGCCAACTGCATCACTTAATTTAATCTTCACGATGTCGCTGTGAGGTGGACAGTGTTATATCCTGAGTGTATGGGTGGTAAGAAAACCTAGAGAATTAGAGTGGATTTTACAAAAATACATAAGAAACGGAGGTGAAACTAAAACACATATCTTGAATTTGAGAGACAGGACAGCCATTTCATTTTATTGATTTCCTATACTGAACTAATCAAAATTGCATGAGAATGGAACTATAAATATAACAGGCTGACAAACAACAGAGTTTCCAGTATCAGTAACTTTCTGGAAGCAAAATTCAAATTGCAATGCTGATAGAATCTAGGAGGAAGCTAATTGCTAAAAATTAATTCCAAAACACACACACATTTGAAATTGCATCACTGTAATCTAATTATTTTAATAGACGCTAAACCAATTACACATAATTACTTACAGCCTTGAGGTTAAAAATATTGATGCAAAAACTCTGCAGCTATGTAAATGCACTAGTATAATGTTTTAATTATATTTGCACATCCATTTAAAGAAGATAATTCCATTTTATTCATAAAGCATTACTTTTGCATTTGAGCCAAAAATCATATGGTCCTATTTATTAAAACTTTTAAAAATGAGAGTATATATTGATAAAATAAGGTTGAAATTGAAAACCACTCCAATGGGTTCAAATTTATTTAAATTAAAGTTATTCAATTAAATGAGGGGAAAAGATGGTTACTTGATATCATGCAGAAAAACAAAAACAAAAAACCCTGTTGGTTGACATAGTGATTTTTGAGATAAAAATCGCAATATTTTGGTGAAAGCATAAAGATTTTGATTTCCATATTTAATGGCTACGTTAGTATATAATAAAAAGAGCATGATTATATTAGTCATCTAGGTTCAAAGGCAACCTAATAACTATACTAGTCTTTTCTAAAAATATGAATATCTATAGATTGTGAAGCACTTCAAACTATATTTTTCTAGTAATTTCTTATTGCCATGTGTCAGTCTCTGGAGTAGGGCTGAGCCTGGATTTCCTCACCTAAATGGTCAGATATTCTACCCGTTTGGTTCATCTGTTTCAAGAAGATTGGGCCAGGTGAGTGCAGGAAATTCCATGATACACCCTTTGCCTTCTAGCTTTATGCTCCTTTCTTTTTTTTTAATATATTTTATTTTATTAATTTTTTACAGAGAGGAAGGGAGAGGGATAGAGAGTTAGAAACATCGATGAGAGAGAAACATCGATCAGCTGCCTCCTGCACACTCCCCACTGGGGATGCGCCTGAAACCAAGGTACATGCCCTTGACTGGAATCGAACTTGGGACCCTTGAGTCCGCAGGCCAACGCTCTATCCACTGAGCCAAATCAGTTAGAGCTATGCTCCTTTCTTATCAGTCTCAAAAATCCTTTCTTCTCCTGACCCAAGTTAGGAATGACTCCAAAGATTTGAAAACAGGGTTGAGCAGAAGACAGGATCCAGTTGCCAAAAACAATATATCCAAATAATCATTCTTGTGCAAGGGCATATGATAGCATTGAGTATTTTTTTTTATAATGCTAACTTTTCCTGCCCTTGATTTTTATCAATGAGCATAGTATTAGAAGACAAATTCCATATGAAATAATAATTCTAGGTTTATTCTATAGTGGATCCAGCCTAGACTACTTAAATTATGGGAACAACAACAAATGTTTAGTGAGAAATACAGAAAATATCTATGAAATATAAAAGAAAAAGAAAGGGAAAAAAAGCAAACCTTATGTTTACCTTAGCAAAAATTCCCAAATGTAAGATTTTCACCTCAAATATACATGAAGCTACCATAAAATACGCCAAAATATGTTGAAACTGTTTTTGCTTCAAAGACTAAGCACCTCTGTTTCCAACACCTAGCATAAACATGTAATTAATTTCACAAACCAGAATATTTTGTAAACAAAAGGTGTGATTAAATTTCATATTTTATTTATAAATATTTTCACAACTAATTAAAATAATACATTTACATAAAAGAACAAATATATATTAAAAGTACTTATATTGCTTATCTAATAGCAATAAGCATAGAATAATTATTTTGGTATGTATTAATGTAGTACTTTAATCATTTTCTTAGCTATATCAGTTCTTAATATTATCTAATAGATATTTTTCTGGGGTAACAAAGGATGCTTTTAAATAGTCTTATTAATTAAAATTTTGTGATAAACTTTCCTGCACTCCTCTTTATATTACATTTTATAGTTATAATATTTCAATGTATTTATATTATTTTAAGGTTTGCTTAAATATACTAATATCTTACTTTTGTAGTATTTATTTATCTAATGAATATAATGTAACTTTAACAGAGAAATATTCTTTTTGTGGATGTTGAGTTACACAGTCAACTCAAATAAAATTCTGCTATTTTAAACTTTTGTTAACTGAAATACACAAATATATTCTCTCAAATATACTTATAGCTATCATCTTTTTCCCTTTATATATCTCCTTTAGTCCTATATTATATTTACAAGAAAACATCATCACATAAGCATTCCTTATTTATAATTATTTTTAATGTACCAAATTTAAAGACTATGAAATCTTCGACTTTTTCATCTTTATGCATTCTCAAAAGTATAAAATATATACAATTAAAGTATTACATCCAAGCCCTAGCTGGTTTAAGTCAGTGGGTAGAGCATTGGCCTGCGACTAAAGGGTCCTGGGTTTGATTCTGGAAAAGGGCACATACCTGGGTTGCTGGCTCAATCCCCAGTAGGGGGCGTGGAAGAGGCAGCCAATCAATGGTTCTCATCATTGTTGTTTCTATCTCTCTCTCCTTCTCCCTTCCTTGCTGAAATAAAAACATATCAAAAGAAAGTTATCTAAAGTATTAGATCCAATTAAAATTAGACTTTCTTTCTGGTTTTATACATTCCAAAGTTTAATTATAACATTATCATTTGTAACTTATAATTGTTCAACAACTACTTCAAATTATCCTGTCCCTCTCGTGCTTCTGTGCAGATCCATTTCATGTTTTTCCCTTTGCAAACTTCGTTTTCAATAAAAGCAATTCACCAAAAGCTGGAAAATCTGAAGGTTTGGGGTCTTCTTTCATTGAATATTTTGATTAAAGACCTCCAACTTTATTTTCATAATAAAAACAAAATTAAGACCTATATATTTTTAAAAAATATATTTTTACTTGATAAAAAGCAGCAAAGAGATACTATGAACATCATAATGTTGAAGTCTATTTTTCCCTAGTCAACATTAGTTTTGTCATTAAAATTTGAAATTACTGATATATGAAAACATTTTAAAGTTTTGATATCCCCAGTTTATACTTTTGCAAATATGGTAGCTTGGTTGGGTAAATTAATGAATTATTTGTGTACTAACACCAATTAAGAGTACATATCATCTCCTTAGGTTTATTAATTAGTGATTTAGCGACCAATAGAATCTAGTACCCAGATTTTCTAATGTAGTAATAGTTTAGTGATTCTGCAGTTAGTTTCTATATAGAATATCATTGTAAAACAAATAATTGCACCTTCTTATTTACCTTTTTAACTGAATTCACAGAAAATTTCAAAATAATATCAGATGTTTTGCTTTAATAGAATTCATAGCCTAAACTTTATGATAATTCTATAATTGGAGGAAAATTTGAAGCATTATTAGAAACAAACTAATTGATTTTCTATTTTAAGCCTTAGACACCACTGATATAAAACTGATATAATGTTTAACTCTGAATGAGGTTTTTTCTTCTGCAAATAGAACCAATGCATTAACAGCTAATGTTGCATTTTATGTACATCCACAAGAATACTGGGGAAAAAAGGAGAACAAAATTAATTTAGAAAAATAATCATCTGAAGTCATGGAAAACCACACTTCACAGAGTGATGGATAAAGGCACCTACGGCCACCAGCTATATTAAACTGATGTCTTTAAGCTTAATCTTCTAAAATAAAAACAAATTGCTGAAGTACATGTTAATGATTCTTCAGCAGTGACATACCCTCTGGCTTCCCTGTGGTTGTTGATATTACTACAAGCCCCATGGCAGATATTTAAGACCCAAAATATTTTAGCCAAATTATATTTCATTATCTGCTTTCTTTTTTTGAATATATATATATATATATATATATATATATATATATATATATATAATGTAATTTCAGAGAGGAAGAGAGAGATAAAAACATCGATGAGAGAGAACCATTGATTGGCTGCCTCTTGCACATCGACTACTGGGGATGGAGCCCACAACCCTGGCATGCGCCCTGAACAGGAACCTTGATCTCCTGGTTCATAGATTGATGCTCAATCACAGAGCAATGCTGGCCTAGCTATCTGCTTTCTTGAGAAATTAAGAGATTTATAAATTCATCCACAAGTTATTTTGCCCTTTTATTAAAGCTCCTTATTGCTGAAATGATTTATTTTAAAATGGAATAGTGGCCCAGACTGTGTGCTCAGTGGTTGAGCATTGACCCATGTATCAAAAGGTCCTGGTTCAATTTCCAGTCAAGGTACATGCCTAGGTTAGGGGCTCAATCCCCAGCAGGTGACGTGCAGGAGGCAGCCTATAGATGTGGATGCATCAATGTTTCCCTTTCTCCTTCTCCCTTCCTCTCTCTCTAAAATAAATAAAAACATATTTAAAAAATAAAATAAAATGGAATGATGACATCAAATAAGACAATAGTTATAGATGTATGTCATTTCTTAATGACAAAACCACTGGAACAAGAATATCTAGATAAATTCCTCTTCTTTATTTAGCATCATTTCTCAGCCTCAATTTTCTGCACATATTTAACATGTATTAACCTAAATTGCCCCACATTTCTCACTTAAGCCACCAACTGACAGCCTGGCAGCTTTGTGATGTTCACAAGCCATGGCCCAGGCTTCTACCTGTCCATCAAGGCAGCACCATCAAATACCACTAACTGAGACCAGAAGGAGTTAGCTGTCTCTGATGGCTGCATGTTAGTGCATCATTTCATCAGCCCTAGCTCCATATATAAATTTTCCTTTGTTATATACATTTTGGAAACCCAGGCTTCAGCAAGGGTAAAAATGTATATGTATGTTTCAATGGAGAAAAAGGCAAAACCTGTATTATGCTAATATGTGTTGTACATCTCCAATAACAAAAAAGAATCTGCAGCATTTGACAAATTTATCTGATCACAGAATATTTTTTGGGTTTAATGTAATATGAAATTCACTCTGGGGAAAACTGAGCTAATCAAGAGATAAGCAAAACCTGAACCATAGTGTTTGCAACATTTAAATTAAGTTAAAATTGAGAGCTAAATTGCCTCCACATATTATAGCACTTCATTTTGCCCAAAGAGGTAGACCTTTTTAAATTCATTTAGATACTTTCTATGCAGTTTCTTTTTAGAGAAACACTCATAGAAGCATATATGTACATATGCATACACATAAAAATTATTATAAGAGGCTTGGAAAAGTGATAGAATTAATTGGTAAAAAAGTTTTTTATATTCTCCCTTTTAACTATAACTCCTGTTACATATCTTTGTACTTAATTGTAATGCTTTAAAAAATTTTTATATATTGAAGATTTTAAATATTGGACTTTAATGGTCATGTAATATTCTAATCCTGCTCCTAAGTATGCCAGATTATCCCTTGGTAATATAAAATGGAATTGCTGAAACAATTATATATAACTTTTGTTATATATAATTTCATAATTTTACCTGAGAATAGAGAAGTGGAGGAAGGATAGAGGGATACAAGTATAGAGAAGTACTTGCAAAGGAAATCAACTTATAACATTCATAGCTGTAAAGCCTGTTATGGTTGAAGAATGGCTTATTATGTGAAGTAATAAAAATCATTAATGTAGTGTTATACATTAATTAGTATTATCATTAATATAGTAACACTTACTAACATGTACCAGATATTATTTTAAGCACTTTAAAATCATTGTTTCTTTAATCTTCACAAAACTCTGGGGTACTTAACTATCATTATTCTCATTTTTTTAAAAAAAAATAGGATTTGAGGCCCAGAGAAGTTAAGTAATTTACTCAAAGTCTTACTAAGCAAGAGCAGAGTCCAGATACAAATCTAGATAGTCAAACTTCAGAGCTCCCTTTTCTTTTTCTGTTAAAAAACATCAGTTAATAAAATTATACAGGTTTCAAGAGTACAATTCTATTACATCATCTTTATATCTCATTGTGTATTCACTACCCACAGTCAAATCTCCTTTAAAAGCCATATATTTGACCCTTTTTAAGCATCAATCCTTAGCAATTAACAGGACAATATATAAATATTATATACCATTCAACTAACATGCAGCTGCCTATAATACAGTTCTGAACTTAATCATCCACCTTGCCTTACTGGAGTATCAATGAGATTCAGAATTGGGGATAATTCTTATGTGCTTTTGTCTTGTTTCATCATCTGTTGTATTTATTCCAATCATCCAGTCTCCTCTCTGCATTACTAACTTCAGCATCAAGTTCTTTGCCAAATATATGTTGTTCTTCATTGAAATGTGTGTTAATATTGTCAAAATAAAAGTCAACATTATTTCGATAACTATGAGATTTCAGGGTAGATATCTTAGGTCAAATATGAATTATAAAGTAATTAGACTTCCAATGGACATATTAATTATAAAGCACACATAGACTTACATGCATATCTGTACAGTATATGCATGTCTATTCATAGCTACCCTGATCCAACCAAGGTGCAAGTAACATTCACAGGGCAGCAGGAACTTTCATGGTTGTTTGGATGGAAAAATCTCTCAAAAGTTCCAATTCTGTCCCTTTTACCCAACATCCTAGCATCTTGTCAGGCTGACAATTATATTTCCTAGAACTAGATAATCTATTTCCCTGATCAATGTTTGACTACAACCTGTATATATTTCTTAGTGAGAAGAAGCCACTTTGAAATTGTAATTTGGACTCATTCAAATATCCTCTTTCTTAATTCCATCAGATTTATTTTCTAGTAAATATATACAAATTAGATTTCCCTATACTCCCCATGTAAAACATTTATTCCTGCTGGGCTGGTGTAGCTCAGTGGTTGAGCACCAACCCATGAACCCATGGTCACGGTTCGATTCCCAGTCAGGGAACAATTCTCAGTTACAGGGTCAATCCCCAGTAGAGGATGTGCAGGAGGCAGCTAATCAATGATTCTCTCTCATCACTGAAGTTTCTCTCTCTCCCTCTCCCTTTCTCTCTCTGAATTCAATAAGAACATATTTTTTAAAATAAAAGATTTATTCCTTTTTTTAAGTTTCTGGATATATTAATATGTGGATATATTAGAAAGGGCTCAGGCTTCCATTAAGCACCAAATATGTACAGATAATTTTTTCTGGCAAATATATGGAATACAGTTATTATTACTTTTGCTTTAGGAACTGACCAGTGTAGGATAGGACCTGGTTCATTATAAGTATTACATTTTATGGAATAAAATAATTAATAAAATATGAAACTATAAATGTTACACTAGTACCTATAATGGCTTCATAATTCATGAATGGGAGAGAAAGCTCTCACTTCCTGAAATATTTTCTCCTCAGCTAAACAAAACTTTCCTTTTGCTTGTTTTGAGTTTTATATTTTACCTAAATCTTTGTAAATAAATAACATTAAAAATAATTTGTTAATGTCAGTTACATTGTTCTATAATGTATTTTAACTTATGTATGAACTACACTTGATAATGCAATGTAAACATAAGCACGAAAACAATATGACAGGGTGAATGAAGACTTCTCAAATGATTGTTTTTCTACTCCTATCCTATTAAAGTAAATGTCCTTTGAGAATAATCATAAGAATAATTTTGATAAAAATAATAACAAATTCCACTGGTCAGAAGCACAATTTTTTTTTGTGGAAATACTATTTCAAATCAGTCAGGAAAGCTGGATCTTCAAGGCTTCATTCTTGATTGTTTAGCAAAATCCTCTCTTCAGAGATTGTATTTAACTTACTGTTTCTACTATGTTTTCCTTAAGAAAGAGAAAAACTTCCTCTTTAAAGTAGTTTCCTAATATATGGTGACAGGAGAAGATTTGACTTTGGGTGGTGGGTACACAGTAGAATATACAGATTTTGTAACATAGAATCCCACACCTGAAACCTATATGTTCATGTTTATCAATGTCATCCCAATAAATTTAATAAAGTAGTTTCTATTTTCCATTGTACAGAACTTGTTTCCATGATTCTGTGATGGTATTTCAGGAAGTTCATAAACAATTTAACACTTTCTGCCAATAAAGAATCAAACGTTCTAATGGAGTTTGCAGATTTTCATCTTTATTGTATTGGGGATAGCATACACGATTTTGTTTTAATAATAATAGTAACGTGTGTCCCCCCTGCCCGCTGCCCTAACTGATGTTCATTTTGTAGGTCAGCTACTTTTCTTGAAAGCAATATGGCCAAGAAAAGGAAGAGAGTCTCTTGGATTTGAGCTCTGGAGAGGAGTTCAGATTGCCACAAGTGGGCTAGCACTTCTGAACGTCCTGGGATGCCAGGCCCCATCCACCCTCCATGGGCCACCCAGGTGTGCAGCACAAATCCTGCCTCACTGTGTAGGAGACCCAGTGGGAATAGTTGTCTTTTCTGCAGGGGAAAGCACCTCTTGGTCCTTGGTGATTCTGGTAAAAAGTCTCCTTCATCTGCAGTCACTCTCAGCCCAAATCTAATAAAGGTCACCTAATTAAAGGTCAGAGCCAGATGCGGGGAGGGGTGCTTGGTTGCTAAGGAACGTCTACTCTCAAGGTGGGTCACTGACATGGCTGCCAAGGCGGTGCCTGTTTTTGGAAGGAAGCCTCAGTTCTTCCCCCTGTGGTCCTGTCTACATGTATATATAGTGTTGCTTGTTCATGCATAGACCCTTTCTGGAAAGATACACAGAAACTGGTGAGGTGTTTTGGCTGAAGGAATTGGATGGCTGTTCTTTTTACATGTTTCTTCCTTTTCTGTTTTTAATTGTGGTAAAATACACATGCCATAAATTTACCAGCTTAACCACTTTTTGGTGTCCAGGTCTGTGGCATTAAGCACATTCACCCTGTTGTGCGCCCTTCACCACCATTCATCTGCATAATGCTTTTTATCTTGGAAAACTGTCAGGGGTCCTCAAACTTTTTAAACAGGGGGCCAGTTCACTGTCCCTCAGACCGTTGGAGGGCCGGACTATAGTTTAAAAAAAACTATGAACAAATTCCTATGCACACTGCGCATATCTTATTTTGAAGTAAAAAAACAAAACGGGAACAAATACAATATTTGTATTTGCATGTGGCCCATGGGCCGTAGTTTGAGGACCCCTGACTGAAATTCTACCTATTCCTGCTCCCCAGCCCCTGGCGACCACCACTCTATTTTCTGGTCCTGTGAGTCTGACCACTCTGGTGCCTTCTACAAGTGGAATCACACAACATTTGCTTTTTTGTCTTTGACTTCTTGCACATAGCATAATGTCCTCCAAGTTCATCCATATCTTAGCACGTGGGGCACTGAATAATACTCCAGTGTATGTATCACATTTTGTTTATCCAGCCCTCCCCCCATGCACACCTTTGCTTCCACCTGTTATTGTGAAGAACGTAACTATGAATACGGGGGTACAAATATCTCTTCTAGACCCATGTATCTTTATGTTTTTAAAGTATATGGATGTGCTACTCACTTTTAAAATATATTTTATTGATATCAGAGAGGAAGGGAGAGGGACAGAGAGATAGAAACATCAATAATGAGAGAAAATCATTGATTGGCTGCCTCCTTCATGTCCCACACTGAGGACCAAACTCACAAGCCGGGCATGTGCCCTGATCAAGAATCAAACCATGACCTCCTGGTTCGTAGGTCAATGCTCAACCACTGAGCCACACCAGCCGGTGGATGTGCTACTTATTTGAAAAAAAATGATAAACTAAATTAAAAATTCAAAGGATAAAATATTTTTTAAAAATTACTTATGGGCATGACATGTACATCAACTATTGCCCTTCATTTTGTCATACTTGATATATCCCCAAGGTTGTTTCTCCTAGAGCTGGGTGGCCTGCCTATGGCTACCTGGGCTGGGGCTGTGCCTGGTGCTGGGCCTCTCCTGTCCCTGCCCAGTGCTGCTGAGCCTCAGGAGACAAGCACCTTAAAGCCAGGTCTCAGCCCATAAGTACACGGGAAGCCAGGCAGCAGGGTCGGCAGGCAGAGCCACTGGGGCATTGGAGACAGTGTGTGGGTCTAGGTGTTGCTGTACAAAGTGTATAGAAATGGCACTTCCATTTCTCTGGTGCTTTCTGGAAGCCATAAAACTTAGAGGCTTTATTTAAAAATAAAGAAGAACAAAACAAATCCAAAAATTCACTTCTGGTCAGTCACCAGAGTCACAACTCTACAAATAATATGACCCCTTCACTTTTTGTTGGTGACTTATTCAAAGTGCTAGCAAAGCAAAGCTCATGTACAGTAATGTAATTTGCCTGAGATTTAGAACACTCCAGTTTTGATCCCACTTTACCACCTACTCTAAATAATTCATCCCTCATCTGTTCAATTGGAAGAACAGTATAATCTATTATTTTTATCAAAAATTGCTTTGAGGTACCCAATGAAAGTTAAGGGAAAGTGTTTTTTAAGTTGCTAGAAAATGTAATTATGGCAAAAAATAGAAACTGAATGTTCAGTAATTTTCCTGAATCTTTCTTAATTTACCCTGCAATCCAGTTGGATTTGTTTGTTCATTAGTTTTTGTAGCATTTAGAACTAATAATACAGATTTCTATCAGCCATATAATGCCAATAGGGTATAACACAGAATGCTTATCATTAATGGGACTGGTCTGGATGCTTACATTAAACTTTTATAAGAATTGTGTGAGGTAGATACTAACACTATCTACATAATACATATGAGGAAATTAAAGCTTAGCAAGGCTCAGCAACTTATCCAAAGGCAAACAGTCATTATGTGTGGGAGCCCATATCCACACTAAGAATGACTGACCCCAGAGTCCATTTGATTAACCAACTGGCTATTATGCCCCCTCCCAGCACATGTGAATGCACATCTTTCTTTGCCCTTCTCTCTGCATCTGCCAATATAAAAGCACCAGGGGTACAAGTTTCTGAGAACTCTTCATCTGATAAAATGAGATTCCAGAGAGAAATGAACATTAGGCCACACATTTAATGTGAAACAGAGGTCAGACTTGAGAGGCCTTATCTATTGAATAGCAGCAGTTTAAATAGCATGAAAGTCCCTTCTCACACAGAATAATCTCTGCAAATGCAATGCAGTTACATCAATGAGATTATGGACTATGTAATGAGTTATGAAAATTTAAACTTAGAAGCAAACAGATTGACTTGTGCTCTGCTGACCAGAGCCTATTCTGTAGAGATGGGCACAATTTTATGCAAATCATCTCAAATGCAGTTCTTTTTTCTAAATTATGTGAACCTGGCATTTACCCATGCGCATTATTTTCTGGGCAGCAGGAACCTTGCCTGGCACCTGAAAGACCAATATAAATCCAAATGTGGATGTGAGAGGAAAGTATTAG
This sequence comes from Myotis lucifugus, assembly GCF_000147115.1. NCBI lineage: Eukaryota > Metazoa > Chordata > Mammalia > Chiroptera > Vespertilionidae > Myotis > Myotis lucifugus. The sequence continues at coordinate 4,728,763 of NW_005871134.1, forward strand.
GAACAAAAGGGGATTCCATTTTCAGTATCAAAAATTGAAAAGTGCATGGAGGCTTGATGTCCATTTAGTGTGATTTAATAGAAAAGTCTGAAATTAGAATCAGAAAGAGCTGGTTTCAAATGTGATATGGATGATTTTTGCCCTTGTGGAAATTGAAATCTCTTACTTTTATTTAATTCGTTCAACAAACATTACTGGAAAACCTCCTAAGAAGCATTCACCTGGGTAAGATTTTGGGACATGAGCAGCAATAGAGTCCCTTGCTAAAGTCAATTAGAGTCTAAACACAGGATAGAAATAAACCCATAAGATAATAAACTCTGCATTACTGGAGTAAAATAATAGTAGGGGTAAAGGAAGATGGATCATTACAGAGAGAGTTATCAATTTCACTTCAGTAGGGTAGGCTTCTGAGGAAAAATAATCTTGAAAAATACACATTTATGGGTGGTAAATGAAGATAATTATATGAATTTAGCATGACCACTGTTGGGAATAAATACAACAATATATGTGCAAGCTGATACTAATAATCTACATCTAAATTCTAGTTTTTATATTATTGTACAAGTGTCAAATAAGGAATTAGCTCTTATATGGATGAACCTTGAGAATATCATGCTGAGCAAAATGAGTCAGACAGAAAAAGCTAAGAACCATATGATTTCACTCACATGTGGGATATAAAAAGGAAAACAACAAATGAACAAACAAGAAAAACAAACAAGCAAATACTCATAGACTCAGACAACAATATGGTGATTACCACAGGGAATGGGGTAGGGGTCAGGTAGTAAATGGTAAAGGGGTCAAATATATGGTGACAGAAGGTGATTTGACTTTGAGTGGTGGGCATACAATGCAATATGAAGATTATGCATAATAGAAATGTAAAATTGAAACCTATATAATCTTATCAACCAAGGTTACCCCAATAAATTTAATAAAAAGGCAAAAACATAATCCACTGTTCTGCTTAAACAAATATTTTGTTAATGTCATGTATTGTCCTATTTTTTGTCCATACCTGATGCTCACCAGCTTTGAACTCCCATAAATGGCAGAGGAGCATTCAGTACAGTATATTCCAATTCAAAATATGCTCTTTATTTCTAGCAATATAAATGCAGTTGAGCCATTTATAATCCATCACACACACACACACACACACACACACACACACACACACACACACGTACCTGAGTTAGGTAAGGACCCAAGAAACTGCCCACATCCTCTTGACTCATCTGTGGCCCCCCACTGTGACCTCTGTCCCAATCCAAAGGCTTTCCATATCTTTTACAAAATATCTGGACCATTTCATCTAAAGATGTTTGTTCTGGATGTGAAGGATTTATGAGAAGTATTTTCATTTTAAGAGATATAAATAGTACTTAAGTTTAAGAGAAATAGCTCCAGGCTGTGCTATGAGCTTAGATGTTGTCTTCCCACCTATTTCCCAGTGATGGGAGCCCATCAATCTTTTAAAAATGTAATTTAATACTAAAAAAGCAAAAACAATCATAAATGTAGAGCTTGATTAATTTCCACCAAGTGAACATAACCATGTAAACATTATAGCCATCAGAAATAGAACATTGGAAGCACCTCAGAAATACCCCATCTTCCTTCCCAAAAGTAATCATTACTCTAATATCCAATACCATAGATAAATTGTGCTGGTATTTAAATATATATATATATATATATATATATAT
>NW_005871134.1:4730696-4745371 GCF_000147115.1 Myotis lucifugus
TTACAAATAATGCTATCATGAATTTTTATATTTGGTTCACATATGCGCACTATTGTAAATGTACCTCGAATTTGAAATGTACCTCTAGTATATATATATACTAGAGGCCCGGTGCAGAAAAATTTGTGCACTAGGGTGGATCCCTCAGCCCGGCCTGTGCCCTCTCCCAGTCTGGGGCCCCTCGGGGGCCCCTTCCCCTGGCTGCTGGCTCCAGTTTTCCTCCAGCGCCCGGAACCCAGGCCTTCGCTTTTCACCGGGAGGGGCCGGCACAGAGGGCTTAGCTCTTTGCTCGCCGCTCGGGCCCCAGGGGCAGGGCTGGCATGGCGGGCTTCCCTCTTTGCTTGCTGCTTGGGCCCCGGGTGTGGGGCCAGCGTGGTGGGCTTAGCTCTTTGCTTGCCGCTTGGGCCCCGGGGGCGGGGCCGGCGCGGTGGGCTTCCCTCTTCACTCTTCACTTGTCATGCCGGCCTTTGCTAGCTGCTCCTGCCCAGGGCCAGCGAGCTTCGCTCTTTCACTTGACGCCTACATATGTAAATTAGCCACCATCTTTGTTGTCGGTTAATTTGCATATCGCGCTGATTAGCCAATGGGAAGTGTAGCGAAGGTATGGTCATTTACCATGTTTGTCTATAATTAGATTATATATATATGTCTATATATATGTATATATATACATATATATATGTTATATACACAGTAGATGTTCAACTTTAGCAGATATAGATAAATAGTGTTACAAAACAGTTTATGATTTTGCAAACTCATGAAAGAGTTTCAGTTGCTCCTTATTCTCATCAACATGGTATTTTTGGTCTTTTTATTATTAGCCATTCAGGTTGCTATAGAGTAGCACTAACTTGTGTTTTTAAATTTGTATTTTCCTTATCGCTAATAAGAATGATTCACTTTTTGCCCTAATCAGTTTGGCTCAGTGGATAGAGTATCAGCCTGCAGACTGAAAGGTCCCAGGTTTGATTCTGGTCAAGGGCATGTACCTTGGTTGCGGGCACATCCTCAGTAGGAGGTGTGCAGGAGGCAGCTGATCAATGTTTCTCTCTCATTAATGTTTCTAACTCTCTATCCCTCTTCTTTCCTCTCTGTAAAAAAATCAATAAAATACATTTTAAAAAAAAGAATGACTCATTTTTCGTATGTTAAATAGCCATTGGGATATTCTCATTTCTGATATTCCTATTCAAGTCATTTGCTCATTTTTCTAACTTGATTGACTGCTGTGATTAGCAGAAATTCTAGTTCACTGTTCAAAGAACCTCTAAATATGTAAATATGTTTCTTTACATAGCAAAAGAAATTTGTAGATATGCTTAAGGTTATGGGCCTTGAAATGGGTGAATTATTCTGGATTAACTAGATGGTTCCAGTTTAAGATCTTATGAGATCTTGAAAGTGGACATCAGGTAAATAAGTTAGAATGACAGCAGTGTGAGAATGATTTGACACCCTGTTGCTGATTTTGAAATGTACCCCTGAAAGAACCAGATACCTACAGGAGCTAAGGATAGCCCCCAGTTGACAGACAGAATGGTATGGAGACTCAGTGAATCTAATAAAAAGCCAGAGGACAGGAAGTGGTGCTGTTCTAGAGGTCAGCCCCTCCACACTCATAGAAGGGAAGACAAGGACAGAGGATAAATCTAGGGGTATTAAATGGAGGTGAGCCTGTGCAATTCCTTTCTTCTCTTTTTAGGAAAAAAATAATTTAAAAGGTGGTGCTGTGGGTGCCAAAGGCTCTCAGCCTCAGTTGTCTTCAAGCCACCTGGCTCTGTGAAAGTTCTGTACCTTCAAGAATCTGGCCATGTCTGTTAGACAAAATGAAGCTGCAGCCTTACTTAATGATACCAGTGGTATCTAAGCACCTATAATGCATACTCATTTTTCAATACTTGACATTTAAGTAATTAAAAAACTATAGAGTAACAAGATCTGTCCTATATTTTTCTCATTTATTATGAAACATTGGACTAAAGCAAGTAGATCATAGTAACTCGTCAATACAGACAAGTTTCATAGAAAATTCCAGATGAAACACACACACACACACACACACACACACACACACACACAAAAAAAAACAACAACAACAAAAACATTTTGCAGGATGGAAACTGACTGGCAGGTTTGGCTGAGCTGACCAAATGGCGATCCAAATTACTCTTTCTTACATTTGCAACTTAAAATCGGTGTCCTTCTACTTAGAGCAGTATTTGCCCCTATCAATGTATATTGACACCACACCTATCTATCCTTTGCAGCCTGGCTCAAATAAGACCTCAATGTAATTTTTTTCCGATGTTCCACCTAAACACTTCTTTTAGGAGAGTCATTAATACTATGTTCTTCTTTTACATCATTTCCCATCTTATCAGTAACCCTGACCTATCAATCATATTTCTTCATTTTATGAATCCTCTCATACTTCTTCCCTCTATTTGGCCTTGGCTCCTGCCAACACATTCCCTACCCTGGACTCTGCAATATTTTCCTAATAGGACTTGTTGATCTCATCATTCACACTAATTTTCGACAGCAGACTGACATTCCTAAAAACGACAACAAAACAAAGTCCTATCTTAAAACTTTGATGCTTCAGATGCTTTAATTATTTCTCGTTGTCATAAAGTCCTATTTCATTAGAATGGGATTCAAAGCCTTTCAGGTGTCTTCCCCTAACTGCCCAGCTTCATCTTCTGCCACTTCCCAGAAGCTCTTGAGCTCAACTACTTAAGCTACAGTGTCTATTGTCCTTAACTGGTCAGGTTTTTTCACAGCCTCATGCCTCTACAGAAGGTATTACCTTTATCAGGAAATCTCAGCCCATTCCAGTCCAACACCCAGCTTGTTATCATCACAAATTCCTCTGCAGCCTTCGGGCTCATTGCAAATGTTATCTATGTCATGAATCTTGAATGCTCCTTTCCCCCACTACATGTTTTCCCAATCTATATATAATGTAAGCAACCTGAATTATAGAAAGCTGCTAGGCATTGATTTTCTCAAGGGTTAGAGTTGTGTTCTGTTCTCTGTACCTGCAGCACCCATCCCATTGGCTGGCACATATAGATGCTTAATAAATGTTTACTGGAAAAATATAAGCTGAAATTCTAATTGAAATGTATTTGCATGTTATAACCTATGAGCATTAAAAACATTAAGTTTGTAACAATTATTCTGGTCAGTCAGCATATCTATACAACAAATATAGTACTTTTATAACAAAACAGTACTTCTATCAGTGATCTTTCCAATTGCTGAATCATCAAAGCATTTATTTTGTTCACTCAGTTCAGTCCAGAAATGACTATGTCATGGCCGTAGGGGCCATCTAAGCTACTTGAGACTGACTCATGCAAATGATATTCATTGGTTGCTTCCTGACCTCCTGTGTGCTCACAGGGCACCTAGTTAAATAATTATGATACAATACTAAACAAGGTAGACAAACCTCATAGCCTCAAGCGTACAGATGAGGAAATACATGATATTATAAGGAAACAAAAAATCATGTTATACTGCAGTAAGTTTGTGGAGAAAATAAGGTGATATTATAGAAAATAACAGGAGACTACTTTAGTGGGGCTTAAAACAATAGTTGATGAAGTATTCAACTAACAGTAAAAAGGGACTAATGATTGTCCTATAATTAATGGATTATTCAGTCCTTATCCTCTCTTTTTTATTATTATTTTTAAAAATTTATCTTTGTTGTTGAAATGCTTTATTGATAAACTCATATTGCCCTGTTTAATGTGTTAAAATTATTAAATCAATTGTAAGATGGAATTCAAAAGGGAATTTTTTGATACATTCAAAATTTTAATTGCTATGTACTAAGTAATATAGTTATGGTCTCCTCTAATGGAACTTACCTAGGGGAAGAGATACAATAAAAATGATTGCACAAATAATCATTATTCATTGAAACGGTATCATACTACTATGTTTAAAATGGACAAGATCTTTATTACTATCTATAATTTGAAAATGAGAATAAACTAAAAGGTCTAAATCAAAGCTACACTGTAAAATAATGGGAAAATGCATGTTAAGTTAAATAGTATATATCTGACCCTATAGGTGTTTTGTAACATGCTATTTCATTTGTCTTCACAATAATGCCCTACAATTGGTGGTGTAACCCAAACAAGTTTTCTTTAAAGGAACCATTACTTAAGAGAGAATAAGAAGGGGACATCTGTAATACTTTCAACAACAAAGATAAATTAAAATAATAATAATAATAATAATAATAATAATAATAATAAAGACAGAGAGGATAAGGACATTGCCCTGGTTCATATCTTTTCTTATCAGAGGCAGGATTCAGACTGAACTAATTTAAGACCTTTCCTATTCATTTTATGTATTTTATATCAAATAGCAGAAAAAACAATAAAAGAACATAATTTATTTATGGTAATAAATGAGACATTTGGAATTTAAAATATTCATTTTAGCTTTATCTAGCTGCCACTGAGAGATTCAAATATAATCAAATTTATAGTTCCTTATACAAAAAATTCTAAACATTTAAATGTAACCTAAACTGCGTTTGTAATAATTAAGAAAAATAGATATTACTTTTAGCATCCCATTTCATTGAAAAGGAAACAATGCCAGAAAAGATGAAATGATTTGCCCAGGATCACACAGCCAGTATTTGGCACAAGCATAGACCCTAAAGGCACTGTTCTTTCTCCAATATGTTCTACTATAATTGTTCACTGTGTAACATATAAATCTCTATTCCTTTCAATTCAGTGTTGCTCAAAATACATTTTAAAAAGATACATTTTCAGTTCTATACTTTGGGATAATTTTTTTTTATTAATACTTTAGAGCAAGAGATCCTTAAGCTCATAATCGTTGCTAGCCTTCACTATGCAATGACTTCCAAATTATCTCACCAAATGAGTTCAGCAACAAACACCCTGATGGTCATAACATTAATATAATCATAAAAGTACCATTACATTAATTAGAACTTTGTAAATGCTGTAATTAAGATACTCCGTGACAGCTGTCTTTCCTGTCCCTGAGCGTTCCCAAGAAATCTCCCAACACCACTTATTTCTGAACCATCATCTGCCTAGAGCTGGGAGAAGCCATCTGTTAGTATATTTGAAATGTTAAGTGACAAAGTGGTTTGAAACCATTATATCCCTTAGAATACTTTGGCAGGGGGTGGGAGGGTAGGTGGGATTGGTGGGAGAGAAGCACTCAGTAACCATTTCTAAGTGATATTTGGCTAAACCTGGAAGGGGAAATAACTGGAATTATTGTTAATCTTGCATCAGCATTAAATAGTAGAAACAGTCTGGAATTTGGAGTCAGATAGATCTGACCTGATTGGTAGCCATGTGACTAAGGACAAGTGACAAGCTCTCTGAGACTCAGTTTCCTCATCTCTACAATGGGAAACATCATAAATAAGGACAGGCATGCCTAGTTTTTATTCTGAGAAAATGAAGGACAAATATGTCTAATGTCTTACAAAATTTCTTTTGAAAGCTAGTTTTAAAATATCATTCGAATGACTCTAATGATGACACGCTGCTTGTCTTTTTCCAGGGATTTCATGCAGCTTTGGAAAATGTGTTCATTTCAGTCCTCCAAAACTACTTCTCAGGTTGGTCTATCAGTGGTCGGCAAACTGCAGTTCGCGAGCCACATGCAGCTCTTTGTTCCCTTGAGTGTGGCTCTTCCGCAAAATACCGACTTCTGCGCATGGGTAACAAAGTTTCAATAGCACTGTACATGCACACCCACACGTGGTATTTTGTGGAAGAGCCAGACTCAAGGGGCCAAAGAGCCGCATGTGGCTCGCGAACTGCGGTTTGCCGACCACTGGTCTATACTTAATTTTATTAAACTTAAGAGGTAGCAGAGAGTTTTAAAATATAATAAAGAGGAGTTTAATTTCTACTATAATCCACCATGCTTTTGAATTTAAGCAAATCATTTCACTAGACCTCATGTAGAAAATGATGGAAAAATTAGGGTTAACATATAGTTGTACTGTTAGGAAAAGAAATTAAAATAGCAATAATAATAGACCACATTTTTATCTCTTTAAAAATCTCATTCTTGATGTTATTTTTATTATGGCTCTTATTATGAGTTTCAGTGGGTTAGCACTGCCCACACCAGATTCATTTTGTTGTATACTCTGATTTTCAGAGTAGTTATTTGAAGTGAATACTGTCATTAAGATCATTTTTGAAGAAATGAGGTGATTAAGTCGAAGGTTAAGTGACTTGCTTAACATGATACAGTTTCATAAGTGACAGAACTTAGAAAAAAATGCCAAAACAAATTCACACCAAACTGCATACTTTTCATCTTTTCTGCTAGTGCTTTGCAACTTTAAAAATACTAAGTGAGAAATATTAGTTTTACAGGATAAAGAATCAGTGAACTGATTGGCACTTTGTATCTCTGCCAGTCTAAGAAGGCAGTTCTCATTGTTAGCAAGAAAATAGTAAACATTTAAGTAAGACTTACTATGTGTTTTACACAATTAACTGACTTGATCTTTTCAACATGATGAAGTGGTTATTGTTATTTTCCTTATTTTATAGAAAGAATAACTGAGGCAGAAAAGGTGACACCATTAAGTGGGGAAACAGGATTCATATTACAGAGGTCTGAACTGCTACACTATGTTGGCTTAGTTTTTTAAATAATTTTCTCTGATTTATTTATTATAAGTGGTATCCCCTCATTGAATTTATTATAAATGATATCTTGTCACTGAATATCAGTCACAGGAACATTTTTATTCTACTGCTTTGAAAGACTAATGATTGCTGTAATCAAATAAGAGCCTACGATGTGCCAGTCTCTTTACATATACTATTTCCAATGACCACTTTCCTGAAATTTGAATTACTTATTTTTCCCTCTCTCCTACCTCCTCCTCTTTCTTACCTTCTTTCTCTTCCTTTTTCCTGTCCTCTTTTCCTCCTTCTAGTCCACCCCTTATATAAGACAGAATAACTGAGTCTCAGAGATGTTTCATGATTCTACCAAGACTTCAGAGCTAATGAAGAGCACCGTATTATATGAACCAATTTTTACATGGTCTCATTGGTTCTAAAGTCTGAATTATTTCTGCTATGTCATATTGCTTCTCATTTGAAAATTTCCTGGACTTTTTTCTTCTTTTATAAGGTAAAGAAAGATCTTCAGTTAGATATAAAGTCAGGCATTTTAAAGATTAAATATAAGAAGCAATTTTTCTTTTATTGAAGTAGATAATCGAGTAGCCATTTCTCAAGATTATGACTAAGTTCTAATTGACAAAATAATACATATCTTGTGATATGATTTAGGTATTGAGGACTGTTGAAACTTACCTTAAGAGAATTTTTAAAATCCTATATCTGCATCTTCTGAGTAAGAGAACATTAGGGATTGGAAAGGCAGTTTATAGGTATAGGTTTGATCTCAAGAGTTTCTTGTCATGCATCCCTCTTAAGAGTCTTAAGGGAATAGACACTATAGTTTAAGGCACACTAATTATATGAGTTTAGGCATAATCAAAAGCTATCTCATCTGTATATCTGCAACTGAACAACGAGGGCAAAGCCATAGCCAATTAACTTTTTACATTTCAATTGCTATTATCTCTGAAATACATGGTATAGTGTTCTACTTGAGGGAGAACAACTTTAGATAAGCCTTGTAGACATTATTTACATTATTTTTGAAGGACAATCTACTTAATAATTACAGAGCAAAACAAATTTTAAAAGCAAAAAAAGTAGAAATAAATGTCCAATTATTACTGTCTATTCAGGGTGAGGCAAAAAGTAGGTTTACAGTTGTGAGTATGCAAGACACAGTTTATTGTTGTTATTATTTATTTATTGTACTATTTTCCATGAGAATAACTGTAAGCCTACTTTTGCCCCCACTGTATATTCATAAAGCAGTTGTTATTTCAGACCTGGCTCTCTAGGAAATAACTGGTCGTGACATCTTTTCCACATCTCTGCCCTCAACTTAGTATACAAACCTCAGATTAATAGTAAATGCTAGTGGTATTACACTAGATGTTATTGTTAAATTAATTTCAACTCATACTACTTCACTACGGAAAGCTCTTCTATAGAGAAGACATTACACTTGGGCTGGAAGCTCTATTCCTTAATTCATCTGTATGCTAAGAATGGGATTTGAGCAACACAAACCTGCAGTCAAGGGCAACTCACAAGTTTCATGTTTTTCCAAACCTAGATCCATAGGGATATCTACTTGGGATTGTCCCTACCTGCTTGCTCTTGAATAATATGTAATTAATGGGGAGAAGTGGGGAATAAAGAGAAAGCAAATATTACCCTACAGGCTCAGATGAAACACAAGTCATTCAAAATTATTTATTATAACAACTGGAAAACATGTAGAATTCATAAGCAAATAAGAGGCTAAGGAAAAAAAGTTTAACAGCTTAGAGGGAAAAGAAAGATGAAGATGAACAGGATGAGTGGGACATTTTTAAAAATTTAAACTCAAATATCAAAATTAAAATCTGCATTAAAGGTAATAAATATCAAAAGTAATTGGCCTGGAAATTGAATTAGAATGTAGAGGACACATTTTGTTTTTCTGGGTTTATTATAAATATTAAAAATATGAAAATAATAGAACAATGAAAAAGTTGAAATTAGAAATCCAATATAAAATTTATTTTTTTCTGAGATATAAATCAGAATAATCCCAACAAAAACAATATTCTAAACATAATGAAATAAGATTTTCCTTAAGAGACCCATGCATATAAAATGAAAGGGCTCTCCAAGTTCTCTTTTTATTTTTTAATATATTTTTATTGATTTCAGAAAGGAAGGGAGAGAGAAAGAAATAGAAACATCAATGATGACAGAGAATCATTGATTGGCTGTTTCCTGCACACCTCTACTGGGGATCAAGCCCGTAACTCAAGCATGTGCCCTGACCTGGAATCGAACCATGTCTTCCTGCTATGTAGGTTGATGCTCAACCACTGAGGCACACTGGCTGGGCTAACTGCTCTTTTTATTAAATAACTAAAGTGCCCAAGTTCAAGAGGGTTTTAATACTTCAGAACTATATTGGAACAATCTCTAATCTGATATGGGTAAATGTACAATAAGAAGAAAGAAAAGATATGATCCACACAATTAGGCCACTGCTTGCCTTCAACCAAAGCTGTGATGACAGCTATTTGTTTAGCTTTCAAAATATATATATCATCTCCCCTGAAACACTCACAGAGATTCTGAGTCTGTCAGTCAGGCTATCATCCAGGCAAGTGCTTCAATGGTACATGTGATTTTTTTTTCCATTCAATGACAATTGAGAATATGATCACAATGCCATAATTGGAGGCCTCTTTGTAGTAGATGCTCTATATTTTTATTAGTTTTAACCTTTACAATTCCCCATTACATAGTTATCACTCTTATTTTATGAATGAAAAAACTGAGCTTCCATGAGTTTAAACATTTTAGAGAATATATCCAAAGACTTTATTTAATGCATCCAATACCTGTTTTTATGGAGGTATTTTACAAATAAGAGATTAAGAGATATATGCAAGATCAACAAGTCTGTAGGCATAAACTACTGACTCAAAGTTTTCCAACATTTAATTACATTTATTGTGCAATTCATCTAACTCTGAGAACTTTACCCTTTTCAATAAGCAATTTGGGAACTGAGAAGGATATCTTTGTATAGTCCAAAGAACTGTGGTTAATTTTGTCATTCGCCAAGGTCTGAGAATACAGACTGATTTTTATGGGTTTCTGAATTTTTCTTGATACAGAAACTGTATTTTGTATATTTTTCCTCAAAGTTTAAAACACTTTTTCTAATTTTCTCTGATTTATTTATTATAAACTAGAGGCCCAGTGCACGAATTCATGCACAGGTGGGGTCCAGCCATCCAGCTCCAGGCTGGGGAGGGGGGGAGGAAAGGGGTTAGGGGGCCAGCCCTGGTGACCAGCCGCACCTCCTGGTCAAACTCCCAGTCAAGGGGACAATTTGCATATTAGTCTTTTATTATACAGGATGACATCTCCTCACTGAATTTATTGTAAACTATGATATCTCTTTACTGAATATCAGTCACAAAAATAGATGTGGGAAATGTTCTTTGTTAAGATTCTCCTTAGATCAGTGGTCGGCAAACTCATTAGTCAACAGAGCCAAATATCAACAGTACAACGATTGAAATTTCTTTTGAGAGCCAATTTTTTTAAACTTAAACTATATAGGTAGGTGCATTGTTATTAACTTAATTAGGGTACTCCCAAGGCTTAGGAAGAGCCACACTCAAGGGGCCAAAGAGCCGCAGTTTGCCAATCATTGCTTTAGATTATAAAGTATCTATAAGGAATTACTTTATTGATTAGTGTATTTCAATCAACTAATAACATTTTTTAATTCTGAAAGTGGTTAAAATATGTCATGAAGCTCTTTTAATATTTATAATGTAATAGAAATAGTAGATAGCAGTATTGTGTACTGGAAGAAAGCCTCTGGACTTGATTTCAAGACTTATAAGCTACATAGATAGATAGATAGATAGATAGATAGATAGATAGATACTAATAATAGATGAATATGCAAATTGTCCGGGATGCCATCACAGTAACAGTAACAACTGAACAGCTGGGGCTACAAGGCCAGCAGGGGGGTTAGTGAGGGACGACCAAATGACTGAACAGTAGGCTGTGTGGGGCAACCAGGCTGGCAGGGGGTTAGTGAAGGATGACCAAACGACTGAACAGCAGACTGTGTGGGGTAACCAGGTCAGCAGGGTGGGCAGTTGAGGGCAACCAGGATGGCAGGGGGGCACAGTTGGGGGTGACCAGGCTGGCATGGGGGGCAGTTAGGGGTGACCAGGCTGGCAGGGGGTTGCAGTTGGGGGCGACCAGGCTGGTATGAGGGGCACTTAGGGGCAATCAGGCCAGCAGGCAGAGGTGATTAGGGGCGATCAGGCTGGCAGGGGGGGCAACTAGTGGCAATCAGGCAGGCAGGCAGGTAAGCAATTAGGAGCCAGTGGTCCCAGATTGTGAGAGGGATGTCTAACTGCCGGTCCCCTGGATTGGGCCTAAACCGACAGTTGGACATCCCCTGAGGGGTCCCGGATTGGAAAGGGTGCAGGCTGGGCTGAGGGGACCCCTTCCCTGTGCTTGAGTTTTGTGTACCAGGCCTCTAGTATGTAGCTGGACCTCTCTGAGCATTGGTTTCCTCTTTTATAAAGCAGAATAATTAAATCTACCTCATATTGTTATGTCTCTTAGATTAAAAGTGAAATATGGAGACTTCTGATTGTTTCTCTCCTTCAGTTGATTGATATGGGATTATCCAGTCTAAGCAAGAGTGTCACATAACTAACTGATACATTCACTATTTATTTATTCAGTTCATTTTTTCAGTCATCATTTCTCTTCTGTCATAAAGAGGATCCTTCTTCTTTATGTACAACAGGTTTGGCTAAACAACTCATATGCAAGTTGTCCATAAGTTTTTAAAGTGTTCCTTGTTGGACTTGTATGCATGCATATAAGCATAACTAATGGACATAAGATACTGGGGGTAAGGGAGGCCAGGGGATTGTCAAGGGCGGGGGGGGGGGGAAGGACACATATGTAATACCCTTTGTAATACTTTTAGCAAAAAAAAATAAAAATAAAAATATAAATAAATAAATAAATAAATAAAGTGTTCCTTGTTAAAATCTACTTAACTCTGAGCCCAATTCTATCCCGGACACTATAGAATATGTATTTTCTGGGAAAAAAAGTTTAAATTTCCTCTCCAGTATTTCTACTAGAGTTAATAGAATTCTACATTTTGCTACTAACAAGGGATCTTAAAGATGACCCAAGCAATGTTCCCATTTTTCAAAAAGAACAGTAGTATCTAAAAAAATGAAATCACTTGCCCAAGGCCATATATTAATTGGTAGATCACAAAAATTAAAATGATAGCTTCTCTCTCTTAGTTTAATGCTCATAGTGTTTATTCATGCTGCTGGAGTTGAATTTAATCAGTGGAAAATGACAAGCCATGATGCAACTTGTTTGAAAGTCCTGCTCTTCTTAGATTTCATAATTGATTTTACAATTTCTGAATTAATTGAAAAAATGCAAACTTCTTGAATGTCCTCCAGAATGTCTCTGAGAGCCCTCAAACTCACATGCTTGCCAACTCTACCAGCTTACCCTTATCCTAAATCATATCTTTTAATCATCTTCTCAGGGACTTAGGGAATTGTGTTCAATCAATACAATTACATTTATTATTCAGATATCTTGAGTACAAATTATATTTGCTCTTGATGCCACTAACCATTGCTCAATTTTTAATAACTCATTGAACATTGACCACGTTCAAGGTCATCCACCTTGAATAATCAGGGGCATGCCACCAGAGTTCTGCATGCTGTAAACAAAAATGGCTTATGCCTTAGCATGTAAAATGTGGTTGAAATGATGGGCAAATGGTTTTTTTTTACCTCAAAATATCCAAACACAGATAGTCTCAAACCAATGAACTGTAAATCTCAATACAAGGTATTTTCTGCTTTGATATTTGGGGCTTTGAGTCAATGGACGTGCCAAGGATTCAGATATTTTGGGTACAGTCCATCTAAAACCCTGTAACATCAGATTTCAACCCAATGTCTTTATAATAATAGTCTTCATCTATGAATTTCACCAACTGGTGATGAAAGTTTATATATAAAACGATGGATTTTTACTAAAAAGTCATTAAGTAGTGGCTAATGGCTAATGGGAAAGTCAGATGATGCCAATTTTTTGCTCAGAAGCTGTATGTGTAAAACAATATATTGAGCATCTCAATATAGTTTACATACATGAGATGTCGGTCAGACCTATTGATTGTGAAGTCACACAGCTCTAACCTCTCATCTTGACCCTGCCACTTACCTGCTGTTCACAACTGGGTAAACCACTTAACTATTCTGAATCTCTTTATTTACATTTAAAATGTGAATAAACCAAATTCATGGGCTGCTGTGAAGACTAAATTGAATCGTGTATGTAAGAAACATTGCTCAAGCTCAGATAGGAGCATACAAAATGTTAGGTATTATTTCCTACAGTGTCACTTATTCATGTGTACAAACTGGCCTGGAGACTATCATCATTATTCCCGCAGAGAGATCACTTTATTGGCCCCAGATTGCACAGCTCGGGAGTGGAAGAATCACGACTCAAAAGCAGGTATCTCTTGTATTTTACAAGCTACCGTTTGGATCTGTGAGACTATAGCCCATGCCCTAAAACAGGATAGTGTCTCCCTTCTTTCTGTATTAAATTATTGTGTTGAAACATTTTCTAACTTTGGTTCCACCCTTTAATTCTGATTACAGAAAAACTCAGTGGTATCATGGGAACTCGCTATATATTAAAAGAAAAGTTTGTGTTTTTGTCGACTGACACGTTATTGACAGAAAAAAGCAATATACCACAAAATGTAAACATCTTCTTCACAGCATAAGCATCAACTTGGAAAGATAATTAACCCTGGACTGAGTCTATTTTTATGACCCATGCATCATTTACTCGTCAAATAATATTGACATCAAGGAGACAATGTGCTGTGTTCTGCTTTTATTTTCTAGCGTCCCTCTAGTGATAATCTGATTTTTTAATCAGTTCCCAGCCCCAAATCTCACAATGACTTTCATTGAGCAACATCTCAAATTTACTCTTCGTGGGTAAACAAAATTGAAAACAAAGATACATTGTCTCCCTCCAAGAAACTCCCATTCTAGTGACAAAGACTGGCAACTGAATAAAGAATTTTAGTAAGTGCAGCAAGTCTTATGGTAACAAAACACACAGGGTAACAGAAAGGACAGAGATAAAGGCTCCTAAGCCAGTTTAATGCAGCAAGGTTAAAAGAAGAAGGGCTCTAGCTGCCAAAAAAAGAACCTTAAGAGGTACTGACTTTAAAACATAGGAGAAGGGAAGGAGAACATTAAACATCTCCTATAGGGATAGCCCTCTTAGCAAAAGGGATATTTAAACATGTGAAGTGATTTAAAAATCACTGCATTCTGGAAAGCTCTGGACATTGGAAAAGCTGCAGCTCATTTATTGCCCAGCAAATAACATTTTAGTAATGTTGTGTTTATATATTTCAACAGTTTAATCATTTTGCTAAATTTTCTTAACTTGGTCTTTATTGGTGTAGGACAGCCAGCTTAGTATGCGGTGATAGGTATTATTAATTTGTAAAATACATTACACAGCAACAACTTAAAAGAATCGATAAAGTTATTATATGTCCTGACTCATCATGTTCTTGTTTAGATTAGCAATGCATATTTTTACATATATTAGCAGAGTATCAGGAACTCACGATCACCAGACAAGTAGACAGTATCGACAAATAGTAGTATAAAATCAACAGTAATAACTAGATGAACAAACTCTATGGGTCGTGTTTAGTCATATTTCCAACATATATCACATGAATAAAGTATATAATAACAATTAATAATATTTTCAACAATACCAAAACACTTTATAACACTTACATTTTAATTCATTTTCACAAATCAATCTTTAAACTCCCCATTACCATGTGAGATATGTTAGACATATAAAACATGTCTTCTATCTGATTAGTTT
>NW_005871135.1:0-19495 GCF_000147115.1 Myotis lucifugus
ATATTTAGACTAAAGGTGCAGTTTTGAGAAAACTTCAGAAAAAAGAAGAGAAGGAGATGGCAGGGATTGGATTTTATTTAGTCCACTTGTAATCGAGAGGAAGTCTAACATCCTGCCGGCCTCTGCTGGAGTTCTGTGAATTAATTGCCCTTAATCCTTACACATACCTCCCCTACACCCCCCAGGAAGACAGGTAGGGAGTCAAGAATGGGAAAGAAATGAGAGGCCAAGCTAGCTCCAAAGAAGACCAAAGTCTATAAGGAATTCCACCTTCATAGACCCAACCTGTTAGGGCCGAACCCCAAGCCCCGTGTCTCCCAGGCGTGCAAGGGTATTCATCCAGGTGAGGCCAGTGTCCTGCCACCTGAGCCCAGTGCAGGTTCCACCTCCAGCCAGTCCTCACGAGTCTTTATTGTTGGCCACCAAATACCAGGCACTGCCAAACCACCATCCTCCCCTCCGCCAAGCCATTACCAAGCCCAACCCATTCTCCCTCCAAGACATCCTAAGTCCTCCTCTATCTCCAGTGCCTCCACCCTAACGTAGGCCACCACCACCTCTTTCCTGGGCCACCAGGAAGCTCCCTGGTTACCTCCCTGCGCCTGTGCCCTGGCCTCTCCACTGTTCCTCCACGTTTCAGCCAGAGTGGTTTGTTTGGAGCATAAATCTGATCATGACGGCTCCCCTGCTTAAAGGCTGGTGAACCAGCAACTCCCATTTCCCTCAGGATTCAACCCTAACTCCTCAGGGTGGCATTCAAGACCTTTCCTCTATCACCAGTAAGAATGACCTCCCCTCTGCCATCTCTCACCCTTTCCAGCTGCCTCACTAACCACCTTTGACAATTCAGCTCAGGACCCCCTCCTCCAGGGACCCTGCCTTGATGTCCCTGGCACTGCTGGGCTCAGTGCCCTTCTCAGGGTCCTCCTTCACAGCACTGGACACACTGCACTGAAATCCATGTTATGCTCCCACCTCACCTCCCCGCCCCACCTCCCACCCCAGGCTGGGAAATGTTTTCAGCACTGGGGACAGTGCCAGGCACCTAGTAGGGGCTTGGGAAATGACAGGGCAGGGCAGAGCGCTGCTGGGAACATCCAGGCCAATCACCTCATTTTCCAGTTCAGAGAACTGAGACTCAGAGAAGTCACTCAACCACCCAAGGTGACACAGCGGGGGTCAGTGGAGTCAGAATCAGAACCCAGGTCCCCCCAACTGTGGACGGACTGAATTCAGTAGGCACTCCCTGAAGATCCTTGGTAGTGTCCACTGAGGGATGTGTGTGCCGAGTCGTTCCCATCCTTGACTTCCAGGGAAGCAGAAGCCGGGGCTGGCACAGGCTAAGGCCAGAGATTACCACGGCCTCACGCAGGCCGATCAACTTCCCTCTCGCTCCCTTACATAAAACTGTTGCTGACCGTTACCCCGACTACTGAGCCAAATAATATTCTGGCCGCGGTCATGTTATCAAACTGAAACCCAGTCTGCCTGGGGCTTGCCAAGTACCTTTCATGGCCAGTTTGTACTTAAAGGAGAGGGAAATGTAGATGTATCAGACGACTCAAGCAGTTCAGTTTGGCAGCAGGCGGAGAGGCTAGACGCAAAGGAGCAGGGTATGGCTTGTCGGCTCAAAGAATGAGGGAGCGCCTGCCAAATGGGCTCCTAATACAATTGACGTTTCTGGTTTGTACTGCAAATGAATTTCCTCTGCCCTCAGCCCCGGGGACTGGGAGCCAAATCTAGTATTCACCTCAGATCCCCTCTTGCTGCCTGTAAACGCGCAGAAACGTACGGCCGGGAGCATCTTAAACCCAATAGCTTGTACGAGCAGGAATTCTTGGCCTTCCAAACGAGTTCAGACCCTGGCAGAGAGGTCGGAGGCTGTCGTAGGGGAGATGCGTGTTCGCTCTCCCACTGCCACAAGAGCAAATTAACAAGTAAACCCTCCACTTGGTTGGTTCATTGGGAGCCAGGATGATGCTAGGCCTGGTGTCAGAGTTCAGATCCTGGTTCCACCACCTTACTAGCGGGGAGACTTGGGCAAGTTATTTAACTCACTAAGCTTCAGTTTCCTCAGACACAACATGTGGGTGGGGTCCATGAAAGCAGTGTATGTCTACGAGTATCCCCTGAAATGGTGCAGCACACCTGTGGCCCCTACCCAGCAGCCCTGGGTGTGGTGCAAGTGAACCAGACCACCTGTGAGGTCACGTCTAGTGAGGATGATTCCCGATGCTCCAAGTGGCCTCTTGCAGGAGCTAAACACAAAGGCAATGGCTGCAAAGTTACCCCAGAAAGTCAGAGACGGAGCGTCCAGCATGCGTGAGGCCAGGGTGTGTGGGGGGTGGGCGGGGGAGATCAGTGGAACCACAGGGAGACCTGACCTCTCGCTCAATAAATCTGTAGACGATATGGATCCTCTAGACCAGCGCTGCCTGGTCACACTGTGATGGTGAACGCTCATAGCCGCGCTGGGCAGTATGGTGGCCACTAGCCACGTGTGGCTGTGGAGCACTGAAATGTGACTGAGCAACGAAATATGACGTCGTATATAGTTTTAAATGTAAACAGCCCACACTTGTGTAGTGGCTACCCTATTGGACCGTTTGTTCTAGAATGAATCTTTGTAAACCAAGACAAAGAACCTTCCTAAAAACAGCTTTCTTGTTGTTAAGTGTTCCCTGGATGCCAAACCAGTGTTGCAGGATTTCTCTTATTTTGACAACTCACTCTAAACCTTTGAAAAAGACACTAGATGCCCATTGGCCAGATGAGGAAGGAAGGTTCAGGAGGCTCAGTGCTTGCCCACGGTTGCGAGAGGTGGTGGTGTTGACCGATGCTCGGCCCAGAGGTTGCCAGGGCAGTCAGGTAGCAAAGGCAGGGTGCATGGGTTCGTGCCCAGGGGACCGGCGAGAAGCCTGATTGTCTCAGCACTAATCCCGCACAGGTGCTCCTGAGCTGTCCGAGGTGAGGATTCAGGCTCAGTTGTTGTTTGTAGGTAATTCGGGGCGTGGGCCATCTCGGCGTGGGGACGGGATCTCTGGGAGGTGCAGGGGAGGAAAAGCCTGAAGGGATTTTGTGTACAAAGTTATTACTTGATGGTGGGTTTCGGCAACTCAGCAGGGGCAAGAGAGGGCGCGTGGGAGTGGGATCCACATGCCCTCGGTTCCTCCCGTGGGTCACAGAGGGGGGCTGTAGAAGCCTTTCTGCCACCAGTGGCGTGCCGCTGCCTTGACAGGTTCTGCTGTGGACACAGCAGGAGCTCTCGGGTACAGTGCCCCCGCAGGCAGGAGCCCCGTCCAGTCTCAGGGTCGTCCAGTGCTTGCCCACGCACCCTTGCTTCCTGGAGGAAGTCGAAAACATCACCCATGTGATGTGAGCAGTGGGCGGGATCTCAGAGTTTCTCCCATTCCATCCACTTATTCTATCAATGGTACCACTGGAGCCCAGAGAGCAGAAGGGACTTAGGCAAGTCACCCAGCAGGTTATCGGCTGAATCAGGTCTTAAAGCCTCAGATCTCCTAACCAAGTCATCACACAAGCCATGTTTTCCTGCCCAGGCTGCACCTCGCTTGCAGGAAGTGAATACACGTGCCTGGGAACAGAGACCAGTAATTAACAGCAGCTGCAATTTATTGAGCATCTGCTCCACACCGGTTGCTGGGCTAATACTTGCAGTGGTTCTCAACCTTGGCTGCACATTAGAATCACCTGGGAATCTTTTTAAAATCCTGATTTCTGGGCCTCATCCTCCGGAAATTCTGTTTCTTTATTACTAATGTTGTGGCCCCACCCCATAACAAATTGTTCCCTGCCCTCTCCTGTAGCTCTCCACCACCTGTAGGACGTGTTGTCACTCTGTTAGGGGTGGGGCCACAACATTAGTAACAAAGAAACAAAATTTCCGGAGGATGAGGCCCAGAAATCAGGATTTTAAAAAAGTTCCCAGGTGATTCTAATGTGCAGCCAAGGTTGAGAACCACTGGCTTAGAGAGATGACTGCATTTAAGCCCCATGGCATCTGGCATTGCTGTCCCATTTCACAGACCAGGGACCTGGGGTTCAGTGAGGTCAGGTGCTTTGCCCGACTTTATACAACCTGGATGTGATAGAACTGGGGTTCCTGTGGGCAGCACAGGCTGCCTCCAGAGCTTAACTATTTCAATCCTGCACTGCACTGCCTGGTTCCGCCTTGCCCCGATGCAGCCACATTTCTCTCTGCAATTATTTTATTTGTATTTCTACTAAATAGAAGTTTAATTCTCCATCTCCCTCCCCTCCCTTTCCTCTCCCCCCCACGCTGGTAAATTCATAGATACAGTCAAGAGACCTGGCCCCAGCATTGGCATCTACAGGACTGGCCACATCACTTCTCCATTCTTGCTGCTGGCATTTCTAAAACATGGGTGATGGTTGGTTGATTCTGAAGTACCCTTAGAGACAGTATAGCAGAGTGGTTAAGAGTCTTAGCTAACTCTTAGCCTGAATTGTGTGCCAAGCTCTAAAAGCTTCACTTAGGCTGCCCAGCCGGCATGGCTCAGTGGTTGTGTCGACCTATGAACCAGGAGGTCACAGTTCAATTCCTGGTCAGGGGCACATGCCCGGGTTGCGGATTCCATCCCCAGTATGTGGCGTACAGGAAGCAGCCAATCAATGATTCTCTCTCATCATTGATGCTTCTATCTCTCCCTCTCTGTGGCCCTGCAACCCAGGTATGTGCCCTTGACCAGGAATCAAACCTAGGACTGGTCTGTGGCTGATGCTGTAATCACTGAACCACACTGGCCGGGATGCAATGCTTTTTCTTGCAGATGTATACGCAGGCTCAGAGAGGCAGACTTGCTGAGGGACGCTTAACCCTCTTGAGGATTTCACCTTAGTGTGCAAAATGGTGCATTCAGAGCCAGGTGCTCCAGTGGTCTCTGGTCTTCCCATATTGGATGCACAGTCAGGTCTTCTGCGGTCCAACTCACATCAAGGACCTACTCCGAGGATCTTCACCAGGTGGTAGGCAAGCCCCGAGTGCCCCAAGATCTAGTCCTAGAGGAGGGTTTAAACATCCAGAGAGGCTCCAGAAAGTCTGCTGTGCAGAGGGCGCGTCAAAGGTGTGGTGGTGGGAAGCAAGAGAAGTGTGCTGGAGGGGCCAGGAGACCAGAAGGAAGGACATGCACGTAGCAAGAGGTGGGGCTGGACCTGTTGTCTGGGTTCCGCCGTGGAAGCCCGGACTGCCAGCCTGGGAGCATGCCTGGTGTGGAAGGCGAAGGCATCTTAGCAGAAGGAGTCTTCTTAAAGCAGATTTAGTCAGCAGCACAGAGTGCCAGATGAGCTGGGCAGGAGAGAGAGACTGGAGGCAGCAAGACCAGTGCCTTCATGCTCCCGCCTTTTATGGTGGAGCCTTCCCGGTTTGAAATTCCCCGAGCAGATTCCAGCGAGTTCAGATACATTCTCTGTTGCAAACTGAGCTCCCCAGCCAGCTCTGGCCCACGTAGTGCTGAGGTCTGCAGCCCTGCAGGGGCTGGAGGCCAAGTGCATCATAGCCTCGGGCCAAGGCTCCAGGAAATTGGGGTCAATTTCCTACTCCCCTGGGGGCCCAGCAGAATCATGGGGCCTGGAGCCTGGGGCTCTGGGAGGGAGAGTTGGGGTTCTCTGGAAGCCTCTTAAACTTCCCCTGAGCTCACACAGAACATCTCTGGGTGGACTATGCAAGTCGGCCCGCGGCTACATGCTGGGGATGGGCCACCCTTCACCCACGGACACAGAGATTCCCAACACCATTGGCCCCTCCTCGTGCCGGCCCAGGAGAGGCCCAGAGAGGGCCCCTCTTTCTCTTCTGAATCTTGTCTCCTTGCAGCTGTTTTCCCAGATGGGAGCTTCAGCCTGTATTAGCCCTTCCAAAGATTTTATTTGTTTCCTTGGCATGCACTCATTCATTCATCCCCTCATTTCTTCATTCACTCACCTACTCATTGATTTCCTCATCCATGTGTTCATTTTTCTTCATTTAATAGCCAAGTTCATTCCATAACTCTACCTATTCACTCCACCTTTTGTTAACAAACAGTTCTTGAGTGAATAGAAGAAATATCCTTTGAGTGATGAATGAGTGAATGGAATGGC
Source organism: Myotis lucifugus (assembly GCF_000147115.1). NCBI lineage: Eukaryota > Metazoa > Chordata > Mammalia > Chiroptera > Vespertilionidae > Myotis > Myotis lucifugus. The sequence continues at coordinate 6,118 of NW_005871135.1, forward strand.
CAGGACCTATTAAAGGTTGCAGAAGGCCCTGCGGCTGCAAAGGTGAATAGGGCACCTTCCTAGACCTTGGGGAGCTCATCACCTAGGCACAACGGGTGATGCGTGTCAGAGACCTTAAGGCAGTGTGCTCTGCACAGTCAGGAGGCATTAAGACAATGGCTTGTGCCAGATGATGATTGTGGGCAGGAGGGGATAGGAAACAGCAGACAGAAGGGGCAGTGAGCACAGAGCATGGCCGTGTGATTCAGCTTACAGTAATGCAGTCAATTTAAACGAAAGTCCAAGGTTGGAGATGGTGCTGCAGGGAGCAAGGAGCAGGAGAATGAGGCAGAGTTAAGGCTGGGGCGCTCTGGGATTGGACACGGGCCGTTCCACAGGTTGGTGCCCTGGTGAGCATGGTTAGCACCTCTACCTCGTGTACTTTCTCTCCTTGTGACCTTGAAAGAGGGAGAGGATACATAGCTTGTTCTCAGGCAGATGGACCCCTGGGCAGAAACCACCCACGGTTCTGTTTCCAAGGGGTGGAGTCCAAACATAAGCTGACATTTAAGGCCCCACACCTTATTGGCCTTACCAGCTCAATCTTCCCCATTTTCTTTCTTGGGTCACAAGGCTGGTGGGGGTGGGGTGGGGACTCTGCTGCTAAATATACGTCCTTGCATTTGCACATGGCCTTTGGCCTTTTAGAAATGTCCTCCCATCCCTGTGCTGCCTGTGATTTTATGCATCCTTAAAGACTTATTTCCATATATCAACTCCTCTATGAAGCCTTCCCTGCTTACTCTTGCACAACCGGTGACTGTCCCCGTGTACTCACAGCACTGTGACTGAGCAGTCACACTGACATGGCTGGCTGCTCACACCACTGTCTTTTCTTCCCCGGCTCAGTGGGACCAGATATTAGCTCGCTTTACTTTGGGGCCCCACAGAGCTGGGAGCAGAATGGGCACTAAGAGGTGGTCCTTGAATTCAGAGGCAGTTCTGAGGCTTCTACAGAGCTGGGCTCCCGTTAGAACCTTGGACACAGAACGGGGTTTGCAGGAAGGCCTGTGTCTGCAAGCTGCGTTTGCCTCCGCGGTGCAGAAGATGGAGGAACTGAGTATTGTCTATTTTAAAGACTCTAGGGAGGGCACAGGTCAAAGCATCCCCATGCCAGCTTCTTGCTACCTTCATTGCTGGAATGAATGGAACGGATGATGAGGAAGGAAGGAGGGAGGGAAGAAGGGAGGGAGGGAGGGAGGGAGGGAGGGAGGAAGGAAGGAAGGAAGGAAAGAAGGAAGGAAGGAAGGAAGGAAGGAAGGAAGGAAGGAAGGAAGGAAAGAAGGAAGGAAGGAGCGGGCAAGAGAAAGCTTCCCAGCTGGGCCCAGGCAGCGCCGCGAGCAAATGGCAGAGGCCTGGCATGGGATGTTCTCTCACTGCCTGAGAGGAAGCAAGCTCTGGTGTGTCCCTGCCTCCTCACAAACAGTCCCGGGCCCGTGCTCTCACTCATCGTATGGGCTGTGGTGCACTGGGGCCCCTGCCTTCTCAGTTAATAAACACAACCAACAAAACAAATCTCTCTGATTGAAATCTCTGCAGGGACACGGAGCCAGGACTTAGGGAGCCTGGGGGTTAGGCTCTCTGAGACGCTTTGGCCAGTTCAGACGTGGAAAGGGGTTTGCAGAAAGGGCCCACACTGAGCCCTCCTCAGTTTCCCCGTCTGTAGAATGGAGGTATTACCAGTGGAGGTATTACCAATGCAGTTGGTGCCACCAGTGTTAACAAATTGCTCTGGTTTCCTTTTTTCCTTGAGAAGCTTCGGTGGAGGGTGGTGTCTTGGTCTGACTGTGTTTCCGTGGTGCTCAGGGCCGGGGGAGCAACGTCATCCACTGCCGGAAAGACGGGACCTGGAGCGGCTCCTTCCACCTCTGCCGGGAGATGCAAGGCCAGTGCTCGGCCCCGAACCAGCTCAACAGCAACCTCAAACTGCAGTGTCCTGAAGGCTACGCCATAGGTAGGCGGGTGCATGCGGGCAGCGTGGGAGGGGCGAGAGCTCCGGAGAGCCCAGGCTGGTGCCTCACTGGGTAGCTGGGTGCCTCTGCCCTGTGGGGCCCTGGGAAAGGGAGCCGGATGCAACCAGGCTCCTTCCTCCTGGAGAGAGTTGGGGCAGGGATGCGGTGGTGGGGGAGTGTGTATAGCAGGCTCACCTACACAGGGCTCTGAAAGAGCTTGTTGGGCACGAAATGATATTCCAGACAGAGGAACCATGTGGCAGGGGGAGGGAGATGAGAAGGCAGTAGTGGTTCAGTGTGGCTGCCTTTATTATTAATCTTAACATTTGCATAAGTAATCACTCATGAGCGTCTACATGGCCAGCACTTAGAGGCGTTATGTCCTGTCCTCTCAGTAACCTTCAACAACTGAGCAAATGGAGACTTAAAGGGAGAACAGAACCTGCTCCAAAGCCCGAGTTCTTTCCATGGCGTCTCGGTTGCCTCCGAAATGAAGATAAACAAATAGCAGCTTCAAAATACCATTTGCGAGGTGATAGGCCAGTTTGCAAAGTGCTCTCAGTGAGGGAGGCAACCTGGGCTTTGATGCCAGGCATTGGCCTGGTGGGAACCAGAAGTCTGGACAGACACATTAATCACCGTCCCGAGGCTTTCTGGGGAACGGGGTGTGCATGGAGCCGGAGCTCAGCCGAGGACAGTGCTGCTGACCTTTTGGGCGGATTCCCTAATTGACCATGATGAAAAGCCCAGGGAATTGAATGTCCTTTCTCATGGCCAGTGTGATTTATGGGACAATCACCCGGCATGTCTGGAGCAGAAGGTTATCTGTGCACACACTCCCTCCCCAGCACGCAGAGCCAGCCTGTTCTGCACCCAGCAAGATGAGTGACCACTTCCTGAGAGCAGGGGTGGGCAGGGCCTGAGCACCCTGCTGGAGATGAACGCAGCCTCAGAGCCCAGAAGTCTGCACCTAAACCTAGAGGAGAAACCAGCGCTCCTTCCTATAATCAGCCCTGCTCCTGCACGGTTGCCCTCTGTGACAATTCAGAAGGCACTTTAAGATCCTACAGAGCCATGGTCCAAAGGGCCTTGACACGAGGCTTGCACAGAGGTAGGATCTCATAGGGCTTGCCAATGTGGACATTCTAGAATGTGGGGCAACAGGTGAGCAACAGCGAGCCTGTTGGCTGCTCCTTCCCAAGGCCAGTGCTCCTCCCGTCACTGCTGACGGATGTGCACAGCTCTGGACACTACGTCTGTGATGGCGTCCCTACTCCCAGCTTAGGATATGCAGTGAACATTCAGTCACACTCACGAATGGCAGTAAGCAAAACACTGATTGAGTTACTTTATTTTTTAAAAAAAAAACCTATAAAAACAGACTTTATGTCTACACCCACTGGTGTATTCAAATATATTCATACATGCATAAATAAACACCAGCACACATGTTTGGGAATGAAACGTAGACCCAAACACACACATCCTTCAGTAAACTCATGCCCAGCACGTACACATCAGCCAAATGCCACATGAACACAGCACCCACACAAACACATCCACACAGGCATACGGAGCTCAAGCTCACACGTGACACATCAGAACACACACACATTACAGGCACAACCACCTCTTAGGCCCCAAACGTATCAAACACACAGAAAGATGCACAAAAGGCAAACAGAGCTCACACCACCATGCACACCGATACATCTCCTGCCCACCTTGTGCATATGCTGCATTCCCATATCACAGCCACACGCAAATGAGCTGCAGGGCCTGGCTCTGCTGCCCTCAGCACAGTCTAGCGGTGGGCGGAGGTGGCAGCAGCATCCCCTTCACCCATGAGCTTCCTCATGATCAGAGCCGAAAGGGAAGGAAGTCTGTCTGACCTTGGAACCTGAATCTCCTTCCCTGCCCTGCAGCCCATGCTCCCACTGCCACGCAGATGCCCTTGATGAATGGGTCACCCAGGGAGGTGGGGGCACACAGGGCAGCCTAGCCAGGAGAAGCAACGGGGGACACTGAGTGAGAAGGAAGAGGGAGGGCAGGGTCCCTGCTGGACACCCAGCTCCTCTCCCTCCTCACCTCCTGGGGACCAGCTCCCTCTCCCTCCTCACCTCTGAAGGCCGCTCAGACATCACCCATCCCAGGTGGAGCCCCTCCCTGGGGAGAGCCCACCTCTCTAAGGAGAGGGACTTCATCAAAAGCCTTGTAAAGGGGTGAGGTCTGTGTGGGACTTGGGGGCTGGAGGGCACATCTGGGGCTGCCCAGAGCCAGCCCCCACAGCAGGACAGGGAGGCTCTGGCAGTGAGGAGCTCTCATGGCTACTGCCACCAAAGCTGCCACCTCCCTGCTCCTTGGGGAAGGAGAGGCAGGCAGGGGCCTGGTGAGATTACTGCTCTGTGATGATGCCAATTAGGGCTCATATATCACAACACAGCAGCCTGGTCTCCAAGCCCAGAGCTGCCCAGGTGTGGGGGAGGGGAGCGCAGAGGAGAGAGCACAGAGAAGAGGAAGTAAGACAGGCAGCAGCACAGGGCGGCCATTGCCTCCTGTGTTGACCAGAATTTTTCCTTTCTCCCCTCTTGGGATAAGACAGCTTTGGTCTGTGTCTCAGAGGCGGCCCCTTCTTTTTTTGAGAAGCATTTTATCCTGGAAGACTAGCGTAGTCCTTGCTCTCTAGAAACTCCAGGATGGATCTCATGACACCCACCCAGCTCTGAGCTTCCCCCACTGCCCAGCCAGTGTCCCCTTTATTCTCATCACTCGTCTTTGACTGTTCGCATTCCCCCCATTGCTTTCTTCTCCTCTGGCCCTTCACCAGCCTCTGTCCCCTTCCACTGCCTCCCTTCCTCTTCCTCTGTGAGGCTCCATTATTTCCATCGCTGGGCTTGGAAGTCAGAGAGACAGCGGTTCTCATTCATAGTCCTGGACCGCCAGCTCTGTAACCTGAGCTCTGGGCACCTGTGAAAGGGGCGTGAGGGCACCTCTCTTAGGGGCTGGATGTGCAGAAGGAGCAACCTCTGAAAGGCACCCGCAAGGCAGGTCACTCCCCCTTCTGGGCTCAGCATCCTGGTGTGTAAAGTGAGGAGGTTCTAACCTGTCCTGCACCTGCCACCCACCCTCGCCTCCTCTTTACCCCCATGCCTCTTCCACTGAAGGGAGGACAAGCTGCAACAGGAGTTCACGGGATAAACTATGCATGCACGAGAAGTGTGTGTGTATGCACACATGTCCATATGTATGTGTGTATGCATGTGTACAGGGTGGGACAAGTAGGGTTTCGTTTTTTAATATATTTATTATTGATTTCAGAGAGGAAGGGAGAGGGAGAGAGATAGAAACATCAATGAAGAGAGAAAATCATTGATTGGCTGCCTCCTGCATGCTCCCTACTGGGGATCAAGCCCACAACCCAGGCATGTGCCCTGACCGGGAATCAAACTGTAACCATCTGGTTTATAGGTTGACACTCAGTCACTGTGCCATGATGGACTTGAAACACAGAGTTTATTCTTGTATTATCATCTATTAACTAGAGGCCTGGTGCACAGAATTCATGCACGGGTAGGGTCCCTAGGCCTGGCTGGCAATCAGGGCCATTCGGAGCTGCCAGCCGGGGCCTTCCTTCATTCTACGTCGCCCCCTGGTGGTCAGCACACGTCATAGTGAGTGATTGAACTCCCAGTCTCCCGGTCAAACTCCCGAGGGGACACTTTGCATATTAGCCTTTTATATATATAGATTATTTTATTATTTTCCATATGAACAACTTTAAACCTACTTTTGCCCCACCCTGTATGTATACACATACACACACATTTGGAAGGGAGGCTTTAGAACGGCTAATAGAATTTTATATATATAATATATATATGTATGTATTTTATACACTTTTATATATTTATATATTTTAAAGAATTGTCTGTCTCTTGTGAATGCATGGTGTTCTGGTGTTCAGGGTGGTCTTGGCGCTCAGGTGGGGAAAGGCCTCCTTAGGGCCCTGGTCGGATCCTCACCCCTACTCTTTGCCCACATGAGTAAGCACCTTTTTGGAGGCCTGGGGACATGTCCTGGGATAGGATTGATTTTCAAGAGATGTCAGAATGTGTGAGGTCAGGCCAGAGTTTGAATGAGCTAAATTAGAGCCAGCTTGCCATCCCATAGCTAGACAGCTAATCATCTTCAAGGAGAAATCCCTGGACCGAAGGCTTCAGTCCCCGTTGGTCATCCATGCCTTCATTTTTTTCAGTTCTTTGTATTCCTTTCCATGTATTCGGTCATTTATTCATTCATGCACCCACTCACACACTCACTTCCTTCTTCATAAGATACCTAAGCCCCTATTCCTTTCACTCCTTGTGTCATGAATTCATTCACTTATTTCTTCTCCATCTATGCACTCATTGCCTCAACATCTCTTTCATTCATGTCATAAGTCCTTATCGAGTGGCTGCCATCTGCCATGCACAGTGTGCTGACCTTGTGGAGCTTACAATCCCACAGGGTAGAGAGATACTGACAGATGTTAAAAGTCACCAAGCCAACCGGAAGGGGTAGTGACAAATGCAGGTGCTGTGAGGGGGGTTTGGCCAGTCAGGAAAGCACAAAGGTCTCCTCTAAGCAGGCTGGGGGTCTGAAGGGTCCTGGTAAGGCACCATTTGAAGAAGAGTAGAAGGCATGAATGCAAGTCCTGTGCCAAGAAAAAACCTGGGACTGCAATCACCACTCACTCGGCTGGTGCTTATTAGCAATCCCTGTGTGTCAGGCAGCAGGTTAGGCTCAGGGATGAACCTACCTTGTCCCTGCCCTCTCGGGGCATCTCTGTAACTGTGGAAGGGAGACACAGGGGGTAGGGCCAACCCTGGAGTGAGACTCCTCACTGCTGAACACTGCTCCCTCCGCTGCACACATGGGGCGGGCTTCTTGGAGGACATGACCTTGGCCTTGAAGCCAGTAGGACTTGACTGTGAGAAGGCAGATGGCGGGATGATTCAGGGGGAGAGAATGAGAGCAGGACAGAGGAAAGGATGTGTGGGGCTCAGAGGGAAAGCCAGGCGCAGGTCAGTTGGACTAAACAAAAGTGTGAATGTAGTTAGTGGGAGATGAGACCATGAAGGCCGGGGAAGGGGGTTGGACCTTGCCCTGGATATGGGGAACCTTGGAAAGGTCTTCAAGCAAAGGAGGAACAAGACCAAACTGGGCTCGGGGCCGATGCAAATGGCAGTGGGTGCCAGCTGAACTGGAGACGAGAGAACAGTCAGGGAGACCAGGGGCAGCCCTGCTGGGGAGTTCCCTCCCTCCCACTGCCCTCAGGGTGGGCAGCCCAGTCCACTGGGGGCCAGAGAGCGGCAGGGCCCACTCTGGGGAGAGCAGCCCTGGGCGTTAGGAGACTGGGGCTAAGTGGCCAGCTCACACTCTGCTTCCCACAGGGTCCGAGTGTGCCACCTCCTGCCTGGACCACAACAGCGAGCCCATTATCCTGCCCACGAACGTGACTGTCCGTGACATCCCTCACTGGCTGAACCCCACGCGGGTGCAGGTAAGTGACAAGGGCTTCCTACCTGGGCCTAAGGGGAGGAAAATGCCCTTGTCGAACATTTGCGTTGCCTGGGTGCTGCACTCATCGCTTTACCTGTGTTACACTGTCACATGGCCACACCTCTCTGTCACAATCACTCTCCAGTCCTTAAATATTTAATACTCTGTTGGGTCCTGTGCTTAGGACCTAGCTTTCCTGTCCCACTGAATTGGATGACAGCCTAGGGGACTGATGTTTCTAGTTACAGAAGAGGAAACCTGGACACAAACGCATGAGTAGAGAGCACAGAGTCGGGTCACACGCGCACTCATGAGAGAGGTGCTGTCGGGCTTCTCAGTGTGAGCTCTTGGAAGTCTTCTACATGCCACAGCCTAGATTTCTGGCATCTTCCCTGTGCTTTCCTCATTTGGTGGAAAGCAATTAATATGCGATATGGGGAACCAGTAACACCTACAGTTTGTGAAGCACTTACTATGTTCATGTGCCCAGTCCTGGCACACAGACTGCATTTAAACCTTGGAATGGTTTTGTGGTGCAGGGTGGGCAGCACTCTCTGCCTTCTCGGCCATGGACCCTGAGATCTCCGGAGCGACAGCTCGAACCCAAGCCTGAGCCACATGCCCTGCTCTACTCAAGGTGCCAGGCTGGCTTGCCCAGCCAGACCTTGGAAGCCCCACCTCCTGACAGCCAATGGCATTGCCCATTTCATTTGGGAGCTGGCCACCCCCACTTCCTTTATGTGATCAGTCAGGGGCCCTCAGAGCTGATGTGGGGGCCGCTCTTGTCCTCCAGGGCAGCACGCATTCCAGGCCACAGGAACCGGCTCTGGGCACTGCCCTTCCCCTGGAGAAAGTGGGAGGCAGAGGCTCTGGGGTGCAAGGCTGAGGTTCAGCTCTGTCTCTGGCCCAGCCTCCTGCCTGGGTGCTGGGAGGCCTCCAGTCTGCCCACCTGCAGATCGTGCCCCAGATAGCTGGGAAGAACCCGATACCAGGTGTCCTGTTTCTCAAATGAGAGGAGGGCAGGATTGTGAGGGCTTACTCAGCACTCTGGGCCAATGGACCTGGCCAGCCCCCCTCTGCTGCCCCGTGCCCCCCAGCATTGTCCTCCCCTCCCTTCCCCTCCTCTTCCTCTTCTGCTGCTCTCTGTGCCATCTCCAACTTTATCTCCCTTTCCTGCCTGTTTTCCCTGTGTCTCTCTTCCCTCTCCTGACAGGACTGTTACCTCACTCTGCCTCCCCCGCCCTCTTTCCCTCCATGTCCACCCCCTCTGTCTCCCTGGTCTCTGTCTTCCTGCCTCTGACTCTCCCACGCACCCACCAGGCAGCCCTGTTTCCCTCAGCTCGCACTCCTCCAGCCCTTTTCTCCACTGGCCATGCCTTTCGCCATCCCTCACCCAGAGTCACACAGGAGCAGAGCCTGGACCATGATCTCAGCTCCTTCCCTCCGTGCCTCCCTCTCGCTCCTACCCTGACTCCCACACACCCACAGGCAGGGACATACTCCCACACAGTGCAGACCCAGGGGACCACTCACACCTGGGACCGCGGGGCTCCTTTGCCTGGCCCAGACCATGGTGCCTTGGCCCAGCTTCCACTCAGGCCTTTGCTCCGCACCCTCCCCACCCCAGGTGAATTCCCACCCCTCCCTCTGAGAGCCCGGGGCACTAAAGAGTTCAGTTATAATTCACTGTGAAATAAATCCAGGGATTTGAAAGCCTGCAAGCCCCCTCCCCATTTGCCCACCCGCTGCCTGCCTGCCCCAGCCCCCACCTGGTTCCCTGGTCGGCCGGCCTTTATTGATGCCGGCCTACCAAGAGAGCCATAACGAGGTTCAGACCTCCACCGGTCTCCGGAGGCCTCATTATCCAGGAGGAAAAAAATGTGGTAGAAAAAGGGAGGAGGGTGAAGGGCAGAGATTGATGATTTCCAGGAATACGGCAGAAAGCTGGCCTCCGCTGCACACTTGCCCCTTGTGTGGCGAGAGCTGCAGAAATAGAGCTGCTGGTGCGGGAGGCACCAGGCCGGAGCAGGCCCTGGACAGCTCTGCCTTCTGCGGGTCTGCCTCCCAGGACCAGCGTAAGGTAGATGGTCGGGGCAAAGGTCTACCCCCACTCCTGTCACCTTTGTCCCAGGGTAAGAAAGTGAGAGGCTAGAACTGACAGTTCATGGACACCTACTGTGCATCGGGCATTGGGTCACTTATTTTCACCTCAAACTCCAACTCACACACACATATGCACACACACTCCCCTATGAGGTAGGTAGTAGTCTCTGTTTTTCCAGTGGAGGAAATGGAGTCTCAGAGATGGAAGCCTCATGCCTAAGAGGAAGTGAACGGGGACCCATGTCAGTTTGATGCTGCAGCTTATTCAAGCTACCCATGCAGCCTATCTTGAATGTACAATAATAATAAAGGCAAAATGTTTACTGACCTCTTACCAGGGATATGCTGGTAAACGGTTAGCAACGCCCCCTTACCCCGCCCCCCCCCCGAAATGAACTCTGATTTGTAGCATTTGCCACTTACTGTGGTGTAAATATTCCCACCGTGGCAAATATCAGGTTTTCCAAGTTACTGTCACTGCACACAAAGTTAGGAAGAGAGACCTCACTGTTGCCTCTTGTGAGCCCAGGCAGGCCAGTTGTAGCCTGCCACTTGTGCTCAGTACATGACGGGCTCAGTTCTAAGCACCCACTGGCATATAAGGAGAGAATGAGGACTACTTAGATGAGTACAGTATCACCACTGACATCATGTGCTACCACAACAGTGACCTTTGTGAAGGTAGGCCCGTGGTCATCTTATTTACCATGATACGCCCCGCAGTGCCTAGCTCACAGTAGGTGCTCACTAAATATTTATGGTTGCTGAGTGAGGTGACCAAGGCCTAGTTTAAGCCCAGGAACCTTCTTGCTATATGTCCTTGGACAAATTGTATCACTTTTTAGGCCACGGTCTCCCCATCTGTGAAATGAGAGAGGCTGAGATCAAAGAGCCACAAACTCAAACATGTGCAGGATCCAGGCAGGTGGGCTGAATGGGTGAAGCAGGCCAAATACCATTTTTTTATGTTGAATACCTATGTACTAGTATATGTTTCATAACAGCAGTAGTATTTACTATAAATATTTCAGACTTAGAGGAAATATAGCAGACCCTCACGTACATACTACCCAACTTAACAAAGAGGACTTTCAGATACAGTTGAGGTTCTTTACTCCTAATTGAGCTATAACTTACATGGTCATCTTAAGCATACGGCATGGTAAGTGTTTATATTTGTGTCCACTCGTGAAACCAGTACCCAAGTCGGGGTGGGGACATTTCCAGCTCCCCAGAGTCCTCCCCTCTCCATGCCAGGCAGTGCCCCTACCACCAAGGTAAATCCCTGTTGGTTTTATTTATTTTTTAATTGGTATATAATTGGCATATAAGATTATGTTAGTTTCAGTTGTACTAAAATATTTTAGTTTGACTTTCTTTAAGAACAAAACACTCTATCCCTTTATTTTTTTAAAGTACTCCCCCGTGGGAGTTCCTCCCAGACTCCCCTCTCCTCTCCCTACCCCGCACACACAGGTACATACACGTGCACTTTGAAAGTAATAGGGAAACTAAGAAATCTTCTTCCAACCTAATAAATGAGACAATACAATACAAAACTCGAGGACAGATAGAAGTGTCGTTCGGGCTGAATGAGGAGAGACTACAGGGAATGGTGGGGACTGTGGTGAACTGAGGATACCAGGCTGCGTCCATAGGGGGCGGCTCTAGCCAAGTGTGACAAGGTGGAAATAAGGGCTTGGGGTGGCCAGATTTTCCATTTTTTCTTGAGTCTTTATAATATGAAATCTCTCGGGGTTTTTTACATATTGGCCAATAATTTTGACTTCTGTTAAGTACTTCATGTGCCAAACCAAACGTTTCTGTGGGTTGTGTAGCCTGGAAGCTGTTGGCTCGCAACCTTTGAATGAGATAGACTCTTCTGGTGCCGGGTACCTAGAATTCAGGGTTCAGGCTCTGCCGCCAGCTCCTCAGGAGCACCGCCTGTCTGCCCAGCACTTCCTCTCGCCCAGAGGAGCTGGAGAGTTTCCCAAGAGAAAATGCTGCTCACAACCTCAGCTGCTTATAATCCCTCTAGGTCAGTGGTTCTCAACCTTGGCTGCACATTAGAATCACCTGGGAATCTTTTTAAAATCCTGATTTCTGGGCCTCTATCTCCGGAAATTCTGTTTCTTTGTTATTGCGTGTTGTGGACCCACCCCATAACAAAGAAACAGAATTTCCGGAGGATGAGGCCCAGAAATCAGGATTTTAAAAAGATTCCCAGGTGATTCTAATGTGCAGCCAAGGTTGAGAACCACTGCTCTAGGTAGATGGGGCCTTGAATTTTATAATGGCTTCTGAGAAAAGGGTGGAAGGAGGAAAGAGAGGGAAAGAGGAAGATAGGGCCAGAGGGAGGGAATTGACAGAAAAAAGAAATCAACATTTATTGAATATCTATGATATGTAGGCACTGCTTATTAGGCAATTTCATATGTGCCAACTCATTTTGTCTCCATCACACGCCAGTGAGATACATATTATCACCATTTAATAGATGAAGACACTGAAGTTCTGAGAAATTGCCATTGCCCCATTCATGTAACTAATGTGTCTGAATCAGAATTTGAACCCAAGGCTAATTCTCCTGTATCCGTCCTGCAAGGCAACCACCTTGTTATGCGTACGTTTATGATTTATGTTATAAATGCAACCCTTGCAACAAATGATACAGAATTCATTCCTTGAAGAGAAGATAGCACCGTGGAAAATCCTGCCAGGTGTCCAAAGGTCAGAGGTGGAATGGTTCAGAGTGCATATCAATGTATAGAAGGGCTATCCTGAGCCGTGGAGGGGAAGCCCATAGATGGAGAGATGTGTCCAGACTCCAGCGATTCCTCATTCACTCATAGACATAATGATACAGTCACTCATCTGTTCATTCACTCGTTCAAAGCCACTGATTGCATACCTCCATTGAAATGTCAGGTATTCTTCAGATTCAAGGGATATGGGGTAGAAAATGCCTAGGCTTTCAAAAAGCTTACCCACTTGATAACAAAAGGAAAATATACAGTTTTTCATTTTTTTCTCAAGTTAAATGATACAGTTCACTCACAGAAGGTCCCATAAACCAAGGAAAAGTCCAGGAGAAAAGACAGCATATCTTAGAAAATATCAGGAGGGGTGTGGGATCTGAGCTCAGAATGAGGAGGCTCAGTGTATTTTCTTATATGTCTGGTTCCGCCTGGGTCCCGTCATTTAGACACTCTGCCCGCTCCCGTATTTGTTTCAAAGCCTCTCCACCTTTTTGAACCTTGGTCTTACTCAAAAGAGTAAGCCACTTTATGTTTGCAGCTTTGGGGGTTAGGGGAATCTGAAGGAGAGTGTGGTATTCAAAGTATAGACCTGGAATCAGATAGATGTGGGTTTAATTCCTGACTGCCATCATCTATGTGTATGATTTGAGGCAACTTGCTTAACTTCTCTGTGCTTCAGTTTCCTCTTGTGTAACCAGATTCAAAATTAGTACCTATCTTATAGTTATGATAAGAAATAGATGAAAGTTCTGAGCATAGGTCTTGGACCACAATATTTATGTAATAGAGGACTTTGTGTTGATAAGGATCTGGATAATGATGGTGGGGTTGGCAATGATGAAGATGATAGCAGTGGTGGTGGTAGTGTGACAGCAGTAGTTCTGGTGTTATTGGTGACAGTGGTGGTGCTGGTGAAGGTGATGGTGATAACAACAAGTGGTGGTATTGATGGTGTTGGTGATGGTGGTGAGGGTAGAGATG
>NW_005871135.1:19595-79456 GCF_000147115.1 Myotis lucifugus
GTTGATGATTACGGTGGTGGTAGTGAGGGTGGAGGTGATGATGATAGGGTTGGTGGTGATGGTAGTGGTGGTGAGGGTGGAGGTGATGATGTTGGGGTTGGTGTTGTTAATGGTGGGGGTGGTAGTGAGGGTGGAGGTGAGGGTAGAGGTGATGATAGTGGAGTTGGTGGTGATGGTGGTGGTGGTGATGAGGGTAGAGATGATGATGGTAGGGTTGGTGGTGGTGATGGTGGTGGTGGAGGTGATGATAATGCTGGTGTTGTTGACAGTGATGATGGTGGTGGTGGCATTGATGCTGGTGGTCATTGCAGCTAGGAAGACAGTATATTCTTCCTATGCACCAAGGCAGGAAATGAAAGCTGCCTTACAAAACCTGGTCTGAAAGGACTCTGATGGGACTAGCGGTCTCACTGGCATCAAGGGGAGCAAAGCTGACATTTGAGGGGCCCCACTGGGATCTCACAACTTGTGATGTAAACAGCCCAGCCTTTCCTTCATCTCCTGCTGCTTGTCCCCTTTCCCAGCTCTCCTCGCATACAGAGGGGCCCTGTAGTGAGACAGGTGGGGCATGCAGCTCTGAGGAATAGTGGAAACTCCGAACACCTTGGAAAGATAAATAGGCTCATGCAGATGGTATAAAAGTCCTTTTTCTGAACTCACGTCAGGTAAACCTCAACTGACAGAAACATGTACAACCACACCAAGACACTCCTACGGACGGATTAAATTAGCTCCCAAATAAGCAAGGGAAGGGATGGGCATCAAATCCCTAGTGGATCCTAACCCCGCTGTTTCTACTACTTCAACCATTACCGAGTGCCCCTCGAACATCCTGTATTTTGGCTGGGAACAGACTCTCCAGCCCAGAAATGAAAGTCTGGTTAAAGTTTCTCAGAGAATGAAAGCAGGTGATTCTCTCTACTTCTAGCCCCATGGCTGGGAATCGGGGCACGAAAGTAGCTGAGCTGGAAGGAGGAACATGGGGGGCACTCACATTCCTTCACTTGGTCAACACGTGTTTGCTGTGCTCCATGCCTTGTCCTGGGGAGAGACAGAGAGGTCTCAAACCCAGGCTCTGCCCTTAAGAACCTTAAGTAATCAATCCTAGGTTAACCATTTCCATATTATTTATCTCAGTGTGTCATCAAGCCTCTGACACTTTCAGTGCCCATTTAACAGATGGGAGAACCAAGTCTCCAAGAGGAAATTTACAGAGCAATTTTAAGTCAGAATTGCAACCACGCCTATCATACCTCAGCACCCAAGGTCCTTCCCATATATTGCTTTGTGTATATCTATTGGGAGAAGGCAGACTTGTCAGTAGAGGCAGTAGGGAGCCAGATAGATTTCACATTTCAAGTCTGCTGGCAGATTTTCAAAGTAGGCTGTTTGTCCAAGATCTTTAATTCATTCTACACTAAACTGGTTCTCTAAACTAGACACTGTGGTAGGCATAGAAAATGTCCTGATGCTCTAGGTCAGTGGTCGGCAAACTCATTAGTCAGCAGAGCCAAATATCAACAGTACAACGATTGAAATTTCTTTTGAGAGCCAAATTTTTTAAACTTAAACTAGATAGGTAGGTACATTGTTATTAACTTAATGAGGGTACTCCTAAGGCTTAGGAAGAGCCATACTCAAGGGGCCAAAGAGCCACATGTGGCTCGCGAGCCGCAGTTTGCCTACCACGGCTCTAGGAGAAGGGGGAAGATGAGAAAATACAGTCCATCCACAAAATCATCTCTATCCTGAGATGGATCTGTTCATTCATTTATAACATAAATACTTCCTAGGCTTCCTCCATGTGCCAGGCACCATCCTAGGCCTGGGAGATCCAAGGTGAACCAGGGATGCAGTGTGTGGTAGAGGAGAAAGGCGCCCATCCCAGTCTCAGCCAGATCTTGGAGTCATGTGACCTCAGTTCCAAGCTCACCAAGAAACCTAACTACTATTTGGGTTCCAGATAGGTCTGCCCTCAGGGAGAGAATGAGCCAGTCACATGGCTTTTCCACATTCTGACCATGTGACTGTTTCTTTTTTAAAATATATTTTTATTGATTTCAGAGGGAGAGGGAGAGAGAAATATCAATAAGAATCATTGATCAGTTGCCTGCTGCACACCCCCTACTGGGGATTAAGTCCACAACCTCAGCATGTGCCCTGACCTGGAATTCAACCATGAATAGGTCAACCCTCAACCACTGATCCCCACTGACTGGGCTATTTCTTAATTAAAATTTATCAACTGGCTCTCAGCCAGGAGAGCAAGCCCCAATCATATAGACTTCCGTGGCTGGCTCCTGAAACAGTTACTTCTCACTACAAATCTAAGCATTTGCCTCCAGGTCATTTTTATCTCATTTTTTACTTTTTAAAAGAAATCATTGTTAATCTGAAATGGAAAACAGTCATTTATTGTAGACTAGAGAAGGGAGCTTCTAGGATGGTTACATTAGCCCCATTCCTGATGCTATTTTATTTCCCTAGTTTTATCTTTCTTTTTTCACCTACTTTAAAAATTATCCTCATGCTGGATGTTATGCTATGAGCTGCCTTAAATTATTTCCAAAGCGACTGCTAGGTTTCAAATCCTGGTTTCTCCACGTCACCACTATGGAGCCTAGGGGAATTATTGTCCTTATGACCTGAGAGTAATGCCCACCTCACTGCCTGCAAGAAAGAAATAAGATCATACATAAAGCAGTTAGTACCGTGCATGCACTCCATGCATTTTAGTTGTCATTATCATAACAGCAATTGTTATTAAAGGAGGCTATAAATAAATACACATATGCATACCTGTCAGCTCTGCCTGAGGGTGGGGGAGGGGAGAGCAGCACAGAGGCAGGGAGTCTGTAGCAGAAAGTTCAGAGATAACGAAAGATTCTCCAGGTGAAAAGATGAGGACAAGCTGTTTGGGGAAGGAGAGCAGCAGGAACAAAGTCGCAGGGATAGGGAAGGGAAGTGTGGGCCACCTCAGGGAAGTGTGAGCAGGCCCATATGGCAGGGCAGCCGATGGAAGCCCGAAGGGTTCTCTGTCTCCACGGGTTCCGAATCCAAGGTTAGTTCGTTCATCCTCCGGCTCTCACACAGCATTGTGGACCAGAATCACCGGGAGGCTGGTTTTTAAAATGGACAGTCCCAAGCCCTGAACCTCAGAGGTTTGGATTTATTAGATGCAAGGTGGCCCCAAAGTATGTGCCTTTTTAAAGAGTTCCCACAGTGGCCCTGGGCAGTGGTCCTCAGTGTCCGCATTCTCCCTGTTCCACACCATTCCCCACATGCCCACATATAGTTACATGCACGCACTTGTACACACACACCACTCTCTTTCTCTCTCTCCCTCCCTCCCTCTTCTTTCTCTACTCTTCCTCCTTCCTCCCACCTTACCCCCAACTCTGTCCATGGGTCAAAGATGAGCCACAAATTTTCTGAAAGGCCTTTCCGATCTTGTCTCCATCCCTCAGTTCTGCTTCTTGTCAGCCCTAATCCTGCCAGGGAAATACAGGCTCAGGAAACCTACAGCGAACACAAGAGTTACTTTAATCTTATGGCTCCTGCTATTGCGAGTACCTGGGCAGTTTCTCCATGTAATTCCTAAGGGGAGGTCAGAACTTGGAAGATCCAGAAAGAGGTGGGGTGGTGGAATGTGGTGCCAGCAAAGACATGCTCCCTCCCGGAACCAAACCCATCTGACCCGTCTCTGTCTCTACAGAGAGTCGTCTGCACGGCTGGCCTCAAGTGGTACCCTCACCCTGCTGTGATCCACTGTGTCAAAGGCTGTGAGGTGAGTCCCCGGAAATGACTCTACTGTTACTAATGTTATCATTGTGTTAATCATGGCTACCATTTACTGTACCTGCTAAACGTTGTAAATATCCCTTTAACTGGCCTCCTGGCCAGAAATCAGCAATCCTATTCTACAGCTGCTGGAATTGAGGCACAGAGATACCAACAAACATACTCAAAAATATGTTCACTGGGTAACAGAACAAGGATTCTGAGCCAGGTTGTTCTGCCTCCTAACCCTGCATTCAGCATAATAGTGCGTTTCTGAGTGAGGGTGGCAGGGAGGCCGTATTGATTTGGCATCTGTAATATGACGGGGTTTTACCAGCATATTCACATTTAACCTTCACAGAACCATGTGAGGCCAGTGTTTTCCATTCCTACTTTATGGTGAGCATCTTACAGGTCACGTCCTTCTGCCATATGCGTGTCACTCACTTGCTCTTCAACCCCTTAGACCCAGCCACTGAGCTGAAATATGGTTAATGGATAACAGAACCAGGATGCTCTCTGGCCCTTCAATTCGGAGTCACAGCCATGCCCTGGGACGTGGCACCACGGAGCTCTGTCTCTGTGTTTCAGGGACAAGCTTGGGGAGGGCAGAGTACTGGGGGTGTCACCTGTGTTCTCAAGAGGGGCTTTTCGTAAAACTAGAAGACGCGTCTGTGTGCCCCATGCCCTGTGGTTCTGCTCAGCTGGTGGTGAAGAGACCCCGAATCCCATCCAGGTGGATGTCCAAATCTCCGTGGTCCCCCAGAGCCCACTCAGGAAAAGGCAGCTGGAAAGGATTGGACTGTGCTCTAGAAAACGTTGTATTCGATGAAATTCTTAGAATGTCAGAACCAGAAATGCTCTTCTAGGTGACCTAAACCTGACCTTTTAATCTAAAGATGGGGAACGGAGACCTAGACGGTGGGTGGTTGGGCTAAATTGTGATAGAATGCCCCAACTGGAAGGGTGCTTAGTGTGTCTCATCCTGTTCTTTTGTTGTATAAATTGGACATTGTGGCCGGAGAGGGGATGGACTGGCCCAAGGTGGTGCAGCATAACAGACACAGAGCCAGACATGAGCCCAGGGCTCCTGGCTTCCATTCGGGTGCTCTTTCTTTCCCAGTAGGTCACCTCCTACTCTTGAACCATCCCCTGCCCTGTGTCACAAGACAGTCCCTGAGTCACACATTTTTGTCTATGTATTGGCTAGAGACCTCCTGTGGCATCTTCTCCTGTGGCACTGGAGCCTTTAAGAACCCCATTCTCCCAAGAGTCAGCACGAGACAGCAACACCAAGGCCACGGCCACGTGGTTGTTGCTTCTTCCCATCTCCCTGGATCAGTCCAGCATTTCGGGCAAAGGGAGCTTGGGTTACCTGGGCACGCGTCCTGCTGAGTCGGCGGTCTGGGCCACCAGTGTGACAGCAGAATTCGATCCCTCCTTTGACTCAGCACTGGGACCTGCGAGACCCTCACCTGTCAGGCTCTGAGCCCTGCCAGTGATGCTTATCGCCTTTGCCCTAGCAGGTGCCCCTCGTCTCCTTTCTTCCTGAGCTTAGTGCCAATAGTTGGCCTCTTGTCTGGGGCAGAAAAGGATGCTTAGAAGAGATACAAAGGCTTGGTCTAGGGAGGGGGCATCCACCTGGAGGGTGTAGAGGTAGCCAAGATCCAGAAAGGGTTTGAGACACTGTGCCCCCAGCCCTCTACCCGAAGCTGTGTCCAAAGTGGTCATTCGCTCGCTCAGTCATCACAGCCTCACTGAGTGCCTATTATGTGCCCGATAGGACTCTTGGTTCTGAGAATAAAATGATCTCAGCCAAGTGAGAACAGTCACTGTGCTCCCTGGTTCACCTGTGGAGTCTTTTTGCCCTCCATCTATCCATGCATCCATTCAGCCATGTGTGTGCCTCCATCGTCCATCATTTTACTAAATGAACACTCAAGGAACACATACAAAGTTTTGCTCAAATTTCCAGGCATTTTTCTGGGAAATAGGGGCAATACCAATGGATGACACACACTCCTGTCCATAAGGAACTCACAGAACAGTAAAGGAAGCAGACAGGAAACCGCAGGAGGGCAGAACGTCTTGGGGGGGGGGGGTCAGGGAAGGCATTTTAGAGGGATCATGTTGGACCTGGATCTTGAATAATGAATTGCTTCCATTGTTGGAAGTAGCAGCATGAGAAATACTAGACAGGAGAAAGCTCTAAGTAGCAGATCTTTGCACATGCCCCTTTATCTGGAAATTCTCCCTTCTCCATCCCTATCTGATTAACTCCCACTCATCTCCCAATCTCAGCCAAAACGTCCTTTCCTCAGGGACACCTTCACGAAGCTCTCTGATTAGGCCAACTCCTTCGACTCTCCTCAAAAGGTCTCATGGACCTTTCTCCCATAGCCCCTCTCCGTGTTGAGATTGGCCAGTTAGAGAGTGGTTCTTTGGGCAGTTCACACTCAGTTTCCTAATATATTTGCATATATTTTATTATAAATTGTTTTTAAATTACCTCCTACCAGTAAAAGTGGGGCAAGGGGACTTAACTTGGCTTATCATTTCTTCAAGTAAAATGAGCCCCCTTCTTTAGGAAGATGTAAGACACACAGGAGTGTGTCTCCCAGGGCAACTATACTTTAATTGGGAAAAACTTGGCTACATAAGACTCTTTATACATGTAGAAGTGTTGGCTTGTCCAAGGGGGTGTTGGGATCTGAAGCCAGGAAGCAGTTTGGGAGAAGATGAGAGACGGCTAAATGATTGCCACCCCCACCCTTGCTTTAGGATGCTAACAAGGCACCTTTCCTTCCTGCCTCTCTCCTCCTATAGCCCTTCATGGGAGACAATTACTGTGATGCCATCAACAACAGAGCCTTCTGCAACTACGATGGTGGGGACTGCTGCACGTCCACGGTGAAGACCAAAAAGGTAGGCAGTACTCTCCTCCCCAGCAGCCCAGCTTACTGGGCCAGGATGACCCCTACCTGTTGGACAACCCATTGTTCTGGTTGTGCCAGCGCTTGCCTACAAGCTGTATTGTATTGTATCATATCGTCTTGTGCTTTTTATCCTTTTAGCCAGTAGTGGACCTAATGTCATGTGCTTGGACCCTGAGCGAGGTTTGGAGGCTCATGGATGATTTTTGCAGATGTGGTCCCTTACCCTGAAAGCTTTGACAAGTGAAAGTGTAATACATACTTTTAAAGGGAAGGACAGGGTGCTGTGAAGGCTCAGGCTAGAGGTGGAGAAGGCTCTACAGGAGGCTCACATTCGATGCTGCATTTTGAGGGTCGAGGGGAAGGAGTGGGGGTGGTGACCAGGGAAATGGCATCAGAGACAGAGACTGCCATGAGAAGTCCTGCAGAGAACATGCCCTTCTGGGGTGATGGCTGAGGTCGAGGGGAAGAGAGAAGACGGGACATTCCCAACAAGGTCCGTCATGGCCGTCGAGCATCATAACCCCTCTTGCTGTTCACACCTGTACAATGAGTCTTGGTTGTGATTCTCTTCCTTTGTGCAGCAGGAGTGATTCAAGTGTTTATAGTAAAACTGAAACATTGGGCTGAAGTGCGTATCAATCACTCACAGAGGGTGGCCATGCCCACCTTCCTCCTGGCCAGAGCTGGGACCAGAGTTTGGGCCCAGCCAAGAGCTGGGAGAACGGTGGTCCACCTGGGCCACTGAGTTGAGAATTATTCTTGTGATCATTGAGACAATAGGAAACGATCTCTATTTTATACTCATCTGCAATCTGAGCTGAAAAATCACCTGATCTCAGATGTCATTTGATCTACTCGTTCTTTCTTCCTTTCCCACCCATGTTATACATTAATTGTGGCTTTTGGTGTGTTAAAAAGGCTCCCTTCTCCCACTTTAAACTGTCCTTCCTGTTAGCCAAGGCTTCAGAATGCAGGTGGCCAGGCTTCCTTCCTGCAGGGAGATGCAATTTCATTGTGCACCTGGGAACCAGCATGGCCCGCGCCCTGTGCACGCCTCCCTTGCGAAGCTCACGGCCTGTGAAGGCCAGGAGACATGAGGCAGTGAGGAACACGACAGGCATTTAATCACCTGGTGGGAGAGGCAGTGAAGGAGAGGTATGGGATCTCACGGAGAACAGTGTACCTGTCAGCATCTCCCTGAGCAGGTGATGTTTGTGTTGAGACCTGGACTGGGAGGGTCCGGGTGAGGGTGCACAGGTTGGGGCAGGCTGTGAGAACTGTGTGTGGCGTGTGGATTGGAGCCTGGAGGCCTCTCTTACTGTGCACACGGCTCAAACTTAGTGATCAGCTGTTAGGAAGAGATTGGGCCTTTCTTCAGATGCGAGATTCCTGGAGGTGTTTCTTCTGGAGAAGAAAGGGGTCCCGAATTAAAGTCATTCTTCCTCTCTCAGTTTGACTTCTACATAAACTCCAACTTCTTGAAGACTTTCTACTTTCTCTTGTAAACACCCATCTACTCCCTGCAATAAACTGGCTTCTAGAAATGAGAGGTGGAGAAAATATATAAGAAGATAAAATACCCCTAAGTGAGCTGCCGAATATGCCAGACACGGTCAGAAACTTGTCCTCCGTCACCTGCTTTAACCCTCATTTCAGCCCGGCAGGGTGCTATTCGCCCCGTCGCACAGGTGAGCCAGTTTTGGCTCCGAGTACCTGCGGGACTCGCTTGAGTTCACTTGGCCATGAGCGCCGAGGCTCCCATTCCAACCCAGTGCTGTCTGACTCACAAGCCCAGCTTTCTCCCGCATGGGCTGAGTCTCCAAAGAGGAAAGCAGGTGGGGATAGGGCCGTGTCCTCAGAGCACCCGGGCATGACCTTCTCCGTTCCAGTTGCAGACAGTTCACTGTCAACCCAGACTGCCAAGGAACCTTGGGTGTGGGACCCCTCCCCTTGGCAAGGTGGAAGCCGCTTTTCCCAGCAGCAAAGACCGGGTGGGGAGTAGCGGAGGCTCCCAGCCTTGCCAATCATCCCTGACGCCCCAGACAGGAGTTTCCCCGAGTGGAAAAACTTCCTGCTTTCTGTCTCCAGTTTCCACAGCAGGAAGCTTCCGAGAGCAGGAGAGGGGCCAGATTCCTTCCTCTCCTCCCCTCCCTACCCTTACCTGGTGGTCCCACCTGAACTCTTGGCCCCGGACACATATCAGGGGACATTCCCTGACTAAGAGCACCCAGACTGGCACTCAGAAACTCGTGGAGTGGGCAGACTTGCTTCCTGCACCTTTCCAAGTGCAGCAATGCCATTAATTGAGTACACGTATGTCTTGGCTATGGGTTGGAATCTCTGTGCATAATACCATCCTTAGACCCCAGGACCACTCAACCACGTAGACAGCTGAGGCTCAGAGAGGCGGGATCATCTGTACGAGGTGACAGAACTTATTAGGATTTCGCCTTTCCTGACTACAAACAAATAATGTAGCTGCTATTTGTCGAAAGCTTGCTATTTGCCAAGCATGGCGCTAACTGCTTTCACATGTGTCAGTTCATTTCGTCGGCACAGTAGCCCGTTGTAGGTGTTGCCTTTGTGTCCTCGTTTCACAGATAATGCAGCTCAGGCTTAGGAGGTTAGGCCATGCAGCCAGGAAGTGGTACAGCTGAGATGCGACCCCAGTGACTCCTCACCACACAGCCCTCTCGCTGCTCTGGGCTTGCACTTGCCCTTCCCTGGTGGGTGGGCTTCTCGCTTCTCAGTCCTCCTGGACTGAGTCCAGGGTATGAACTTCGGGCTTAGGGTTCAGCGCTCAGCACCTTCTCCCAGACTTCCTTCTCGCCAACTCTCCACCTAACCCTCTCCCCGGTCCCCAGGGCTGGGGCCTCCCAGTCACTTGGCCCAGAAGGATGTCTGTCTGCTCCCTCCATCCTTCCTCCCTTGTTTGTCTGTGCAGACACCAGCTGTTTCCCACATCTGCCTTGTGTGACCTGGGCCCGGCTGACAGACAAGAGCAAGACAGTGCAGGAAACTCGGTCTGACAGGGGTGACCAGTTTCTCACCCAGACACCTGTCTGCAGCGCGAGGCAGACAGGAAGGGGCGTGACTCAGCTTCCCAGCGTGTCAGTGTATTATTTTCCTGGTGGAGCCTAAAGTCTCCAATACAGAGCAGATTTCCAGAGCGGTTGCTTCAGCAGTTTCCCCTCATAACAACAGCAACAAGTATTCCTTCATAATTGCAGTCATTCTAAGTAAGCACACGTGGAGCCGTAACAGAGGGGGAATCACCTTAATGCATCGGCACACCCAGGCTGCCTAAGGTGTGGTGGCCTGGGACCACCATCCTGGTCATGTTTCAGGCAACTGCGAGACTGACTCTAGAAGATGCCTGGGAAGGGGGGTGCAGTCCCAGGCTGCACTTAGCTCTGTGCCCTTGGGCAGGCTGGTTCACCCCAGCTTTTTATTTCTTGATATTTGGATTAGATTCATGTCTCAGTATATTCTACATGGCCTCCTGCATGGTTGTTCCTTTGGCTGAGAACCTTCTTCTCCATTCCTCCTCATGACTGCCCCACACCTCCTGCAGGTCTTTTTGCCTGAGTTCTCAAGGAGCCCCGCCCTGGCCACCCACCTTTTATCACCCCTGGCACTCCCACACCCAATTGCCTTGGCTTCCACTCCTTTTTCCTTCCGTGACACTTAGCACGTTGGCACGTACTATAAAACGTATGCATTATTGATTATCTGGTAACCACTGCCCTTCTTGCTGCTAGAATGAAAACTCCAGGAGGGCAAGAGCATGCATTTGATTTGATTCCTGATGAACCCCAGGTTCTGATGCTGTGTGATAACAGTGGGCTAGGCCATGAGCAAGACGGACTGGGGCTCAGCCATGCTGAGCTCGCGTCTTGTGGACTTGTGGTGGGCACTGAGAGTATCGTCCCTGCTCATGGAGACACCGCAGGTGAGGGGAATCAGTAAGCTTCCAGAGAGGGCAACACCAGAGCAGACAGGAAAGGTGCAGGAGGTCTTCCCCAGTTCAGAAAAGTAGGGGGATGACCAGACACAAGGATGAGAGAGAAGGGGGCTTCTGGCCAAGGGCATGGTCTGTGCAAAAACCCAGACGTAGGAGAGAGCACGAAGGGAAGTATGGTTCCTTGCATGTGGTGGGAGCACAGGGCAAGCAGGGAATGGGCAAGACATGAGCCTAGAGGGATGGGCAAGACTGATATAGGCCAAGCAGGGAATTTGAGTTTTATCCAGAGAGCCATGGGGGTAGTCAATGATTTTAAACACTGAACCAGCCTAGAAGGTTCTAGAAGGCTTCCTGGAAGAGGTGACAGATGTGCCTAGCTTGGAAGGTTTGTAAGGATAACAGGCATATGGCTAAACAGATTAGACTAATCCCCCCTGTCCAAAAATCACTAGCTTCTGGAACGCTATGATTTCTTCATCTGGGGTGTAGGTCTTTTTCATGTGGATGAATTAGACACTCACTTTAGCTTTTCCATCCTGAAAAGTTAGTATCATCATAACCATTGTCAATACTATCATCACTACCATTATCACCACATCATCAACACTACCACCAATACCAAGATCACCATCGCCATCATCATCGAGCACATAGTACATGCCCTGCACTATGCTAAGTGCTTTACCTGAATTTTATACTTTATCCAAAATCCTGTGTGGCAGGACTGCTGTGACCTCTGAACGCCCCCAGAGGGGAAGTCGCTTGTTTGATGACATACACTTAGTAAGAGGGTGAGAAATCAAACCCATGTCTCCTTTGGGTCTAGGCTGGTGCTTTTCTCTGCTTTACCACACTTTTCCTCCATTTTATCCTCCACTTATTCACATTGAAACCACCCTCTGTATTCACGGACTGTTCCATGCCCTCCACCAGGCACGAATCATGCTACTACCCCCAAGGAGCTTGCAGGGGAGTCTTCAGACTCAACATCCCCCCATAGTCTCCTTGGTCTCCTTAAATCTTTCCATCAACATTATGAATGCCCTGACACCCAGAGTGGCCACGTGACCTGCCCAAGTCCCACAGTGGGCGGTGGACAGACAGGGCTATCTGACCTTCAGTCCCGGGTGCCTCTCCTCTGACTGCACACTTGCCGCTGGGGACCTCCCTGCGGAGTCTGCGTCCAAATCCAGCCCCTGCCTGTCTCCCAGCCTCAGAGGAGACCTGCGGCCAGGGCCTTGTGGTACATTTTCTCAGCCTGCATCCCTGAGCCGCTCACACACGTGGGTGGAGGTGTCGGCCCAGGCAGCTCACCCAGAGGAAGAAACCCCTGTGCCTGAGCGACATCCTCAGCCCAGAGGGAAAAAGGAGAGAATCCTGGCCTTTAGTCATTGACCTGGCTTGTTGACAGAACGCCAGAGTGAGCGGCCCAGCATTTATGGGGCGGCCTATCCACACGGCACTAGGTGTCCCAGATGTAAACTGGCCACTGCAGGGCTTGTGCCTTGCGTGGTAGGCTTTCTTGGGAGGCCATGTGGGGGAGAAGGCGGGCAGCTACTGGGGGAGGCAGGGGCCTGGGATTTCTGCTGAGCACTGACTTTATCAGGATGAGACTCGGGATGCCCCAGTTTCTTTCTCTGTGAAAAGGGGACCCTGACTCCCACTCTGCCTGCCATTTGGGGGACAGGAGGGAGGAATGGTTACAAACAGGGATGCAGAACCCAGGCTACCTGCCAGCCAGTGACTCACCTCTTGGCATCTGAGTTTCCTCCGAGCTGTAGGACAGGGATGGTCAGAATAGCTGCCTTAGTAGGGCTGTTGGGAAGGGTGAGTGCAGTAGTGCACATTGTGTTGACTAAGGGCCAGACATGTAAGGGAGAAGGGGCTATTGTCTATCTGGCAAAGCAGTAGTCGATGGCCACGTGGTGAGGCAGGCACCTCGCCCTGACTCACTCGCTGAAAACTCAGTGTTTGAGTGGGTTTGGAATCCTGCATCATCTGCTAATCGATGGGCTGTGAAGCCCAGGGCGGCTGTGTTTTGTTGTAAACATTCTGAGGCTTCTATTTTCTCATCTGTAAGATGGGCAGCTAATAATGACAGCCTCGTGAGGTGGTGTGGGGTCCGCATGCTAGCATGTGGCAATCATCTGCAAGTGGAAGGCCCTCAGGAAATGCTAACGTGCATGTGTGTGTGCACCCACGTGTGTGTGTGTGTGTGTGTGTGTGTGTAAAGTGGTGTTCACTGCTATGAACCTGTACGAATGTGTGTGCATGTGTGTATGTGCATGTGCTTGCATGCATGTGTGCGTGTGCATGTGTGTAAAGTGTTCACTGCTGTGGACCTGCACACATGGGCTTCCCCAGTCTCATCCAGGTCAGGCTCAGGAGCACCTGGAAGGGTGGGGGACTAGCCACCGCCTCCCTTCTCTTCCCAGGTGTAGGCTCTTGATCAGGAGGGCACTTGTGCAGAGAGAGCTCAGGACAGGCAGTTCTCACAGAGGAGTGCAAAGTGCAGGAAGAGGGGACAAGGCACTGGGCGTCTGCACTAGGCACCTGCAAGCTAGTTTGGAGGCAACATTATTTCATTACTCCTTCCCAGAATCTTGCGAGGTGTTTATGAAGACCCTCATCTTACAGATGGGGGGGAGGGGGGGAGTCCACAGGGTGCCAAGGACTCTCCAAAGCCATGCAGTGCCCACCCCAAGCTGGACTTGTCTTCTCACAAACTCCTTGGAGGGTTCAGTAAACGCAGCCGCACTTCAGCATGTGGTGGAGACGAGGAGCTGCCTGTCTGCAGACCTGCCCCTGAGAGCAGACCTTCTAGACTCGGCTGTGTTCTGTGTGGGGTTCCTTCCTTAGGTGCCAGACACATTTCTTTGGGAAAATGCTGAAATGGCCTGGGCTGACCCGGGAGGAGAGAGAACGGTCACTCACACCCACAGAGCCAGGGTGACCAGACCGGCCTGAGAAACCAGCTGGAGGCAGGGTCCTGGAACCCGATGGCCGAGGAGAAGCTGGTGGAACTGGGGGTGGCAGGACGGGGAGCACGCAAGGAGCGTGTGCAGAATGTGCATCCCTAGGTACTTTCTGCCCAGGAGTTGCCTTCTGTCTTTCTCAGACTGAGGACTTTCAGAGAGACAGAAAGGTCCAGACCATTAACATCCAATCTTAACGTAAGATAGGGAAACCGAAGCTCAGGGAAGGGCAGGGGCTTGTGCCAAGTCACCCAGACAGCGAGGGCAAGAGCAGAGGCTGCCTGGCCCGTGTGCTGCCTAGATATTTATCCGTGCATCCCTCTGTCCCTCCATCCCTGGGTTCACAGAACACCTGATCTCTCTATATAAAGACTCAGTTCAAAGCAGACATGATCCCTGCCTCGACTGAGCTGGCGTACAAGTGAGAAGTGCTTCAGTACAAGGAGCATAGAGACAGGGTGCTGGGAGATGGGATGGAGGTCAGGGTGCCATTGGTCAGGGTAGTGAGGGGGGAGATGACACCTGCAGAGTGAATGAGCTGCCAGGGGAGAGAGCAGGGTGGAGGGCCATTAATGGCTAAAGACTTAGAAGTGGGAAAGCACTCGGAGTATTTGAGGAACCAGTCCATAAATAAACAAGCCGCAAGGAGTGTGGGGAAGAAGGGGGCCAGGTGAGGTCTAAGAAGCGTTGGAGAGCAGGTCCTGCAAGGCCTTGACCTCGTGGTAAGGACTTTGAGTCTTAGTTGAAGAGATAGTACCTGTTGAGTTTTTGCTTGTGTGAGGTGAGGCAGGATGCATGAGAGAGAAACCAGACTGAAACGGTCCCTCGTGGGTCGTAGTGCCTGATGGGAAAGAGTTATGGAGAGAATTGTGCAGGAGACATTAGAGGTAACTGGATCATTGTAACGTTAGGATGTGGGCAAGGGCAGCAGAAGGGGACAGATAAAGGGATGGGTGAGTTGAGGACAAAGAGGCTGCCCAAGTCTGGGAGGCGGGAGGGAGGGGGGGCAATAGGCAGGAAAGGTGTCACAGACGGTGAAATTGGAGCTGGTGGGAAATCTGAGTCAGCACACGTGTATTTAGCATTAAGCATCTCCTGAGTGTTAGGCCATGTGCTGGGGCTTTGCATATTTCTTCTTGTTTGATCCTCACAACCATGTGAAATATGGTGCTTTTTTAATCGCACTCTTACAGATGTAGAAACTCAGGGTTACAGCAGTGAAGGGCTTTTCAAATGGCTCAGCAAGAATGGGGCCTGAGGGTGCCCACCCAGGCCTCTGAGCTCCCACGATGGAACTCTCCCCACTCACCGTCAGTTAGACTTGGTCTTGGCTCTGCCTCAGTTTCCTCACTTGGACTAGAGGGTTTTTCTTTGTCTTTTCCCATTCTAACACTCTTGCTTCTCCTGGAGGCGAAGCGGTTGTGGGAGGATATTCTAGATTGGATGGCACAGCCTGCATGAGAGCATGGAGGTTGGGAGAAAAGGTGCTAAGCAGGGAACAGCAGGGAGTTGTGAGCAGAAAGACACTGCATGGAGAGGCAGCTGTGAGAAGGCCCCCCCAGCACCAAGCACCTGCGGGTGTCAGTTGACTAGGGAAACAGGTACGCTGGCTGTGGGTGCAGAGGAGGAGTCAGGGAGAAGGAGAAGTGAACATACACTCCCTCGTTCTATGGATTAGGCCTTGGAAAACAAGAATGAACAGGACGGACACGGCTCCTGACTCACCAAGTGAGAGGGAGGAGGAAAGCTATATATGTGCATAAATAGGTATATGGTTGAACTCTGAGCATATGTCAAGCACTGTGTGGTAGGTGGTTTTTGTCACTTACTTCACTCATCCCTCACCACAGCCTCAGGGACACGTATGCTTTCACTGTTTCCATTTAATGAATGAGTTACCTAAGATGCAGAGAAACTGTCACATGCCCCAGGTCACACTGTTAGATGACAGGGCTGCTGGGGCTGACACCTCAATCTTCCTGCAGAGAGATTTGGAGAAAGGGAGGGAGGATGGGCCAAGAGGCAGAGAGAAAAGAGTTAGCTACACAGAATGAGTCCACAAGCTAGAGAGTCACAGCTCTCTGAGGCTCCGTGAGCACTTGGAGACCCTGCCCAGGCAGGAGGCGAATGAGGTCACTAAATCCATCTGCGCAGATGGGGGACCCTCTGGGGAAAGTGCGATGTGAATGTCATGATGCAATGAGGTGAAATCCACTTGGCTCGTGCTAGCCCAGCTTGGGCTCAGGCAGGGGCTGCACGGTGCTCTTAGGAAAGACAGATCGCTGGCTGCATGGGGAAGACGTTCGCTCGGCTGGGCTCTGTCTCTGTTTCTAGAAAGGAAGGCGGCCCAAGGTCACAGAGCACGTGAGGGGATGGCGCGGGAACTGACACTAGGGCCTCTCACTGTTTCTTTTTAAATTTTTTTTCAAATCATTATTTCTTCTTTTCCCAGGTTCTGTAATATCTACATATAGCAAATCATTGTATGCCTCTCACTTTTCTTTTGCTAAAATCTGTTCCCTAGGCCCTTCAACCAAATGTTATGCAAAATCTCTATGTGAAATGTCCCCAACAGGATCTCAGGTGCCCTGGCTCTGAGCTGGCTGAGAGGAGCTTTTGTGGCTTGCATCCTTGCCTCCCAAAATGGAAATGCCCAATCCGTGCAGAGAGCTGTGTTTTCTTAAAAGACACTCTCACATCCTTCATCTCACCAATCACCTCAACAGTCCTACCAGATATTCCATTTCACAATTCTCTGAACAGCTCTGGGACAGTGCATTACAATTCTTCACCCACGGTTTCATTCAGCCCAAAAGGTCATAGTGCAAGTCAGTCTCATCATATCACTTCTACAGCTGCGCACCTGAGGGTGAAGGAGAGGTGGCTCGTCCTACTGGAAATGCAAGATTTGCCATTTATTACTTTGGGGAAATGCCTGCCCATTTCTGAGCCTTCGTTTCTCCACCTGTGAAATGGTGACTGTTTTTGTATCTGTCTTACAGAGTTGTCGAAGGGTTTGATGTTTCCGTATTTGCAAAGTATTTTGCACGTTGCCTGACCCATGGTAAATGCCACCGGAAAGGAAAGCTGCTAGGATAACAACGCTGGTGATCTTGATACAAGCTATCATAGGGCTAGAAGGAAGCAAAGTCAGGACTCAAACTTGAATCTGCTGTCCCCCCAATCCAGCGATTGTCCCCTGAGCTGCCTCTCTGAAAAGTATTCCTTGAGACCCAAACACCTGGTTCACCTCCCCTCTCTTTCTCTCCGCAGGTCACTCCCTTCCCTATGTCCTGTGACCTACAAGGTGACTGTGCTTGTCGGGACCCCCAGGCCCGAGAACACAGCCAGAAAGACCTCCGGGGATACAGCCACGGCTAAGGAAGGACAAGGAGTTAAGAATTCCCAGCGCCAGGACCCGCATCCCTTTGGTATTGATTTCACAATGAGCTGCTCCACGGAATGGCCTCTCCACACCAGGGATCCTTAGCATCCAACCGGTCTGCCTTTAATTTCACCCAGGAAGGACTCATAGTGGGGGCGCACGAAGCAAGTCTCGCCATGTTAAGTAATGGCATGGAATCCCACCCCACAGTCTTAGATGGATCACATGCACAGCATGCAGTCCCAGAGCCTCCTAAAACTCTAACCATTTGTCACATGACCGCAGCGAGAAACATGCTCTGTGCCCAGGAATGTGCACATCTGTGGTTAGTACACATGCATGCATACACACCCATACAAACATCTGTGTGAGGGCAGTTTTGGAGACTGAGCAGAGAGAGACTGGAACAAAGTCAATCTTTCCTTTCCCAAGCTCCCAGCCAACACTGTCCTTGGGAGAAAGAGTTGCAGAAACTGCTAAGGCCGAGTATTGAGATGCCAAGATAGTTCACACCCTGAGGCCTGGAATATGTAGGACGTGCGCAGTGGTACAGTCCTTTGGGATCGAAAGTGAAATGGTCTCTGATCACCTACCTTCTAGGAAAGTAGGGCCCAGGGAGAAAGAATCCAAAGTGTACGAAGCCCCCCGATTTTTCCCGCTGCCATGGGGGTTTACCCCAACTCCAGGGTTTAAGGCCAAGCTGGAAATGGCTTAAGATTGCAATGTCAAGGTATTATAAGAGCCCGCTGCTTGAGGCATGAGGCCATAATATCCCTCCGGAACCCATCCATTCCCCAAATCTTGCCTTGGGACCACATTTGCTGCTACTTTTCCTGCTGCTCTATCCTATACATTGAGTAACCCAAGATGATAGGACTAGGTTAGGAAAAACCCCACACAACCAAACAGTCTGCCTTAAACGTGACCCACATTTCCCCATAGCTCCTCACTCCCTAGTCCTCCTGCAAGAGAAACCCCTCCTTGGCCCCCCATGGAGAGAAGCGTGGTCCTCTGTGGGTGGGTTTCTTACCCTGGAAGGGAGTGGGAACCCTCAGCGAGAGTGCAGAATGTCTAAGCCAGTGTTAGATTTTATAATCAAGTGGAACAGTGTTATGTTTCTGTGATGCTAGAGTCATCCGGGGACTGTTAGAGTTGTAAGGACTCTTGAGTTATGCTCCTTCACCGAGCCTTCCTGCCCGTCCAGGCTACAGCGGGCTTTGGTCCTGAGGACCTCGAGGTGGCCCTGAGCAGCTAGCCTCCTGTAATAGAGAATCATCTTGGATGTGATCAGTCTCGACTGTGTTCCAGGGGCCATCAGAGGGAAGTCCAAGAGTGCCAACCTCGGTCCCCAGCAACCCAGAATGGTCATGATGTTTCCCATAGTCTTTCATCTGCCAGTGCTCCCGTCCACACCTGGGGGTGGGCAACCCTTCCGTCTCTCCCACATTCCACCTCCAAAAGTGCAGAGTAAGTCAGTCAGACCCCCGTAGGAGCCCCCCCTCTTTGGGGCCCTCTTTGCCTCTTTTCAGCCAGTTTCCATCCACTCCTTTTGAGGAATATGAGGAGAGATGAGTACAGAAAAAGGTGGAGAGAATGGTTAAGTTTGACATAATTTCTGACACCTGGAACTGAGAAAGTGAGGCGATGGGAAGGTCTAAATTAGACATATCCCATAAAGATTGCTATGAATCAAGTCCTCTCAAGTTTAGAGAAGACAACCAACAAAAACACAGTCTAGCATGGGAGTGGAACATGCCAGGCATGCGCGCTGATCCACACATTCCTGCTTCTGAGGCAGGCATTGTTAGTTACAGCGCTTTCTCCCATGAGGACCAAGAGCTTCAGAAAGCTCCTTTATCACTCCCGACAGCAATTGCCTGCTGATCAAGGATGCTTGAAAAGACATTTATTGGCCATCATCTGTGGTCTGTGATATTAAAAATCTATCAAGGTGCTTTTTGCACAGGTGCCCACAAATAAGGATACAGTGCTTAGAATTTTGTGTGGTTCGCACTACATTACCAACTCTGAGACGGAGTTCCAGAGTGAAGAGGCTGCCACCATTGTTAAGGCCAGGCTCAAATCCTTTCTGTTTCTTCCTTACAAACTCCTACTTTCATTCAGGACATTTTTTTCTATAATTACCAGGGCCAATTATTAGCAAAATAATAATTATAATAGAAGACTTCATCCCGTTCTGTACCCCTCTCCAGTGTCTAAGAGCTCTTCCCAACTCTCGAGGCCCCTCTCTTGCTCTGAGTTATCACCCCGTGTGGTATTAGGTTGAAGATATGAACTAAGAAAAATAACTTTGTTAGCCCTCCCCGATGCTTTATGACACCAGTAAGTAATGCAAAAAGCCTTGGAGACCCCAAGACAACATGACTAATGGACCTTACCAGCTTCCCTTAAATGGACCCCCGTCCTCTTTCTTCCTTTCCCTCTCCCCCTTGTCTGTCCCCACCTTCTCCAGCTGAGTAGAGTTTCCTGAAGGCTGCCTTCTATCTCCAGATGGAGTTGAGCCCTCTGAGCAAACTTCCACCCGGTCTCCTTACCATCATTCAAACCTGTCACTCGCAAATTCCCTTTTGCCAAGGCCATTGGGCAAGAGAGGCTACTGGATTGGTGGCCGGCCTCGTGCCCACATGGGAGGTGTAACCAATAGGCCCTCCTCCCACCTTGGTGGAGTTGGGTCTGCTCTATTCATGCAGTGCACTGACACCCAGTTTCATTTTCTTTCTGGGAATAAACTCATCGTCTCATCTTCCCATCATCTCCTGTTTAGGAAAAGGGAGCACCCAGGAGGAAGCCCTGTTGTTTGTCAGCACTTGGGGGTCCTGTGTCTACAGAAGGATTAGCCTTTTAGCAGCAAGGAAGGAGATGAGGTAGACAGCTCTCCAAGCCCTCTCTTGGGAAGCCTTATTAAGCCACAACCCTGCCTGCCTGCCCAGAGGACTTGCATTACCCCACCCCCACTGCCACCCCCACCCCAGATTCGGTGCCAACCACCTCTTAGGGGAAGACCGTCCTTGAGAAGCCTGTTTCGGTGGCTGATGGGTGTGATGGACGGGAGAGACCAGTGTTCATGCAGAGCAGGGCTTTGAGGATGGAGGGTGTCAGCTGCTGCTCCTGGCTGCAGCGGGTTGCGTCGCTGCCTAGACAGTGCTCTTGGTCTCAGTCCCACCTGGCCAACGCGTAAATGCTGTTTGTGGAAAATGATTCTTTGAGACAGATTTCAGCTACCTCCCTTCCAGGTATGAGTTAACTTGGTTGCAACTGTCCATTTGTTATAGGTCTTACCTGTGTTAGAGAGAAGGAAGGAAAGGAAGGAGGGAAGAAAGAAAGGAAACCATATTTTCAAGTGATCAGTTTTGAGGTTTTGGGTGGTGTGATTTTTTTCTGGAACTACTTCAAGTGCAGAATAGAAATTGATGGTGACAAAACTGTACAGATAGAAATTAATAGAAGACAAGGAGATTAAAAGGAAATACATATGCATGATTAAAAATAAGATTTTTTTTAAAAAAACACACAACTATTTTTGTGCTTCCTAAAGAAATTTGTTTTTTTTTCTACAGACTGAGTAGGTAGACAAAAGCATAAAGATTTCCCTACAGGAGGCATAGAGTGGGATGTATAATCCTGCTATTTTCTGTATGTTGTGCTAGATCCAGGAAATCAGGCAACTTCCCCCTTGATGTGGAGTTGTTGTTTGGGAGGCGATTGGTCTCTTTGGTGGCAATGTGTGTTCATAGGGAGTGAGAGGGCTGGCAATTGGTTTTACCAGATATTAAGGGGACATACTGTGTTGTGCTTCTCACACTATAAAACGTGTGTCCTGACCAGTAGCATTGGGCTTTCTGCACTTAGAACTACACTGCACAGTCCACCGGGCTACACTCTGCTACCTAACCCAACAGGTAATCCCCACGGTTTCTGAGAAACAAAACAAAATAAACCCAGCAAACAACACACATAAAAGCTCAATGAAATGAGAGCCTGTTCTTTTTAAACCCATTCACATTTTGCCAAATTCCTACCCACTGTTGGATCCATAAAGGAAATGTTGAATAGCCACACAGGAATTATGTCCCTAGAATAAGAACCTAGACATCTTGACTCCAGGCAGCAAGCAGTTTGCTTAGTGATCTTGAACAAGTCATCAATTCGCCTCTCCATTTGCCTCAGTTTCTCCAGCTGCAAAATGGGGATAATACTACTTAACCTACCTCACCATGAGAGGCCGGGGGATTGGGAGGCCCTGAGGTTCTACTCGGGCCATAGCGATCTGAGAGCCAAGGCTACACACACAATCCATGGGCTCCCTCAAGAGAGGTGGGGGCCCACAGGCCTTTCAGGGACGACAGTGAGTGGGCGTTTGATACTCCAGGGGATAAAGCCGGAGTTTGTGTTAAGAGGGAGGCTTGTGTTAGGGAATATTTCATCCTTAGGTAAATTGGACTTTCCCCCCTTATCCTGGCCTTGACAAGTTCTATCATTTGATTCAAAGCCAATTACTTCCTGCAAAGTAAAAGCCAGTGTACTGCTTCCTCTCCGATACTCCCAGGCCATTTCCTACTCTATAGAGGAAGGGAGGCCCTCAAGGCTCTTCTTCCCCAGCGTTTGGTTAGAAGATCTGGCTTTCTGAGTGCAAACCCCTCGGGGCTTCTCAAACTAGACACCAGCAGTCAGCGAGGAGGACTTGGAACAATTACTGAGTTGCTTTTTGGGGTCTCTATAATCAATAACCTGTCCACAGATACCTATCTATATAAAGATATTATATATAAATATAAATTTACATATATATGCACATGTATATATAGTTGTACATATATGTGTGTATATATATACTTAAATGTAATATTTACAAAATAAAACTGTGATCTCGTCTAGAGAAAATGTATTCATATTACAAACTGCTCTTCCATATTTATGTACCATATTATATCTTTTTATTATTGTTATAATTATTATGGGTATTTCTAATCATGATGATGTTGAAAATCTGTTTGGCACCTTCTGGAAACTACCAAAAAAATAATTCTCCATCGAAGTGCTTAAAAATCTATTCTCATGAGAATTCTACTGGCCTACTATGAAAAAGGAAAAAAAAAAATCTAAACACCGGAACCAAAACACGATTCCAATCCTTTTTCTGTACCTCACGCGCATAAATTTGCTGCTCCTATTTTGGGTTTTATTTTTTTTTCCTGTTCATGTGTTTTTATGGATCTAAGTTAAGTCTTTTAGCAATATATAAAAAATGTAAATAGTAAACTTTATTTATTAAGAATGTCATCTTTTTTAATTTATATTTACACAATTGTTCATCTAATTTATTTTTTTCTATACGGTTTTAAATACTCAGACATATTTTGCTGTTCATGGTATTTTTATCCTGTTCTCGTGGATTCGTTTTTCCATACTGTTTTCTCTGGTCTCAATTACAGGTTGGATCTCACAAAAAAAACTAATGTCAAAGACAGAAATATTTTGCCACTGTTGATTACTATACTTTAAAGTTCTATATTATGAAAATATATAATAGCTTGTATGCTTCAGTTTGGAGTGGTGTGTTTTTTGTCTGCTGCGGGCAGCATGAATCTAGGACACACCCCATCTTCTGCAGGAACAGTTCCAGGAGAGCATCTCCATTTTGCATATGCAAACATGAAAACCATTCTCACGTCTTATAGGAAAGTTCAGTTTTCAGGGACTAAACTAATGTCACCTCCAGCCATGCCTGCCCTGGGAATGCCCTCTTCAACAATATATGCCAGCACGTTCAGGCTTCTCATTTTTTCCCTTCGTCATGAAACACACAGTCATCCCGTTCATACCACAGACCTGCAGCCGACACTGATGTTTTGCTGTTTCCGAGCTGCCTATGGGATTTCTCTCTTTTTTAAATCTTGTCACTACTTTAGTAGCTGTGTGATCTTTGGAAAGTTACTTAGGTGCTTTAAGAATTAGTTTCCTCGCCTGTAAAATGGTAATAATAAAAGTCCCCACTTAAGGAGGTTGTTGCTAGAATAAGATAAATATACGAGGTGACTAAAATGCGGCAGACGCTACATTAACTCTTGGCTATGATTATTATGAGACAAGGGCTGCTTATGACACGTATTAACAATACACTCATTTTCTTCCGAGAGCGGCTTGTTTTTTATAAGAATGAAAACAAGATGCACTAAAGCACTCATTCGCACAGGCATTGCCATGCAGTGGGGTTCCTGGCACTGCATTCTGAGCTGGTGGTCGGCAGCACAACCAGAGGACGGGTCAAACGTGATACCTGAAATGCTGAACTCTGCACAAAAGGGCAGTTTGGGAATATCAGTGCGAATGACAAAAGGCACGGGTAGGGGAGCCATCACAGGTGTTTTGGCCTCTGCAAACACAACCCACCTAGAGACACGAGGGAGGGCACCAAATAAAATGAAGGTCATTGGGAGAATCTGCCAGATCACTGGTTATTTCCCAAATAAGATAAATGATTAAAGTTCCATTCACTTCTCTTGAATTCACTGTGAAGACTGACACTAAATTGAAAGAATAGCTTCATGAAGAGAGGCACATCTTTCCCGAACAGAAAGAGTAAGTGACCAAGTCTTAATGTGATTTTGTGTGCACCCTGGTTTTATCTGCAGAGACCAGAAGTCACGGGGCAAAGAGATTTCTCTCGGAGGATATGAGACATTCCTTCCGGTGTCTTTTCCACGCGCACACACACCAACACATACTCCGTGATGGAGAAGTTCACTGGGCTTTAGTGGCTTTGACTTCTCACTATCAAACAGGCAGAAACAGTCAGCATATAGATCTATATGTCACCCAAGGTTTTAGAATTTGTCTAACCATAGTATTTTAAAGTCTTTTTACAAAAATAAATAAGTAAAAGGGTAGAGGCAGCTTTCTATCATGCGATCTGGCACTGGTAAACCCAATTCTCAGATGCCAAGAATAAGAACCTAGGACAAAAGCGTGGCCCTCGAACCAGCAGCCCCGGAGACACTTTGCTTCCTCAGATGACTGTTTTAAACCCTCTAAAGCAGCGGTTTCTCAACCCGTGGGTCGCGACCCCTTTGGGGGGTGAACGACCCTTTCACAGGGGTCGCCTAAGACCATCGGAAAACACATATAATTACATACTGTTTTTGTGATGAATCACTATGCTTTAATTATGTTCAATTTGTAACAATGAAATTGGGGGTCACCACAACATGAGGAACTGTATTAAAGGGTCGCGGCATTAGGAAGGTTGAGAACCACTGCAAAGGGATGAGGTCTGAGTTAGGGATCAAGGGAACCAGACTCAAGAGCCACCTGCCTCTTGTGTATCTCTTCTAAGACAGGAGGAGTCAGTGATGTGAAAAAGGCAGGCGATAGGTTTAGCAAACGGGACCAACAGGTGCAGCATCCTAGGTAATAAATTAAAAAACTCTCACAAAACTGACTAACAGGCCAATGCACTCACAAAGGATATGGAGAGGGTCACAGTGGAGCAGGGAAAGAGTGGGGAGGTGATCCTGGGCTGGTGAGCCATGCTGAGGGTACTGGGCATTATCTTAGCAGCAATGGGGAGCTGTGGAATGGCTTTTTTTCCCCCCCATGATCAGATTTGCGGTTGAGAAAGATCCCTTAGATGGCAGTGTGAAGGAGAACGCTGAGGGAGGGAGGAGCAGATGGAGGGAGTGAGAGGACAAGGTGTGGACCAGGAAAGAAATGGTGGCTATCTGGATGAAAATGGTAACAGTGGGTGGGCAGACAATGTTCCCCCTTCTATTCGATGGTGAGATTGGACAGAATGAGTTGCAGTGTGTCACATTCCGCGATTCTAGAAAGTCCTTGTACGCCCCTGCTAGTGACTGATTTTAGATTCCTTTTTAAAAAATTAATAGACTATTTTTCAGAGAAGTTTTGGGTTTACAGAACAATTGAGCAGTAGGGTTCAAATTGGATTTCCTTTTACATAATAAACTATGGGGATGGGGCATCTAACTATTTTCTAAGGTGACCTAGCAGGAAAACATACAAACATAGTTGTTTTTATCATGTGTGTGATATCAAGTCATCTTCCTGCTGAGAGGAAAGCTCTGGGGAAGGAGTCAGGATGGGCTTAGGGGGGCCCTGGGAGCCTCATCATTTACATGCTGCACCTGTTTGAATTCCAGTGGCCTTGTTTATGGCATGGGCTTTATCATTTCTGTCCTAAATGGGCCCCAAAACACTATCATTTAAATACTCCAGGGATGGCAATTATTTCAACTTAATCTCGACACAGACTGACGGGTGGTGATTGCAGTGCTGGGTTGAGAAAGGTTTTCATAATGCGGCCGGGCTCCGGGGAAAAGAGGAATGTGACCTTGCGCAAGTCATCGCGGAGCTCACTTCTCCATGCGGAGCCGCCGGGGTGGAGAGGAAAAGGACGTGGCTGTGTC
Source organism: Myotis lucifugus (assembly GCF_000147115.1). Taxonomy (NCBI): domain Eukaryota; kingdom Metazoa; phylum Chordata; class Mammalia; order Chiroptera; family Vespertilionidae; genus Myotis; species Myotis lucifugus. Next base: position 45,080 of record NW_005871135.1, read on the forward strand.
CATGTTCCACTTGCTTTTTGGATTTGGTACAATTGCTTTCTTGGTGGCCCTCCCTGGCCAGCACGCTCTCTCCTCGACCAGGACTAGAGATTTAATCACCTTCACGCTGTTCTGAGCCCCTCGGACAAGTGACCCATCTGCACTATGTTGCAAAGGGAGCACTTTTGACAAAGTTGCAGAATGTCCACCAGCAGGTGAATGATAAACAGACTGTGGTCCACTCAAACAAAGGGGTATTATTCAGCCATGAAAAGGGATAAAGAGTATTGATGTATGTGGCAAAGTAGATGAACCTCCGAGACATTCTGCTAAGTGAAAGAGGCCAGACAGAAAAGGTTACATGTCATATGATTCCATGTATATGAAATATCCACAATAAATAAATCCATATAAAGGGTGCAGACTGTGCAGAAGGTGGGGTCCTACTGTGTGGCTCCCGCCAGGAGCCCATCAGGTCTTCGCATGGAAAAGGAGCAGCGCATCCTCCCAGAACCTTGCACCACAGAGAACACATTCCTCTCCAGGATTACAAGCACCTCAGAGTAACATGCCTGCATGTCAGAAGGGACGTGACCAGACGTCCCATTTCCTCCTGAAACACAGACACAAGGCGTCTATCCGTCCATACTTCTGTGCGCATGCATGCGACACACACACACACACGCGTGCGCGCGCCAGGAAGGCGCAATTCCCAAGGACCCATTTCAAAACCTCTTTCCAAGGATCCAGAGAGAACTTGGTTTCCAGACGTTCAGTGCACCGTCCAAGGCCTAAACCCAAACCTTGATATTTCTTGCCCACCAGGGGAATGGCTTTCTGTCGAGTTGTTACAAATTTTTCTCTGTGTTGATATTTTCAAAATATTTTCCACGAAGCTCCCTGCCAAAACCTTTCATCTCAGACATCTGCAACTCTCCTGGAACTCATGTGAACACATACAAAGTGTCGGTTGTTGGGACTCCACTCACCTGTACGTTTCAAGTTGGGTTCAGAGCCTAAGATTTGTAAACAGGCTCAGCTCTCAAGAACACAGCTGCCCCACGTTCTAGCTAGCCTACCCCCCAGTGGATGCTTCCTACCCCCCTCAACTGGGATGCTGCCTACCTCGAGAGACTTATCTTTTGCCATGATCCCCGCACCACCACCTACCCGACCCTCACTTTACGCTCCACGCAAAATGAGCTCCCTTCAGTTCCCGTAGCATTCCACATTCTCTCAGATCTGAGCTTGGAAGTCAGGGTGCCCTTCACCTGGAACACCCTCCCTTAACTATGTAAAGCTCACACCCGTTCATTTTTGAGGTCCCAGCTCAGATAAGCATATTAACAATTATTATTATTATAGCTTTCATTGACTGTAGGCTTGCTATGTACCTGACATGAAACAAAATACTTTACAGGCACTTCTTTAATAGACACAACAACCCATAGAAATAGAGATAATTATTGGTTTCCTCATTTTATAAAGGAGGAAACTGAAGCATGAAATGTCCAATAACTTTCCCAAAGTCACATGACTAGGAAGGGGTGAAATGTGAATTTGAACCCAGGTGATCTGACCCTGAATCCCCAAACACAACGAGGCCGTATGACGCTCCTCGAAGCCTTTTCCAGGCTCAGCCTCGCCTGGCAGGCCTGCGAGCTCCGAACAGCCCTGATTTCTTCCACAACGGCCTTAGCCATCCTACACTCCTTCCATTCCTCAAACACACACAGAATCTGCTTTTCATTCAACTGCTACCCCGAAGATCACAGTAGGTCTTCTGTGATTGTTTGAGGAAGATATGAATACATTTGGACAGAGTCTGAGTTAAATACCATTCATAGAGAAAATACATGCCGATCCAATTAGTGGTATAAACTCCAGGCTGTGACTAAACCAATCACGGGAACAAAAGTTTTCAGCATTTCGGTAAAGTCTGCCAACATAAAAATCATATGTCAATTACGAATCTTTTTCATTTATCCATCGAAGAAGGAGCCCCAAAGGCCTCCGATGCTAAGGCTTAACCAAGATGAGCATGTGGTTAGAAATACAAAAATCTGATTTCCAACACTTAGCACGTCCCTGTGGCCTACGTCTGGATAAACAGAGTCATAGATGGATAAGAGTTGGTTAATTGAGGGCAAAGCTACGTTTAAAGTTTTAATGCAAAGTAGAGAAGTGGGCAAACAGAAGGACATCCGAGCACCTGAGAGGGGGTTGGTGTAACCAGGACTAACTCACCCACCCAGGCTGTCTAGTAAGTTTCAGTGGGAAGACAGGTCTCAGCCTTCATAGGCTCAGATAGGAGCAAGTGCCAAGCCCTCTGACTCTGAACCTGCAACTCTGGCAAGAAAATGAGGTGGCTTCCTCCATTGACCTGCTCTCCCTCTCTTGACACCTCCAGGCTCTGAGTGAGAGGAATGTCGGTTACTAGGCTACCAGCTAGTTCACAGAGCTGATGACTGGTGGAAGTCCTAGGCTTAGACTTCCCCATTGTGTAACCAGGGTCGCCCAGACCTCTGACCTCTGAACCATCACCTAAGTCGGTCAGGAATTTGGTACCATTATTTTCAATTTTCCCGGGTTTTCTGGCAAAGCCATAAACTTTCTTCTTCTAAAGCTGGCCATTCTCCCTTCTTCCTTTCTCCTGCTTTCTGCGTTTCTTCTTTGAGTTTCCCGCCCCAGGGCAATGGACAGAGAAAGCCATAAACCGAGGACAGCAGCCCTCCTGCTACCAGATGATACACAGAAATCCCATTGCACTGAAGCTACTGCCCAGACGCCATCACCAGCCACACGGCTCGGAATGATCGCCTGGCACTGGCCCATGCAGTGACCGTCCAGCCACACGCCACCACTGAGCACTTGAAACCTGGTCTGTTTGAGATGTGCTGGATGTGAAAAGACACACAGCATTTCAAAGACTTTCTACCAAAAAATAATGTGAAGTCTCACTAACAATTGTTTATATTGATCACATGTTGAAAAGATAATATTTTGGCTATTTGGGGTTAAGTTCAGCATATCACTAAATATAATTTCACACGTCTTTCTCAGTTTTTAAATGAGGCTACTAGACAATCATAAATGACACGTATGACTCACACTCGATTTCTCTTGGGTGGCACTGACCTAACAAATACTTAACAGTCAGCCTCAAAGCCTGGCTCTTCCCATCACAACCTGCGCTCCAGGTGCACCGAACTCCTTCCGGGCCTCCACCCCAGCAAGGCCTCTATCGCTCCCCAGGCTTTATTTATAGGGAACATTTCATTTTTCATTTCATTTACTCTTACTCATCCTTTGGGCCAGAGTTCACATGTCACGTCCTTGGATTAGTGGGGGTGTATTCAGCTTCCAAATTTGGGTTCAGGGCCCCACTCTGTGGCCTCATGACCCTCTGATTCCATCCATCACAGGACTTGTCAGGCCCCTATGATTGACTCTATCACCCCTACAGACTGTGAGCAATAAGAGTGAAAAAATTGCTGCTGTACATGGTACGGAATAAGTGTTCAATACATATTTAAGGAATGAGTAAAGAAGGAAAAGAATCTGATCACACCCCATCAATGGCACCCAACACCCTACAACAGGGATGGGCAAAGTGTAGCCCAGAGGCCAAGTCTGGCCCGTCTATTTCTACAAATGAAACTCTGCTTTTGTAAAGCAGAGGTGAATCATTGTGACAGAGACCATATGGTCCATAAAGCCTACAATTCTTACTGTATGGCCCTTTAAAGAAAGTTTGGGATCCCTGCTTACCTGCCCAGCCTTCTGCAGTGATGTTTCCCTTACACTGCCTCTCCATGTCAGGGGAGCAGACCTTCCGGCAGGACCAGGAAACCTCCCAAACACATGCTCATCCGTTCCATCTCCAGACCCCACTGCAGGTCTCAACACTCTAACACATATATCTAATTAATTACTCAGTAGGCAATAAAATGAATATATGTCCACTTACAAGTCTTTCTCCTCTAGACTGTGAACTACTCAAGAGCAGGGGCAGTGCATTCATTCAATTCTTATCTAAGAAGTGCCCAACATGCCCCATATGCTGTTTCAGGGGCAGACACAGAATGGTCAGGGTGCTCAAGGCACTTACAACCAATGGACTGGGCGGTAAGACTGCTCTCCCTCAACTGTGGCCCCACTGAGCGCCAGGAATATTGTCCTTGCCCTGTGCATGCTTGAGTGAATGAATGAACGTCTCCTACCAGAATCACACTTTAATGTTTAATGCTATAAGCAGAGAAGTGAAATTCGGACTCAGGCTTGCTTCGATTCCTAGTTTTGATAGGCAGGCAGGAAATAAGTGTGAAGAACATAGATTTTGGAGGCACACTGCCTGGGCTTGGATCCTGGCTTTGCCACGGGCTCCCTGAGTGATCCTGGGCAAATTGGTAGACCCTTGTGTGACTCACTCTTTTTACTTGTAAAGTGGGGATAAAAATGCCACCTTGTAGAAATGACCTGAAGGCTCAATGACCGATACTCTCCATGCAAACTGCACAGACCAATGCCTGGCCCAAAGCAAGTGCTTTGTACGTGTTGGTTATCATCATTCTCACTGTCACTGCTATTGTCTTCACTGCCTGAGCAAGGACATGTGACAGACATGTGATGGCTTCAGGAGCCCAACTGGTCAAATGAGGACAGAGAGATCTGCTCCGCCCACTTTGCGGTGGGGCTCAGATTGGAGGCATCAGTGAGAGAACTTCGCAACCTGTTAAGTCCTTTCCAGATGTGAGCCATGGTGCTGATTATCTCCCAGATGTGGGGGCCAAGCCAGCATGGACACATCTGCAAGGAGCAGATATCTGGAGGCCTGTCATTCCATCATCCAACCTCGGCCGCCCTGCCCGTTCCTGCATGGCCCCCCTTCCCACCCAGCGCTTGCCGGCTCCAGGCTTGGAGCTGGAAGAATAACATTCTTCTGGGTTCTGCCCAGGGTGGAAATTCCAGCTCTTCGCAGTTTCCATCATGTCAGAGCTGCATTAAGGCTTATGGGCAGAGAGGAGGGTGTGGAGAGAGGGTGGGAATGGGAATCCCTTTCCCTGAGCGTTTTACTAGCACCCCTCGCTGAAATCTTTCCATTCAGTCACCAGAGCCCTCACAGGGGCACGGCTACTGCTAGAATGTGATCTTTTAAAAATAGGCCAGCAGAAAAAGAATGCTTCATTGACTCGAAGCACACATCCATTGCGATTTCCCTCCCCCACCAACCATGTTTTTTTCCTCTTTGCTTTCCAGAATACAACACTGTCTGGCTTGGTTCTCAAAGCAGTTTTGGGTTTAAGGCTGAGGCTGATTTGTAGGGAGGCCCCCAAAGTAAGTCAATTCCCTGCAATACAGATTTATTCAGCATGAAGTATGTGCCGGCATGGTGCTGTGTACTGAGGCTCACAGATGAATGGAGCACTCGGTGGTGATCTCGCAGCCTTAGCGGGAGGCAGTCACAGAACTGGAGCTTCCTGACAAGCTCAGGGGGCGCTAACATAGGCACTTGGGGAATCTCAGAAGAAAGGACAGTACAGGACCAAGCACATAGTAGGTCCTCCTTAGCAATAACATGAATGAATAAAGGAGCACTATATCTGAGAGTTCAATGAAGGCCTCCCAAAGAACCCCAACATACTCTTGGATCATGGTTGACTATCCGTGTCAGGGTTCATAGTTCGCAATAGAATGTGGAAGAATTTATTGCAAGCATTCGGGGGAGGTTACCCCTGCATGAAGGACAGAGACCAAGACTGGAAGGAGCTAGAAAGCCAGGCTGCTCCGGAGGCCCAGCAGCAAGAAGAGCTAAAACATCTCCTGGCGCTACAGAGAAACACAACCCAGCAGCCCCTCTCTGTATCCCTCCCTCCTGGGAGTGGTCTCCAGTTGGCACAGCAGGTCATTTGTGGGTCATGAGCAGGAAGACTCCTCTGCAGTGGGGGATGATAACCCTTTAAATGCCACCACACCATCCCAGTGGGTGCTCTACCCTGTCCTTCCAAGGAATTAGGGTGTTGCTGAGAAGCAGTGTTACTGAGCAGCCAAAAGACACTGCAACTGCCTAACAGAGGTAGGCAGAAGAAAAAGAAGAACAAGAGTCTGCACGCTCATGGAAGCAGCATGGGCAAGGTTGGGGAGGTCTAGAACAACAAGCAATGGGTGAGGACTTTCAAGCCACTTGGCATGTCTTGGTTACAAGGCATGAGATGAAAAGTGACCAGGTGTGAACAGGGGCACAACGTGGTAGGCTTAACCCTAACATTGCAGTGTGCAGTGACTGGGACAATGAAGAGGCTTCAGAACCCAGTGCCATGCTTGCCTGTGTCGCTGCTGCTTGGAAATACTGCCCAGCGTCAAGGGCTGCAGTGTGCGCGGTGACTGCTACCTCCCACTGACACTGGGACAAACAGATTCAACAAGTCCCAATGCCATTAGCCCGATTACAGACGTGCAGAATGAGCGCCGAGCTTGGCCCATCCCCAACTGGAAGCTTCACTTAAGACCTAAAAAGAACAAGGGCAAAAAATTCTCATCTGTGGCACATGCCCCATGCCCCAGCCACCCACTGAAACGTCTGCTGACCAGTAAGGACCCTGTGTTCTGTCTGAGTTTGTTGATTCTGTGTTTAGCATAAGCCCGTTTCTTATGTAACAGGACACGTGGTTGGGTGAGAAGCTCTCTCTCTCCCTGAAGTTAGGTTTTCCTGGAACCTGCAGTGATGCCAAAGGACTGGGCAAGTGAAAACATAAGAGAAAGCAAACCACACACACCCACTGTGTGCCAGGCTCTATGCCAGTCCCTTTCTTACTTATTTGTAATGTCTCCCCTACAGTGTCCCATTAAGGTAGATGAATCTAGTGAGTCCTGTTTTTCTGGTGGGAAAATTTAATTCCAGGTCTGTAAAGTCCCCAGGTTTGGGGGAGCTGGGATTTAAACCCACATTTGTCTGACTCCCAGAATTCCTCTGTCCCTTGACAGTTCTTCCATAGTTAGTTTGTTCTTTGCCATGGGGACGAGAACTTCAACTTTGTTGACTCTCAATTTGTACCTTTCTATGGATGGAAAGCTCACCACCTCACACACACAACATCCCTTACATGAAGACAAAGCTGGCCTCCATGGGCAGACCTCTTGTCTCCACTCTATTCTCTTGCATGCCAACAAAAGAGTTCATTCCTTCAGCTACGTGCGTACCATTCTAATATCTGAAGATGAGATTGGGCCTTGGTGTATTCTCTGTGTAAACTCACACACTCTCTGTGATCTGCTTGGAAAAGTTCTTGGAAATCCTCTAGACCTGTAGTTCTTACACACGACATACATCAGTCACGTGGGAGACATGCAAGGATACAGATTCCCAGGTTGCCCCCGAGACACTGGAATTTCAATGAGAGGAGCTTAGAAATCTGTATTCCCCCCAGCTCTTGAGTCATTGGGCTGTTTTGGTTTAATTCTCCAAATCATGCTGCATGGGAGGTCAAGATCCAAAGAGGAGAAGACATCTGCCCAAGGCCACAGAGCCCATCGGTCATGCTCTCATTTCCTGATGAGGCAAGGCCAGACTGCTGATGCCGCAAACGGCCCCTCTAAACACACGCCTCTTTCTTGTGCTGCCCCAGGAAGGCTGTTCCTTGACTGTGGAGTTGAATAGCTTGCAAGTGAGTGAAGAAACTACGTCATCCCTGATCATAAAACCTGGTGAACTGCAACCAGGCTGGTATTTGTTCTACGGAGCCACCTGGGAGGCTGGCCTGGCTTGGCACTGGCCTTGCTTCCTGAGCAGAGGCAAGGCTTTCTTCCCTGCCCCTCCCTACCTGCCCGGACGTCAGGAAAAGAGATGGGCGTTGGGTGACTGAGGGGTCAGGAAAGCATTGGAGATAAAATCAGGGAATATTCCACTCTTGGTTCTGCCAGCTGCATGGCCTGGGACAGGTACTTTCTCCTCCTGGCCCTCAGTCTTCCCATGTCTAAAATGGGAACATTGGCCCCTGCCATGGCTATGCAAACAGAGCTGCGGAATCACTGGGTCTTAACTCAGAACTGTACCCCAGCTCCTAAGAAGAGTGTGACTCCGGGCACCTCACCCAACATCCCTATGCCTCAGGACTCACTCTGTAAAATGCAGTGTCAACCGTTACATCACAGGGTGCAAGATATAGCTCAGCACAGACTATGGCCTTGGAAAGTGCTCAATGAATGGTAATCATTGCTCTTACTGTGACAGAGTTTGTCATTCTAATCTGAATCCCCAAGACACCTGCCTCTCTGGCCAAGGGGGAGAGTGCCGAGCTCAGCCTTACATTTCAACAGATTTTTGCAGTTCCTGCTAGAAGGTCTTTCAGTCCCCTTGGGCTCCATGGCAACCCCAAAAGTGGACCTTTCGGCAAAGGGGCTGCTCTGCAGATCAAAAGAAAGACCCCAAAGGCTCATACTGGAGACACAGCCTGTTTCCTTGTCTACAAAGTACAGATCGGGAGCTGTTTCCTTGAAGACTCCAATAAAAATGGTCTTGAGACTATGTAGAACCACATCAGCCCGCATTTCTGATCATCTATGATATGTTTCGACCTGTATCGGGCAGACATTAAACATGGCTCTACCAGGAGTTTACATCTTAGGGAGAAAGAGAAACCTAGAAGGTTAATGAGAACACAGTGGGTTAAGTAGAAATAGCACAGAAATATGAGGATTATGAGAACCAAGAGCAGAAGCCCCTATCCTGAATTTGGGGAGCATGGTTGGAGCAGTTTTCCTGAATGAGTAACGATTCTTTTCTGAGAGTTTGCTGTGTAAACCTCAATATCTATCCTCTACACATATATAGACTTGTTCACTCTGCTTCCAGTTGTGGGCTCTCAGGGCTTGAGAAGCCTGGACTATCAGAGCTGAAGGGTTCTCCAGTGAAGGTCTAGTCCAACCAATCTCTTTATGAAAAGACACTGAGGACAGCACTAGGGAGGAGCTGGACCAGGGTCCCACCACCTGTCGGGGTCAGAGCTGGGTCCAGAATCCGAATTCTCAACTTCCCATTGGGGGGGTCGCTGACACCAGAACTTCAACTTCCTCCCCCTTCCTCCCCCACCTCTTCATCTCTCTGTCTCTTTCTTTCTTACACACACACACACACACACACACACACACGCTTGACCATCAGAGCACACCTGTGGCCCTCCCCCTCCCCTGTTGCCAACTCCCATAAACCAGGAAAACAGAGCAGCCTGGCTTCTGCTGTAACGTGTACCAACGCATGCAGCAAAGTTTCCAAAGGGAGACAGACAGTGCGTGCCATTCAGGGTCGGGCAGTTTTACAGGCGGAGGCCCATTAAAAAGCACACCCCACACACAAAGCCCGTAGGTACACCCCACACACAGAGCCCATGCGTACATCCCCACACAGAGCCCATGGGTAAATCCACACACAGAGCCTATGGGTACACCCCACACACAAAGCCTGTGGGTTGTGTTTGGCTATGGCCCTCTCTTCAGACCCTTCATATACTACGTTGATGGTACAAATGGGAAGGGCCACTCTTCTCAAGGGATTCTAGGCTTTCATGTGCTTCCTGGGGAGCGTCCATCAGGGTCCCCTCATTCTAGGCATCAAGCTCAATACTCCTGGCTGAGCTATTTTATTATGCACTAAGTCCAGTGAAAGACCAAGCACAGAAAGAATCTTTTCCAATCCATGTCCTTACGTTGTCCATAGTCCTATGGGGGGGACAATGAAGTTGAGAGAGAAAAATGCTGCAATGACGCAAGGAGTCCAGAGAGAGTTACCTTCTTCTGGGAGAGTCAAAGGGTCTCCGGGAGCCAGTGAACACGGTTTCTGCTGAATCTGCCCAAACTGGAAGGGCATTCCCAGCAGAGGGAGCGGAATGTGCAAAGGCCGAGAGGGAGGGTAGGAGAGGGCATTTTCTGAGATTTTTTTCAGTGCGGTTACAGAGTAGGGCATTGAGTACAAAAATGACAACAACTAATACCTGTTACATAACAGGTACTGTTCTAAGTATCCAATGTGTTGACCCATTTAATTTTCACTAAAACTTTGTGAAGGGTGCTACTAATTCCCCCAACTGGCAGAAGAGAAAACTGAGACATGGAGTGGTCACTTGTCCAAGGCATTGGACCTTTAACAACCAGTGGCATCTATGACCATAGTGGGAGACTGGGGTTGTCTGTAGGGCAGTAGAGTTGGCTGGGGATCCAGGCTCTGCTCCATCCTTGCTGGGACGTATCCTCTCCAGACTCGCCTACTAGAGCCATTCATTCTGCCTTTGCCAACTTCAAAGGGAGGTGGTGAAGAAAAAAAAGGGAGAGAGAGGTGAACAGTGTTCCTTGTACACGAGTCATCATGTGGTATAACCCCTCATGTCCATGGCACATACATCTTCCCCAGTGTGGAGGGGGCATATGGAGAGCCTGAGGCCCACAGAGGGTCAATGGCTTGCTCAAGGTCACCCAGCCACTCTGCTACAGAGGCAAGGCTAGAATCCAGAGCTCTCCACCTGAGGAGGCAACAGAATATAGTAGTTAAAAGCCTGTAATCAGATGACAACTGGGTTGAAATTTTGGTTCTGCCACTTACTAGCTTCCTGAGTCCAGGAAGTTTCTTAAATTGTCTAGGGTTCAATCCCCTCATCAATAAAATGGGAATGATAATTAATATAACACAGAGTTGTTTTGAAGAGTATATAAAACATTACATATGTAAAGAATCTGGCAAATGGTAAGTAATCAATTAAATGATAATGGTAATGAGAATAAAGATGGTGGTGGCGGTGGTGATGATGATGATGTGGGGGAGGAGGAGAAGAAGGAAGGGAGGGGAGAAGATGATGACAATGGAGATGAATCCAGCACTTTTCCCATAAGTCTGGTATCCTACACTGGCTTTCCACAGCCCCTCACTATGGTTCACACACCTGCATTTGGAAGTCATAACATATTTGTGCATAGTTACACACAGGCCCATGCAAGATTTCCACATAAAGTTAAATTATATTTTTGGCTTTAATATGTTCCAATTACTGTACCTGCATGATGTAAATCGTGCCTCATCCATGCACTGTATTGAACCCATGTGATTTATCATCTACTTCATGCCCCAACTGGTTCTGCCCAGTCTAACATTCAGACACAAGAGGGAAAAGGGAAGGCAGCAAGTCCTGTTGACTCAACTTCCATAATACCACTCAGATCCTGTCTCAACACTGCAATGGCTCTGGCTCAGGCATCATCATCTCCCTCTAAAATAACACTCATCTAGTCTCTGTCCTATCCTATCCTATCATATCCTATCTATCCCATCCTATCCTATCCCATCCTATCCTATCCCATCCTAATCCTATCCTATCCTATCCTATCCTATCCTATCCTATCCTATCCTATCCAGTCACCATGCCACTGACTCTCTCCCTTTACTCTCCTACCTGCAGCCAGAGGAGTCTCCTCAAAGTGCTATTCTGCCCATGTAACGTTCTTGTGTTCAATTCAATGCTTTCCAATGGCCAGTGTGGTACGGCTCTGCCAACCTTGTGAAACACAGCCTCCAGCTCTCAGCCCACACCAGTTGCTCACCATCCCTCAAACTGACATGTTGGCCTCTCTACTCATGATGCCCTTCCCATACTGTTCTTCTCACTAAACTCTTATCCATCCTTTGACTGTGAAGGCTTCCCTGATGCCTGCCTTCCAATGGCAGAGGTAATCACACCCATCCTTTCTCGTATACGTAAGACATTGTAATAACTATTTGTTGAGAGCTTTTGTTTTCAAGCACCAATGACTTTATATATACATTATCTAATTTAATCTTTCCAACAGTCCTTTGAGATAGTGTTTATCCCCTTCATAGGTGAATCAAGTGAGGTTTTGAGAGGTTAAGTTAACCTCTAACCTGAGCCTCCTATTAGCAAGTCTCAGGGTCTAGCCCCTCCTCACTGTAAACTGCACAGCTAATATTTAAACCCAGATTGGCATGACTCCAAAGTGTCTGATTTTATCACACCGCATTTAGTTAGCTACGTTCTGGGAGTTCCTTAAGGGTAGGGTCTCAGTCCTGATCATCTCAGTGTCCCAAACCTAGAAATTAGCACTCAGGTATAGGTTGGAAGTGAGCGGGACTAAGCTTTTGACTTAGGATGAAGAAGGGGCATTACCCACATTTGCCCATGGAGGTAGTAAGCACAGTGCCCACCAGTTTGAAATACTTGGTCCGCCCAAGTTTAGATCTCAGTATTTCAACATCATCACCTACTAGCTTTAGGATTTGGAACAGGTTATTCAACCTGCCTAAACCTCAGTTTCTTTCATTGGAAGACTGTAAATAGCACATGACTGTTTTGTACATGGTTAAATGAGATACACAGGTAGAGTCACTGATATGATAAGGACACCATAAATGGTAGTTAGCAGCATTTGTCTATGCAGTCCACTCTTTGTCATAAAGCCTACCCAAAGAAAACACTTTCTGACCATACAGAAGATGGGAGTCATCAAGGGGCGATTTCCTGTGCACCCCCAACACACACCTCTGTGTTTTCACAACTTCTTTGTTCAGTGGTGGAAACCACACGAAAAACCCAATTTTTGCCAACACAGGGGACATGAGCCCCCCTGGCCTTTTCCGCAGCACCACATGAATCAATGCGGCCGTGCAGTGGCCAGGGTGGGTGCTGGACCCAGCAGCCTCCTTTGCATTTTTCTTTTTCCAATGAAACATTTTGTTATTATTTTTTTTAATCCTCACCCAAGGATATGTTATTACTGATCTGAGAGAGAGAGAGAAAGGAAGGGAGAAGAGAAAGAAATATTGTTGTGAGAGAGAAACATCAATCGATTACCTCCTGTACCCACACTGACCAGGGATCAAACCTGCAACCTGGGCATGTGCCCTGGCTGGGAATTGAACTTGCGACCTTTCCATGTATGGGACAATGCTCCAACAACTGAGCCACACCGGCCAGGGCTCTAATAAAACATCTTAACAAATATGGGTCTAACCTCCTTTCCTGTCATGGCAGGGCAAACATGCACGTACACACACACACACACACACACACACACCTGTCCAGTCAGAATTCTGTCAGAATTCTGAAATCTCCCTCTGGAGAGCCTTGTGGTGGCTGGGAAGGGCTAGAGACAATAGGCTCCACGGTATCAGGACATGGAGACTGAAACCAGAGAGAGACGTGGACGGAAGAGCAAGTTGGGGACAGCCTGATTGCATGTCTTCTTAAGAGCCAGCTAACTTTGGCCAACTGAGCAGCGACCCAGAGGCCACAGCTGTCTGTGAGAGGCTCAAAGAAACCACATACTTCTCCTTGGGGTTCTTGCTATTGCTTAAGTTCCACCATCATTGCAACTTCTCTTTGAGTTAAATTTTTGGTACTATTTACAACTCATACATCCACTGGCTATTGGTTATTAATTTTACCTCTTGATCAGACTTCTATAGACCTTTCCCAGCCAACGTTTCCTAGTTATCTCCCCCAAGTTCACAGCATTATGTATAGTGTCTCTATAAGGAGAAAGAAAACGTGACTGTATATTGTGCTGGATGCATTAGCATTACCCTTTCACTCAGGCCTCACAACAACCCCACCAGGTGGGACTATCATTGAACCCATTGTGTTGATGATGGAACTGAGGTTCAGAGGTCAAATTACTCACCCAGAGTAATAGCTGGTGAATGGCAGCAGTCACATTCAGACTTAACCAGGCTCAGACCACAGTCCCAGCACATTGGGAAGTTTAACTTTCTGCCACTGATGAGCTAAGTTTTTCTTCAGGTTGGGTCAAGACAATGGAAAGCTACAGCAATGAGGAGACTCAGCAAAGGCGTGAGACCTATGGTTCAAAAAAGGGTATATATGAGAGGAATTTAGAACAGGGCTTGGCATGTGATAAACCTACAGACTGAATGTCTGTGCCCCTCCCCCGAATGTATATTTTGAAACATAATCCCCAATGTGATGGTATTTGGAGGTGGGGCCTTTAGGAGGTGATTAGGTCATGAGGGTGGAGCCCTTATGAATGAGATTAGTGCCCTTCCAGAGGAAACCTCAGAGAGCTCCCTTTCCCTTTCACCACGTGAGGATACAGGGAGAAGATTGCCACCTATGAACTAAGAAGAGGGCTCTCACCAGACACCAAATCTGTTGACGCCTTGATCTTGGGCTTCCCAACCTCCAGAACTGTGAGAAACAAAATTGTGTTGTTTATAAGTCACCCAGTCTATGGTATTCTTTTATACCATAACTGACTAAAACGTGCAATTGACAAAGTACACTGGCAAGTACTTAATGAATGGTAAGTATTACTCTTTTTTGGTATAAGATGTGGGTTCTTCTCTGAACATACTGTTCCTGGGAGAAGAGTCATCCAAACTGCAAGGAGAATTTATTCAGCTGAACTCCACCTCTATACTTCCAGAAACAAACCCGATAGTCATACCTTTTGAAAGGACACCTTTGAGCTTAGATTGTTGGAAGTTGAGCAGATCTCTAGGCACCTGAGTCATTTGGAAGAATATCCTTCTGCTTTGTTTCCCATGTGGATTAGAATCCAGGGGTGGGGGTTCAGGAAGGGGGCTGTTGATCTCATCGGCACTCATCAATATTGAGAAGTAGGCATATTTCTAACTGCTTAGATTTTACTGATATTCAGTATCTTTTTCTCTCTCAATCCCCACAGTGCCTGACTCTCACAGGGGTGGGGAACATCGGCCTACCGGTTGTGAAAGGCCTGCAAATCATTTGGTCTGGCTCTGCAGGGCACTAGGGGTTAGATAATTAAATGTTTGACCAAATACAGCAGGTTAATTTTTAAGTTGATAATTTTGTAAGGCCCGAGGATGATGTGATAAATATCCAAATGGCCCTTGGCAGAAAAAAGGTTCCCCACCCCTGCCAGGTGTCATCCTTGCTTTATGAAATGCCTGACCTACATCACACTTCCTCTAGTCAGCCAGCTCCTCTGAGCTACTGTCCAGGTGGTAGGAATCCATAATGCCTCTCCGTACTCGTTACCCTCCCAGGTAACACACTGGAAGCAGTTCCAGTGACATTTAAAAGATTTCAGAGGTGAACTGTCTCCCTCACAACCACAGGATCCAAACCACCATCTCCTGTTGCCTGAAAATGACAGCAGTCACGCTCTTTGGGGCTGTCACCAGTCCCACCTCCACCCTGCAGCTGGTATGGTTTTTTCAATAAAGAGCAATTTGGCTATTTCACTCTTGGGCTGTCAGCTTCTTCAAATACTGTCAAACCTTTTACTCAAGACTTCTCCATCCCTGCCTAGCCCCCAGCCTTTCCGCTTGCTACCTCCTACTGCAATCTCTATGCTCAATGACAGTGCTCGCAGCCCTCGAATGAGTTCTGTTTTCTCAATCGCTTTTGCTCATGGTGTCCCATCTGACTGGAGTAAATCCCACTCTTTTTCACTCTGTCTGGCTTACTCCTCCCCCTCCTTTGATCAGAGGTCTCACTTTTTCAAAAAACCATTTTGTCTTTTTGTCTGATGACCCAATAATGCATTCAGAGAATCTCTACCCTTCACCCATCGCAGCCCAAAATCACTAGATTGCTTCTCTATTTCCATTGAACAATAAGTTCCCTGAGAGCAGGGAGCTCCTCTGTCTTCCATTCCATGCCCATGCGTGGCAGATAATAGATAATCAATACATATTTGTTGAGTGAATAAACAGAGGTCCCCCGTTGGTAAGAAACACCACCCAAGCAGAGAGAGAGAGAGAGACAATAGGAATTTTTAATGCATGGAAAGTCCTGCAGGGACACCGGGCAGACCCACAGGTAGCAGGAAGAGGCCGAGGTCCTGCAAACTCAATGCCAGCTGGGAATAAAGTCCTAAAGACCCACGCTTCCTCACTGCCGAGATCCTCGGGGCTTCCTTCCTGATGCTGAGGAGGGCGGATCGTCTCTCCATCCATCTCCTCCTGGGGTCCAGGGCTGGGAGGAAGCTGAGTGTGGCCGCAGGAAGGAAGAAGGGGAAAGGCCGCTTGGTCTCCACCTGAAAGCTCCTGCCTCGGCATTGACCGCCATCCAGAAGAAAACGTTGAAAAAGGAGAGACTTGGATAGAGTCAAATAATATCTTAGAAAAAATAAAAGGTAGAGAAAAATGGATAATTCCAGTGTTTACAAAGTCCTCTGTTGGCTATCCACAAGAGAGAGAGTTTGCTTTGGCCTCACTGCCAAGCCTAATTGGCCAAGCCCATCCTCAGCTGTCTCCCAGCCCACCTCGCCCCGGAATCCACGGGGGTGCAGCTCCCCCTCCCACGGAGAGTCTCTGTGCTCACGGAGGGTGGCGGCCCCCCTCACCGGCCCTTGGAGTCCCCATACGTGTTCCGGGCCATGGACACCATCTTCTCCTCGCACGTGATTTTGGTGTCCTTGAGGATGCTGTACCACACCATGCCCTCGGGCCGGACCTCCTCGCTGCGGCAGAACAGGTAGGGCACGGTGTCCACGCGGCTCTGGATGTGGGCGCTGCGCAGGAGGCTGGAGCAGTGGCTGCTCACCCTCTCCAGCCGCCTCAGGATCAGGTGGGCCTTCCTGAAAGGCAGGAGGAGACAGTGAGGATGGAAGAAGCCCCAGTCAAGGGTCAGGTCTTTGAGGGGTGAATAAGGATCAACAGACAAAGGAGGACTTGTCGTCCCAGCAACTTCCTATACATCCTGACGTGAGTGTGGTATTTCAAACGCCCATTCCAATATCACCCTCTACCTCTCCTCTCCAACTGTTCAATGTCGAAAAAATGAAAAGGAGGGATAACCCTTTGCTAAGATAGGAGAGTCCCAGGCGTCAGCTTTGGGACTCCAACACAGTAGAAATTGTTATAATAATGATAAACAACAACAATAATAACTAAAATGTATTGATACCATGTGTAAGAAATTGGTCCTTTACATACATTTAAAAATGTTTATTTATCTTTACAATAGCCCTGAAGGCAAAGGCTCAGAGAAATGATATTACTTGACCAAGGTCAAACATCAAATTGATCTTGGAGTTGAGCGTTTGAATGTAGACCATGACAACCCACAAGTCCCTCCCTATCTGCTTTCATGCTTCTCTAATTCCCCCCTGCTCTTCTCACAGTCAGGAAATTTGGGATCATATGTCAAAGCCTAGTATATATGTCCCCAAATCACAGGGTCTCTGCGTGTCATTGCTCTCACCTCTAGAACAGTGATGGTGGTCTTACCGTCCTCAGCGGGCTGTGAGATTATCTGAGAAATGCCCAAAGCCTGGCTGGCACAGAGTAAGTGCCTAATAAATGACAGCTACTCTTATAGAGAATTACTACTTACTACGGTGATGTCTCAGGATTAAGGTCATACTGAACAGTAGTCTGAGCAAGAATCACTCTGTACTTGGTGGTCATCATTAGTAATTTACCCAGGGCCCTTTATCCAGCACCAGAGCGAGGAGCTCTGGGGAGATATGAGGGCTGCATAGAAAATTAAAGGATCTTTGAGATGACCTAGTCTGGGGTTTCTCAAAGGCAGGAATAGTACATTGGGGCTGGTCATTCGTTACTGGGGGTACTGTCCTGTAGAAAGTTCAGCAGCATCCCTGGACCTCTGCCCACCAGATGCCAAGAGCAATCCCTGTTGGGAACCAATGACCCAGTCTGACCTCTCATTATAGAGGTGGAAACAGGCTTAGAGAGGGAAAGGAATGTCCCTTTCCCCGGTCAGACCACAAATCCATGTCACTGTCCAAGTGCCTGTCTCCTGTGGAACCCACGTTTCTTTACATCCTATTACCTTCCAGATCCCCAGGAATCCTGAGGGGCTAAATAACAGGCTCTCTCCTGCTGTCCTCATGGCCCTCCGAGACCCCAGGAGGCAGGCGGTTTTATGACCACAGACCCCACAAATGGGAGACTGTGTTAGGCACCTGTGTGGCGGCTGGAAAAGGGCCGGGATTATGTGTGTGCGTTTTGTGGGCACAATTTATGAGGTGCCTTTCAAAAAGTCCTTTTTGTATAGCTCACCACTTGGGTGGAATACTTCCTGAGGTGCCAAGAATTCATAGCTTCATAATCGCACTCGAGTGGCCGCACTACCCTAGTCCTCGCTCCCTCCGGCAGGCACCTCCCCGAGAGCAGCCTGGGGAGGTTATTCCTACCCCTCCTCCTTGGCGTGCTTAATCTGTTCCTTAATAGCTCCATGCCCTTGGGAGACTTACTTAACGTCTCTAAGCCTGCTTCTTCGCTTGAAAAATGGGGCTGTTGTGATGTCAATGGGGATAAAGTCACCAGTTGCTCATTTATTGAGCATTTAGTATGTGGCTGAGCTCCCCATCCAGTGGGAAAGACAGACAGATTGACAGTTACAGCACAGGTGGCAAGGGCAATGATGTAAGCAGGCATAGGGCCCATGGGAAAACAGAGGAAGGTGCCTGGGCAGGATTGGGGACATGCAAGAAGAGGTCTTAGTTGGAGGGGAACTTGTGTTGAGCCTCATAAATGAGGAGGGGTCAGGCCATGAAAAGGGCAAGGACATAACAGGAGGCAGAGGCAAAGGCAAAGAGATAAGGGATTACATAGAAGTTCTGATGGCTAGAATCCAGTGTGTGAGTGAGGACACAGTGGGAAACTGGGGAAGCGGCAGGGGCCAGTGGAGACTGGCTGCTCGAGGAGGATCAAACTGGGGGAGGGCAAGACCGGCAGCAGGCAATGAGGGAGACAACACACAGGTGCCACTGTTCTTAGGCTCGGGTTTGCTTTTGCTCCCTGTGCTTTTAAGAAGCGACTTCCTCTTTCTGTTTCCTGATTTATAAAAAGAAAATAACATCTGTCTACCTCATCGAGTTATGGCAATGATTAAATAATACATGCCAATTGTTAGTTAATCCATGTAAAACTTCCAGGCAAGTGTTTGGCACACAGTAAGCCCCTCATGTGTGTTAGAAAGTATCACCATCATCGTCACCACCTCCGCCGCCACCATCATTATTATCTCTGTACTGGTTTAAGCCTTGAGCATCTTTATAAGTCGGTGGCAGGAGACAGACAGACAGAAATGGTAACAGCCTCTAATACAGGGGGAGTGCTGGGTTGAAGAGCTTGCCTGGTGCTATGGGATATGTCAAGGGGACACCCAATCATTGGTTTGGGGGCTCCGAAGAGTCTTCCTAGAAGATGGAAGATCTAAGCGAGGTCGTCAGTGATCAAAGAATGTTTCAGGTACATAGAGAGACAGAGGGATACCCTCCAAAGTTAGACCAAGACAGCATAAAACCACCAACTGCTTGAAATGGTCGGTGCAAATGGACAGAAGGTCTGTCAGTTCGGCAGAGAGCGGCCCATCTTCTAAGCCATGGCCACGTGTTTTATTTGTGGGGCAGTGGAGAGTCGCAGTCTGACCAGTCACAAAAATAAGCCACATACAAAATTAGGCTGGAAAGGGCAATTCCTCCAACATACCCACATGCTTTGTCTTCATAGGCTCAGCCCTTCTCTCCAACAGAATCCTGGAACTCACTGGACCAAGCCTCCTTTTGAATGGGTGGGGAAACGAGGGTTTGGAGAGAGAAAATAATTTGCCTCAAGGAATGGCTTAAGTTGGTTATAAAGGATATGCTAGAAGCAAGGCTCCTGGCCCTATAGAGCTGAGATGAAATATTTGGCTCTGAAGACCCAGATTCAAATCTTAGCTCTACAGCTTGGCCATGTGGATCATGAGCAAGCTCTTCAGTGCCATGAGCTCTTACCCCATCTGTAAAATGGGAATAATAATGGTGTTTGGGGGAGGATAAGATAACCTGGGCAATTTGCTTAGTTCTCACTAAATGTTAGCCAAGATTCAGAGTAGCATCTTATCATAGAAAGCACGTAGGTGTCAGAGTGCATTGGGGCAAGTCACGTCTCTTCTATGAGTCAGTTTCCTCATCTGTAAAATGGAATAGAGATGCTTATCTTGCAGGGATGTTGTTAGACTTCAATGAAATGACTGCCATACGCACCCAGGATGGGAATCTATACATTATAGGCACTCCACCAAGGCCATTTTGCTTAACTGTCCCTGCTCTTTCTCCACCATACACAATGCCTCAGCATTTAGACCAGGGGCTGGGATCAGATGCCACAAGGATAGAAAAATTCGGAGGGTGAAGCTATGGAGAGAAAGGTTGGAGGTGCTCAAAGGCTGGAGAGGAGGAGGGGGAGTGAGAGAACAAAGGTGAGAGTTCTGGGCAATAACTTCTAGTAATAGAGAGCCATAAATCAAAGGCCAGGCATGCTCCAAGCTTTCCCTGGAGAGAGAGAGAGAGAGAGAGAGAGAGAGAGAGAGAGAGAGAGAGAGAGAGAGAGAGAGAGATATCACAGGCAGAGTGACCACTTTTCTCAAATACCGAAGATGAAATCTTCCTCATTGCAGACAGGACTCAGCCCGCTAGGATAGGAAGCAAGAGGTGAAGGAAGGCCACCACATAATAATTTACTGGTTCTATCAGCAGGCAAGATTGACACAGGGCTGGCTTGTGAAAGAGTCAAGGGCTGGGATCAGATGCCACTACTCCAGGAATTGTAGAACCTTTGAACAACTATTCTATTCCCAGCCCTCTTACCCAATCAGCTGTTTGACACAGTTATCAGACAGAGACCTAATTTCTAAGGGGGCCTTGGAATGGAGAGGAAGAGAAGAGGCAATAAGGAAACATTCTTGTTGGCCTCCTTCCCTTTTCCCACCTCCTTGAGTTGAGCTCCAATGTGTCTGTGTCAGCTGACCTCAAGCTTAATGAGAGTCGAGGGCATGACGTGGCTGCAAAAACTTGGAACGCAATCTCAGAAGTGGAGGGGGCAGCTGAAGGGAAGTACTGATGTCATTCATGCTGGTCAGGACACAGCTGGAGATCCCCGGTCACTTCTGGTAAGAGGGACATATGCAAATTGCAGCCAGGTCATGATGATGATGAAGGTTGTCTCAAGAGCACATCTTCTGAGAAAGTACTGAAAGCAGGAGTGGAGGTGTCCACTGAAGGGGGAATTTATGCAAATGGTATGTTGTTCTAGTAACTGAAGACAATTGGTGGGAAAAACTAGAGCTGGGATGATAATGACTATAATTGATTGAGTACTTACTATGTGCCATCATTCTCACCACAGTTCTAAAGTGTGTGCTTTATTCCCAGGCGTCAGGTGGTGTAAGTGAGCCTCAGGCTGGTTACAGGAGTTGACCAGGGTTAACAGGGTGAGAGAGAGAACAGAGTCTCAGATCTCTGCTGCAAGGCACCCGAGTTTTACGCATGAAGCCACTTGAAAATCGACAGAAGGCAAATTTTGACTCAATATAATAAAAACTTAAAACTGGAGTCCTCTAAATATATAATGAGTATTTCCATATTTCCAGTGGGTTCCCCTTCACTGGAATTGATCAAATAGGTTCTCAAAAGGAGGCTGTCTTAGTCTATTCAGGCTGCTGCAACAAAATACCACAGATGGGGAAGCTTATAAACAACAGGAACTTTTCCCTTACAGTTTTGGAGGCTGGAAGTCCAAGAGATCGTGGTGCGGTCTGGTGGCTGGCGAGGGCCTGCTTCCTGGTGCACTGATGGTGCTTTCTCACTGTGTCCTCACATGGTGAAAGGGGCAAAGGCTCTCTCTGGGGTCCCTTCTATGGGAGCACTAATCCCATTTATGAGTGGTTGACCCTCTTGACCTAGTCACTTCCCAAAGGCCCGCCTCCTCATACCATCATGGTGGGGATTAGGTTTCAACACAAACATTTAGGGGAGACACAGACATTCAGACTAGAGCAGAGTTGAAGTTGGAGTCAATTTTTGTTGGTTTGTTTTTAATCTAAAAGAAATTGGGGGCTTGGTTCACAGAAAAATGCCATCTGCTGAGCATCCGATGAGCACTTCACAACAGGACCTGGTGTGACACCGTTGCCAAAGAATTTAGTCCCTGAGATGAGAGGACCACATTCACTGAGGTCTACTCATGCTTCCAAGTCATGCTAAAATGGGGGTCTTCCAGGGCTTTCCAGATACCATAAATCATGCTTTCCCTTTGTTGCTGAGACGTTTGTATATTTTCTACTGAGTCTCGTTTTCCCTTATTTGTGCACATATCATGAGATGCAGTGTGTTATAATGGATTGGACACTGGCTTGATATAGAAGACAATGTTTTGTATTTGGGCTCTGACATTTACTGGCTCTGTAACCTTGAACAATTTACTTAACTCCACTGATCCTCTCTTGCTTAAACTTCAAAACTGATTGTTCAGGAAGTGAAATGAGATGTAAGTGACTGGGCCCATACCAGGTGCTCAACCAGTATTTCCCGCCTGGTTCTCAGAGTACCTCTCCCCAGGTGTACAGCTCCCGACTGCAAGGAGATCAGTCAGATTCGTCAGGGTGAATTGACTTGAACTAAGGAAATTCTCAGTCCTCAGCTTTCAAAACCTAGCAACTCTCTAGGCAGGGTAGGTAAAGGGATTCACCCGCACAAGGGCACCATGTAGACCTGAGGAAGCAACGAGGCAAGCGGGGAAAATGCTTATACAGCGTTACTTCCGATAGCAAAGCAGTTGAAAGAAACCCAGTTGGTCTTTAACTGAGGACTCAATTCATATCATTGCATGGCTAACGGGCCCCTGGAAGATACAACATATTTGCATATACATCCACGGGAAAAGACTTTTTCTTGTAGTGTTAGGTGTGGACAGTCAGATGACAGAACACAGAGTACCTGTGTTCAGAGCTGATGGAGATGGAGCTGTGGTTATAGATGGAGACGTATTCTCAAGCCTGTGCCAGTTTCCCTATTCACATGCATAGCCCTGTCACTTCCATACCTGTGTCTGGAAAGGTATGTGCACACTGTGATTTGGTTGGGGACTGTAGTGTTCAGGGGTGTCAATTTTTCACTTTGCGTTTTATATACGTCTTTATCGTTTTGAATGTTACAGAATGAGCAAGAGTTACTTTTAGAACAAAATACAATAGAGTTATTTCCACTTAGTAAACCTACTTCCATACATGTATATTTTAAGCTGGTGTGATACATGTGTACAATAAAACCATAGTTTAATGGCTTCCCAGTAGTTCACTAGGTTTCCTCTCAAAATATATCCACATCAAATTTAACCTCCGACCATACCCACTAAGCAGAACACCGGAAGCCCAGGTATTAATTGTTCCTGAATATAGATCCTCAACACCAGGCTTGAAATGTGATTTTTAAGGCGACTGGTGAAAATAGTTACATTGGGCTTTGTCTCCTCATTCTGTCACAAGAAACTGTGCTACTTCCCCAAGAATCCATTCCTAAACTGATGGTAAGAATGACTTGAGACTCAACGAACCCAAAATTGTTTCCGTTTGGAACTGACAGAGACTTCAAGATATAAGCAATTTTGCTACATTATCGGTGGGAATTTGATCTATGGGACACTTGTTCAAAGTCACAGCGTGCGCTGTTTGTATGTATCCGGTCTAAGACATCCTCAATGATAAGAGACGCTACTTCTTTCAAGAAAATAAAAAAATACACTGAATGTGCACATTCATGTCCATCCTGATTTCAGAAATGTCAAAAGATGCAAAAAAAATTAGCAGTGCATCTGAGATGATAGGAATATGGCCCTGGAAGCCTACGTTTGCTCTTGTTCCCAATGTCCTAGAAATTCCAAGAGAGTTAATCCACAATATCTAAGGAAGAAACTAATACAATCTTGTACTGAAAGGACGTCCAGGGACACCCCAGGCTTGATTCACTGAGGACATAGCAGCTATGTTCACGAATGTGCCAACTCCTCAGATGGGAAAAGCTCGTCGGGCTATGCTGAGAAAGATCCCGGGCCATGGTCTATAAGCGATGTCTGCCGTGAAAGCACGTGGGGCTGACGGCATGACTACACCCTTCCTAGGCTAAGGAGATCGATCCCACAGAAACAAAACCTTTTCAAGTGCTTACTCTCTTCTCCCTACCCTATCCTCTTAGTCTACTGTAACCGAGAGGATTGAGAGGCCCAAGAGGTCAAGGACGTTCAGACTGGAGCCAGTGCTGGTCCCTGGCCACCTATGAGCTCAGATTTTCTAATCGCCTCATAGGAACCGTGTGGCTGGGACAGCTGTGTCAGCAGGTCTTTTCTGCGCAGCTGTTTGAAGTAACCTGTGGTTGCCATGGGAAGCAGGCTCTGGTGAGCACTGGCCTGATGGATTTATTAGGTAGAGGTAAGAGCTGCCCTTTTGTCACTGAATTTTATGGGGGTTATGTGACCACAGATCCGGAGGGTTGGTGATTATAGACCAACAGAATCCTACCAGAGCTCATCCCGTGATAGCTTCAGGATGCTCCCGGGAAATGCTCTTATCACCCGAGCCAGCTTAGTCCCTGAAAAACAGGACACACTGGGCTGGTGTCTGTTCTCTGTTCACTATGACCTTCAGGGCTTGCTGGTTCCATGGCTTCCCAGCTGGAAGGAACTTTGAAGTCCAGCCCTTTGGTGTAATTAAGCGAGGTGCAGAATGGGATGGAATTTGTCCAAAGTCAAGTGGGTAGCAAAGCAAGGACAAGGACCCCATCGCCCCTGGCTCTAGGGCACTCTTGCTCCCTCTCCTATACCTTGAGGTTCTGCACACTGGCTAACCTTTGAGAGACCTGGCACATTGGCCCATATGGCTCCTCAGTTTAAAACCCAGCTTTTAAGAGAAAGAACAGACTCCAGAAAAGGTCTCAAAACAGCCTTCATGACCTGACCTCTGCTGAACTCTTCAGCCTTGTTTTTTACCTTTCCCTCTCACCTTCAACTCTCTGCCCCAGTAAGACTTCTACTTCTTGACTAAAGTATAGTCTCTTGCCCGGCCCCCTCTTGTCTTGGCACAGGTTGTTCCTTCCAATGAGAACGCCCTTCCTTTAATTGGGAGGACTCCTGTTCATTCTTTAACTTTAAGCAGACGCTTCAATTTCTTCTCCAGAAATTCTTCTTTCAGCTCCACGTCTGGATTAGCTGCACCAGCTACCCGCATCCAGAGCCTTGTCACTCAAAGTATGCTTTTGGACCAGAAACATCGCCATCACCTAAGAGCTTGCTAGAAATGCAGCATCTCTGGCCCATCCCAGACCACCGAGTTGATTTGCATTTTCCTAAGGCCCCAGGCGATCCTCACGCACATTGCCATTTGAGAAGCACTGCTCTAAAACCTGCTTCCCACACTCTTCATCTAGTGCGGTGCTTCTACCTCATTTCACTGCCCCTGCCCGCTGACCAGCCTTTTCCCCATGAGATACTGAGCCTTGTAAAGGCAGACACTGTCTTCTCCACACGTGTGTTTCCAGCCCACAGCACAGCATTTGGCACATAGTAAGCACATTCAATGAGTCAATGAATCAATATATTCATGAAGTGAGGGCTCTTCAAGTCTCTTACTACTTGCAAGAAAAATGCATCATTTTACAAGGCTATTTTTGAGCTGCAAAGACTTTAGTTTGTGGAACTCAGGTGTTTGCTACTGTGATCTATAGATCCTCGATAGCTCAGAGAAACCTCCAGGATCCTTGGTGTTGGCAGGGAGTTGAAGAGGAGACCTGGCAGGTGGGGATCCAAACCACCCACTCTAGCTTCTCCAGGAACAACTCAGTGGCCCACAGAGTCCACACACCTACTCATCCCATTATATGATTATTCGATAAGGAACCAGTTGGCGCCTACTTACAGGAGCAAATTGGACATAAAGGATCGCCAGCTATACAAACTGACATTGTAGTGGGTTAGAGGAGTGACATATAAGTAAAGACATGTGAGGTACAGGATATTAAAACTAATAGGTACAGTGCAGAAAATTAAAACATGAGGTGTCAGCGAGTAGAAGTATTAAGGATATTCTGAGGAGACGGCATTCTATCTAAGACCTGGGGTTCTATGTAAGATTTACTTAGAAGATAAATTTTCCATGAGTTAAAAAAAATACTAAGTACCACTAGACATGCTTATCCTGATCACTTTGCAGATGAGGCAACTGAGGGCCAGTGAGCACCAGAGCCCAAGGGTGCACAGTGAGTTTACTAGCAGCGCCGGATGGAGTCGGCTACACATGCCTTGGTTCCTGCTAACACGCCGGTGTGCAGTGTTGGAGGAATGCTGGAGGCCCTCTGGGAACTGGGAAGACCACAGGAGGAGGGAGCTGTGTGCCACGGGTGTGGGTTGGCAGACAGTGGCTGGTGACGGGCTGGCCAGAGGTTAGCGAGTCATCACAATCCATTACCAAGTGAGCTGTCCTGCCTCCCTGGGCAGCCAGGTGGCCTTTCCAGATGATTCATGTCTCGAAGGGTCATAAAGGGTCCCAAAGGTGTAAAGGCATTGTCAGGGTGGGACTCTGGCTCAGCTTCCACTCAAACTCCCTGAGCCCTTGGGAAAGCCCAATACAGTGGAACGTCTTCCCCTGCCCACAGCAAGACAGCAGCCGGGGCTCAAGCCTATCTGCCCTCATTCCGCTTTTATCTAAAGAACCTTCCTTTCATGAGAAACCGGGTCCAGGACCCCACAGAACAGATAAGGCCCCGCCCAAGGAGAGATCCCTTTTATCCCTGGCCCAAGCTCTGGTCTCTTCTCTTGAGGGCCTCACATTCCCAGAAGGTTATTGCAATTGTGAGGACTCAGGGTGGGCGCTCAGGGCAGGCCCAGACTCCATAAAAACTGTCCCACTCTGGGCAGCTCATTTAACCCTGGTGGGCCTTTAAGTCTTTATCATCTATGAAAGAGGGAGGATACCCTCCTTTGTCCAGTTTATGGGGTAATTTTAAAGCTTTTGAAAGTCCATTAAATGTTTCAAGAAGTCATGGATTCTCCCCAGCACCACCGATGCTATCCTGGCCCAGAGCAGGGCTCTGTCTCTCCCGCCTATCACCACAACAGCCTCCAGGGCCTCCCTGCCTCCCTCCTGTCTGGACCTCGCTAGTCCACGCTTCCGACTGCAGTCAGAGGGCTCTTTCTCCCTTGAAGATCTAATCATATCACCCCCTCCCTGTGAAAAACACTTGAAAAAGCTTCCCATTACCCCAGGGAGATAATCCAAACTCTTTAACCCTACTTAGCGGGCATTCAGGACTGGCCCCTGCTGACCTCCCCCTTCTTATCTTTTACCGCTCCTGCTGTCACACACTTTGCTCTGACAATTTGGAAATTCTTTCAGTTCTTACACACACAGTGTTTACCGAAGTGCAGGAGGAGTTCCCCTGAGGCGGGGAATGGATTTGAGGTGGTGCTTGAGATGAGCATATGCCCAGTATTAAACAACAGCGAGTCACACTGGGAAAGCAGCTAGCTCCCTTGTTCACTCTCGTCCCTTCCTCCAGGTTACTTAAAAACAAAACACACCTTTTGGTTTGAGACTGTGTCTTAGCACTACTTTAACACTCGCCGAGCTGCCCTTTTAAAGGGAGAGCCTTGAGTTGGTCCAGGATGGAACAAAAGTGTGTAGTTTTTCCATTGTATGAATGTTTAGGTTTAATTCTCTATTGAGGTTAGATGGTGCTACGTTCCCCTTTACAAGATGACACCGTGTTTTCTTTTCAAATATATTTGCAGTAAAAAGTGAATCTAAGGAAGAGGTAGCAAATGAACAAAATATATATGGCATGGTGATATGACAAAAAACATAGATGTGGCAGGTAAATGATTAAACTTTGAGGGAAAAACCTAGCCCTCATGTAATACCATCATCTCCTCTGAGCATTTCCCAGGGAGTCCCTCTGCCCCAGACCCTCTAATCCTTCTCTCCCTCCACTTGCCTGACCCCGCATCACCCTTTAGGTCTCAGAGTGTCAGCCCTTGGGAAGCCTTCACCAGGTGTCTATGCCTCGCCTGCCCAAAGGGCCCTATTATTTTGCTCTCATGACACTTGCTATTCCTATTCTGTGCTATTGCTTGTTTAATTACCTGCAAAGGTAACCTATGTGTAAGTACCTTTTCACCATTGCATGGTCAACAACTAACATGTAAGATGTGCTAATGAGTATGTGCTGAATAAATGAACGAATGAATGAATGGATGGATGACGTTGTTAGGTGCAAGGCAGGAAATGCAGCCACCATTTCATATGCTGCTTTATGAAGCTTCAGAAGATGGCAACTGCATCTTAGTTATGTTTGAATCCTCCATAGCACTTAGAACAGTGGTTGACTATAACTGCTGTTGACAAAAAGCATACCTTACAGTGTGTTATGAATGTATTTAGTCATGGTCACTATTGGACTTCATTCCAGAAAATCTCAGATTTCTTATGGAAGAGTGGAAAGAGCCCTGGATTAGGGGCCATGGCCTGTCAACGGTGCCTCTCCGTGATCTCGGTTAGGACACAGCCCCTCAAGGAGCCCAAGTTTCCCGTCTCTAAAATCAGAGGTGGAAGTTGGGCAAGGGGAGCGATTAATCAGAAGAGCACTGATGTTTCTCTCTTATCTGACATTCCAGGAGTCCAAGAAGCTAAGATTCCAAGATTCTTTCTCCCTCCCATGTCCCATCTCTATCTAGCCCCAACATGACCAAGGTGAGTGCAACCCTTATTTATTAGATAAAGCCCATTCTCAGCCTACAGGGAAAGGGGTCCAGTCAAATCTAATGAAAGCAAGAAGAATGTACCCCTCCACTCACACTCAGATGTGCATACCTGGGCCCCAGCTCATCCTCGCTCCTCCAGACGAAGTCCCCGAACTTCTCATAGTGAGAGTTGTAGTGGTGCTGGACTCGGAACAGCATGGAGGCTGAGACCTCCATCAGCATGTTGTAGGCCGTCTGCTGCTCCTTTCCACTTGTGTACCCATTGTACAGATTATAGATCTTGTCGGCTATCTCTGAGGGGGAAGAAGGCACAGATCACTGGACAGTAGGGAACAGTGAGGATGGAGACATGCTTTGCAACAAGGGAGGCATATCCATGCAGGGATTCACTTGCATGGCCCTTGGGGGCAGACAGACCTCAGTTCTATCCTGAATGTGTCAGGAACTAGCTGTGTTCAGTTTTCCTTTCAATTAGTGATAACAACGTCTACTCGGAGGAGCACTGGGAGGACTAAATTAAAAACCGGATGTGAAGGACTTGACACAGGGCTGGGCACAAAGTTAGTGCTCATAACGGCAAGATTCATTATTAACAAAGTTTTGTGCATGTGATTGAACATTAAAGCAAGTACAGAGGCTTAAGTAAACTGTCTTGGGCTCATCTCAATAGTCTATTTCTGTCTCCCCTCTGCCATTTTCCCAGCATGTTTCTGTGATCAGGTCTGACAGGTCCTCATTCAGTAATCGTTCAAAGGAAATCCAGAATCTTCCACTTGCCATTCATGACCATTCATACTCCTCCCTCCATTCCTACCAATCAATGGACCTTAATAGGCAGCTCTCCTGAGTAGAAAGCATGTCTTTGTATCTTTGAAGACTAATCAAAATTTATGTATGTCCCCAAGTCATTGCTAACAACAGCTGCCTCTAGGACAGTGGTTCTCAACCTGTGGGTCGAGACCCCTTTGGGGGTCAAACGGCCCTTTCACAGGGGTCGCCTAAGACCATCAGAAAACACATATATAATTACATATTGTTTTTGTGATTAATCACTATGCTTTAATTATGTTCAATTTGTAACAATGAAAATACATCCTGCATATCAGATATTTACATTACGATTCATAACAGTAGTGAAATTACAGTTATGAAGTAGCAACAAAAATAATTTTATGGTTGGGGGTCACCACAACATGAAGAACTGTATTAAAGGGTCGCGGCATTAGGAAGGTTGAGAACCACTGCTCTAGGAGAACTGGGGGGCGCATGTACTTTGCATTATTTTCTACTCTGATTTTTATTTTTCTTATATTTTTTAACAATGTGAATGTATTATTTTAAGGTATCTTTTTTTATTTATTTTAATCCTCATCTAAAGACATACCCAAAGAGAGGAAGGTGGGGGGAGGGGGAGAGAGAGAGAGAGGCAGACATCGATGGCTGCCCTCCATACATATCCCGACCAGGGATTGAACCCACGACCCAGGTACGTGGCCTGACAGGGAATTGGACATGCAACCTCTCACTGTACAGGATAATGCTCAACCAACTGAGCCACTCCCGCTGGGCTGCGTTATTTTAAAGTAGAATTAATAAAATTCTCAGCAAAACATCTCAAGTCCCTTTGCCTTTGAGACTCAGTAGCTCACCATTTCCTCTCGCCTACTTGCACACAGAGCATTTGGTATCGAGCTTTTGTAGAAATGTCTCTCTCTCCCTGTGGAACGTGAACTCCGAAAAGGAGGTTTCCGCGTCTCCTGCATTGCTTGTGCCAGGGCCTTAGAAAGCACTTGCGCAGCCTGAAGTGAACCAGCAGGGCGTGAGCTGCTATCACATCTTTGCCAGTCCTGACATAGAGACCGCATCTACACGTTGCCTGGGAATGACGTGTACGGTGGATCCGATTGACTAGTTCTATTTTGTCAGGTGTTTTGCCTGATATTTACAATTCCACAGAACAGGAGCAGCAAAAAGATTTATTCTTGCGTGTGAACTCTGACTGATAGTAACACTCGCTCATTGTAGCTCTATGCTGCAGAGGATTCTGAGGCCATCCCTGAGCTGGATGGGAGAGTGTGCTGTGACCAGCCAGTGATGTCTACACTGGTAAGGCAAGCTGAAGTGGTGTTGGGGAGCACAAGAGACTTGGCTGGAAAGTTGTAAGGAGGACATTCTGAGAAAAGGAAAGTGTGTGGAAGGCCACCTGCCCTGTTTATTGGAATTCCGACTTAGGGGAGACTTAGGGGAGTGTCGAAGGCGGGGCCCCTAATTATTCCTTGACCTTCCCAAACAAGCCTGTGCATATGCAGACCCCCGGGTGTTTACTGGAATCCTTATGCTTAATCCCTGGATGCCCTTGCCTAGAGGACAATATAAACATGTGTCCTCCCAAGATTACTCACCCTACTGATTGTATCTAAAGATAAAAATTCCAATAAAGGCCCAACGAGGCAGGCAATAGAGGCTGCTCTGGCTACTAAAGCCAGGCGCCCCTTAGCCCTCTTTTGCACAGTCAAACTGTCTCAGTAATCTGCTCATCTGTCGTTTGGGGGCTGCTGGTCTGCCCTGGCAAAGTGGTCTTCTAGGTGCCACTGTTCTGCCAGCTGCAGCATAGACTGAAATGAACAAAAGTGACTGATCTCGAAGAAGTGCAGGCGAAGGGTCAGGATACAGCCATGGGCCTCTTCCTCTCCATCATTGCTTGACTCAAAACACAGACAAACTCTATAAAAGAGGAGCAGGTCTGTCCACTGGCAAAGATATTGTGGCCCATTCTGGGTTTCTTTTATGGCTTTGATGAATTTAGCTCCATGTTCCTCCTCCCTCAGTTCCTTTACTTTCTTCTCCCAATGCCAATAAATGTGGGGGGGGGGGCAGGAAAGAGGTGGTGGTTAGTGACGGTTGGGTACAAAAATTAGAGACAATATGGGAGTCCCCTGGGAAGTGAAGCAATGGGTCACCTACCTTCCGCCTTGTTGTCATCCACCAGTGGACAGGCTGTCCTCAGGGTCACTGTGCTGAGCTCCGAGTGCCTCCCCCGTGTGTCCACAGCGTACAGAGTGAACCTGCAGCACAGCAAGAAAACAGAGCACCGGGCTGTGGCTTCTGAGAGCCCCGGACAAGCAAAGCAAAGAGGAACCTGGACCACAGCACAGGTGTGGTCGGGAACACTCAGGCTGCAGGAGAAATGATTTCCAAAAAAAGATCATTATAAACCATTTACTGAGCACCAACTGCCTCCTGTGCCCTTTGCACTTAATCTCTTTATTTACAAGCAAGCAAACCAGGAAGGCAGGGATTATTATCGCCTGCGTTTCACCCCCGAGGAAACTGAGACTTAGACTGCGCATCTTTCCATGGACTCATAGCTACTGAGGAACAGAGCACTTGAGAAGTGAACCCCCATGCTATCCTAGATAGCTGGGTACACTCACCTACCTTACTCCATTCATTTATTTAACTTATTGAGCATTAAGTGTGTTCCAGGAATTATTGTAGGAAGGTGCTCAGGTTATAAAGATGAGCAAGAGATTCAAGGTCCCTGCATGCATAAAGCAAATCAAAAAGTAAACAAAATATTCCATTAATGGTAAATGTGAGAAGTAATATAATAGGAGAAAGTGAAGAAGACTAATGTGGAGGGGAACATGGGTGCTTTAGACAGTGTTATCCACGGAGGACTTCAGGTAGAGAGCAGGACTGGGCTGAGAACCAAATAATGAGAAGCAACTGGCTTACGGGAGGAAGACCTGGGGGAAGAGCCTTCCAAACAGGGAGAGCAGTAAGGCCCTGAGGAGAGAAGGAGCCCTGACTGTTGGAGGAACAGGCAGCGGGTGTGGCTTTAGCAAAACGATGTGAGGTGGAAGGTTAGTGGGCACCTGTGGGAGTCTCAGTGTTATTCTAGGTACATGGCATGTCCCCACCTTTCTATGATGTCACCCGAGGCTCCATGCTGTGCTAGGGGACGTAGACAGACAGTGTGGCTTTAAAAGGAAAGAGCTGGAAACCATGAACCAGGTAGATTCGGGTCCAATCCAGCGTACAGAATTCTTTCTGGAGCCGTCCCTACCCTCTGGCCTACCTTGAGAAGGCTCTCTGACCCTTCACACCTCCAGATCGCAACGTTCTGTGGTTTAAACAAAGTCTAAAGAGACTTCCAAGAAGAGGGGAGCCTTGAAGGCCAGGAGCAACCTGAATAGGACTGTTGAGCATCTGAGTGACTTGTCTCTGTCATGCCGTCCTCTTTCATCTGTCTTCAAGGACAGAGGCGGTAGCGAGCGTGGGAAGAGGCTTCCCGGGGTCAAGTAGAAGAAACTGTGATCTCAGGGGGCCTCTCTCCTTCCCTCCTTTCCCAATACCTCAGCTCACCTCATGTTATATAAAAAGGGCTAAGACTACAGTCTCCAAGTTGCAGAATGATGAGCCCTGATTGACCGCAGATGTTAGGCACTTCATAAATGAGTTTATTTTACAACTTAATTAATATGTACCAAGACTTTAATATGTGTCAAGCACTGAGCTGAGCAGTTTTACCTGCATTTTTACTATTAATTCCCCCAAACAATCCTAAAAAATAGCCACTATTACTCTATTTTATATGAGGGTCAGGAAGAGGAAGTAGCTTGCCCAGAACCACAGAGGAATTCCTGGGACTGGCGGGTTAAGCGTAGGTTTGTCCGACTCCAAAGCTCATGAATTTAAAAACTGTCAGCCGGCCAAAGGTCTGTGGATACCAGCTCTGTATACATATAATTCCCTTAGGTACACTCACCTAGCTCCAACTATAATGAGGCAGTGCCATTTCTATGTGTTGTGTTTTTTAAAAATAAATAATCGCATTTATTGTCTCCATCTTTCGGAAGAGGAAACTGAAGATCAAAAAAATGAAGCAATCTGTCCCAAGTCACAAGGTTAGACAAAGCAAAGAGCCAGGACTTGTAGCCGGGTCTGTCTTACTTTAAAGCCGTACCCTGCGCTCTCAACTCTTGCTGCTCCAAGGTCTACCCTCGTTGGCTTTGGGGGTCTGGACTGGGTGATCTACACGGGCCCTCCAAGCACGGATACCTGGTGGTCTGATGCCCCAAAGGATGTTTTTTACAAAAGACACCGTGAATCAGAACTTCTTGGTACAAGGGTCACAGTAGGCAGAAGTCAGTATCTTTATGGATAAAAGAGCATTTGTCTGTGTGTGTGTGTGTGTGTGTGTGTGTGTGTGTGTGTGTAAACCTCTTTAAAACAGCCTAAGTTCTCTTTTAAAGAACTGGGACATACTTAGCCCATCCCAGGAATATGTTTCTAACCTACTCCTTACTATTAATACAGAATCTCATTGTAATTAAGACAGTACAGTAGCAATGTCCTCTCTTTGCTTCCCCAGTTGAAATAACAAGCAGTAGGAAGCTGACATTCTTGGTGCACAAAGGAATTTATCAGTCCATCAGGCCAGGTATGTATCTGTGATGCCACAAGCCAAGCTGGCAGCGAACCCCATGACCATCCATGGTCCACATCCTCGGCTGCAATGGGACCTGCCACTGGGCCGGTGACAGGCCCACAGAGACACCTCGTCACACTACAGCAATGTCAGCACTGAGCCCTCTGGCTGCAGAGGGCCTTGGGCCAGGGGTGGAGGAGGGATCGCCCAGAGCCCTGGTGGCATGCTGTGCGGAAGCAGGAGGAGCCTTGCAGCCCAATGGGCATCCACTGGAGTGGTGCTCACTAGCTTCATGCCTTAGGCTAGTTGATTATCCTCTGTGATCCTAGTCTCCTCGTATGTGAATCAGGAAGAAAACAGTCCTTCCCTGCACAATTGTCAGTTCAAATGCAGGGAACCCAGCACACTGCCCCGTTGTAACGCT
>NW_005871135.1:79556-104191 GCF_000147115.1 Myotis lucifugus
AGAGTGCTCACAGGTAGCGGGCCATTTACATGCATTATTCCATTATTACGAGCTGGGTACTGTGATTGTTTACATTTTGCTGATAAGGGCATTGGTTCCAAAGATGTAAGTAATTGACCTATTATTACATATTAAATAGCAACAGGGGACCAGAACATAGATCTGCCTGAATCCAAAGATTATGTTCTTAACCATATTGTACAATAGTCCCCCCTTACCCAAGGGAGATATGTTCTGTGACCCTCAGTGGATGCCTAAAACTGCAGATAGTACCTACCTCTATGTGTACAATGTTTTTCCACACATACGTACCTACAATAAGATCTTTTAGGCAATTTCATGGATAGATAGTTTGTTTTTAGCAACCTCAGCATACGGTTTTTTTCTTTCCTTATTAAGTGATGAACTTTTTCCTTTTCAATTAAAGGAAGCATGTTATGGCTCCTCCTTGGCACGTCCAAACTGCCAGCATCACTACTCTTGTGCTTTGGGGCCTTTATGAAGTAAAATGAGAGTAACAAGCACAGTGATACCATGAGAGTGGATCTGATACCCGGCGGCTACTAAGCGACTCACAGACGGGCGCGTCTACAGCATCAGGCGTTGGTGACAGGAGGCTGCTGTCCACCTCACAGCACAGTGTGCGTGGATGTGAAACGTAAGGGCTCTGCAAGGTGAGTTCAGATTGGGAAACCTTGCAGAGGGAGGGACTGAAAGCAAGATCGCAAAGGAACTTCAGGATGTGAAAATAAGTAGCAAAGTAGGGGGGGGGGTCAGGACAGGGTTGGGTGACACTAAGAAGTCCTTACTACCCATACCATAACCCATCTAGAAAGTGGAGGAGGCGGGATCCAAGCCCCAGACTGGGTGTGCACTTCAGCGTGGGTACTGCCGCGTCCCTGGCATGGAACCCAGCACTGTGTGGATGGTAGGCATGCAGTAAGTATTTGAGTAAATGAAGGGACTCCAGCCTGCCACATCTCGTTTCTCAGTGTCAGTTTCTGCCTCAACAATATGGGAACGGGGCGAGGCTGTCTCTAGGAGGACCATGCGGAAGGATGTGTGAGAAGGGGCTTGTAAGTTGCAGATTTTTATATAGACCATATAACAGCACTTATTTGTGCAACAGTACACGTTTGAAAAATGCTTTCTTTGAGTGGGAGAGAAGGGGATGCGTTTCAATGGAGGGAAACATTAAAGGCTGCAGTGAGTGGACTCTGTGAATGAGCCCAGGCACGAGGAGGTGGATTCTCTTTAACTCTGCTTCCCCATTGGCTATGTAGGTTTCCATGGTGCTTCTGCAATACATCTCCTCCACGAGAGGGTCCAGGGTCACCTCTCTGCTTAGCCAGGCAGCATGAATAACGGCATGTTGGGAAGAAGGAGTCTCGGGCTTTCGGGTTATAAAACCTGGGGAGAAACCTTGCTTTCCCCTTCACCTTCCCTGAGCCTCGGTCTCTGCACCTGTCAAATAGGGTGACATTATCCACATCTCACACATTGCGGATCAGGACTCAACGATATAATGATCGGGACAGGCCTGCTTCAATCCTCGCTCCCTAAGAGGTAGCGGCTGTTTGTGTTATGAGAGTAACCGAAGGTGTCAGGGGAGGCCCAGGATGGAGGCGGCCTGGGCCACCCTGCCGGCGGGGGCGGAGGGGTGGAGAAAGAGGAAGATGTCAACCTCACAGGCCTGGGTCAAAAGTCACAAGGCCATACGCTTTCTGCCTGTCTCAGCTGTAATTGAAGAACTGTTCCAGAGACACATCTGAAAGCTGTTAGGGGACCAGGCCGGGCCTGGGGGGCCCTCTGTGAAGGGAAGAGTGTGGCGGCCCCTGACAGGGAGAAGGAAGAGGGAAAGGGAGAGGGAGAGAGAGAAACAGACCCACATCCATGCCCGCCAGGAGAGCAGAGTGAGGGGGGGAGAGAGAGCGACCGAGAGGGAGCAGCCAGACCTCTGCGTTTCTCAGGGATCCAGCAGGGTGCCGGCTACCTTCTGCTCAGTTCTTTCATTTTCTTTTTGCCCCCCTGGGGCAGGCTGAGAGCCATGAAATTTGAACTAGGACTCCTGAGCCATCATAAACTCCACATCCTAATGTTACGGTGGGGAAACTGAAGCCCAGGAAGGAAAGAGACTTGAACAAGGACCCACACTGGCTTTTCCAACTCCTCCTCCCATTGCACTCGTGGGCACTTGTATTATAAAAGCACCCGTGGGCACTTGTATTATAAAAAAGGTGCTCCGAGCATGAAGTGCACTGGGCTGCGTAGGAACCTGGTGCTCCGGGCTCAAGCCCTCTAATCTTGTTTCAGGAGAAAGAACACTGGCCAAGGTGGCTGAAACCCTGAGTCCACGTCCCAGCTTCTGCACAGATGCCTAAGGCAAGAGGGCCTTAGTGTACTGGGATTTCAACCTGTGGGGAAGTGCCTTGGGACTGACTAATCGAACGCAAAGTATCGTCCATATTTCTCCAACACCCTCAGGACAAAGCCTAAACCCCTTACCAAAGGCCCTTAGTGCCACTTCATCATGTCCATTTATGGAACAGTAATCATCACTGAGTTGCAAATGAACTCTGGCCACGCATCTAGCCTCATTTACCAATCTGTTTGCAACTCTCTTCCACAGCAGGATCATATCCAGCTGCCAATGATTCTGGAACACAGATTCCACCTCTGCCTTTGCACATGCTGTACCCTCTGTTGGGGCCACCCTGTCCCTTCTCCACTGGACCCTCGCCACCTTGTCCTGGAGGCATCAATCACACTTCATTTCCTCCGGAAAGCCTTTCTCCCTGCAAGAGACCCCGTTAGATCACATGCCGTCCGGGCAGGCCAGTGCCCATACACCTGTCTTTTGCCCCATGAGTAGGTGAATATCTTTAGGACCCACCTCTTCCACCTCTACCCCGGGCTCAGCTACCTAAACCATGAGGTGCCTGGCAAATACTTTCCAGAATGAATGACAGACTGAATGAGTGCCTCAGTCAGCTATGAGGCAATGGTTCCCTTGTGTGGAAATCAGTTTTTCCATCTGTAATAGGAACAAAATGTGATGACACTGAAGGGTCGTGACAGGAGACAGAAGAAGGGAACAGCTAAAAGCACGGCTTTGGAATCAGGCGATGTGGTTAACTTCTGGCTCCCCGTGTATTGTGAGACCTTGCCTCAGTTTACCCACCTGTACAATACGAATCATACTATTAAATCCCACTCTGTAGGGTCTTCTTTGGAATGAATGAAATGTGGTATGGAAGTGCTTGCCATGATGCCTGGCATGTGCTAGCCCTCCATGCGAGACGGCGGTGGGCATTATTCTCAATAGTGTTATTATGATGCCACGGCCCAGGGCCTGAGTCCCTCACCCAGAGCAAGCTGTCCTGGTGGACATCAGAGGAGGTGGGTGGGGGGGAAAGCTGCTGTTGGTCCCATCCAAGACCCCAGGCCCCGCACGCAGCAGGGGTGAGAGAATGAAACTGAGAAGTTAATTGGCGGTGAGAGCTTCTCACGGATCTGACAGGGGGTAAGAGCCGAGACAGGGCCCCCGAGGCCCGCGTCAGGACGGTCCCCGAGAGTACGGGGGAATGCGTTTGAAGTCTCCAGGCCAACGCCTGCTCTTCCCCAGCCGCCACATGATTTAGGCATTCTGGGGAGGCAAAAGTCTCCTCGCTGATTTGAAGGGAAACAGATGTTTCCAGGCCAGAAGCCCTGGTCTTGTAAAATGCTCCCCCCAGTCCCCCAGCTTTGGCAAACAACCTCACTGCCCCCTCCCCCCCCTTCAACCACCATCACTCCCCTCCCGCTGTTCCCAGCACAGCTTGGTGGCTCAGCTCAGGGCTGGGCAGCTGGATGGCCAGAGGCACCCAGCTGCCCTCCCTCTGGGTCTCGGTCTCCTGTCGTCACAGTGAGAGAACTAAACCAGGATCAGCTCTGAGGGACAGGCTAGATCTGACACTCTTCTAGGGACTGGGGGGGTTTTCCCTCAGAAAAAGACGAGGTTTTCCATTCCCGATTTTTCTCTATCACAGCATATGGCACAGAACATGTGCTTGAATGTCAGATGGGTTCTAATCTCAATGCCATCAGCTACTGGGCAAGCAGCAACATAACCCTGGGCCTTGGTTTCCTTATCTGTAAACTAGGGACAAGGGTTCTAGCTCATAGGGTTGTGAGAACTAAATCAGAATTCAATCCCCTCGCCCCATATGTTAGGTTTCTTATGAACAAAACTGAGTAGTATCCCTCTTCCCTTTGCCTACACATGGTGCACAGAACAGCCTGGACCCCGAGCAGGTGCGTAAGAATGTTGGTAGTTGATTATTGGCTAGTTGGGAAACTTGCTAGGCCCCCAGCAGTCCAAAGACTCCGGGTCTGAATCCTGCTCTGCCCGAGGAGTAGAAAGAGCATTCTCGTTCCATGACCACAATGCAGCAGGGTATGGTGAGCATGGTTGAACAGTCTTTGGAGCCTGACTACCTAAGTTCAAATGCTGGTTCTACCACCTACTGCCTTTCTGACCTTGGGCAGTTAAATAACCTCTCTGTTCTTCAGTGTTTGTTTCTTGTCTTTAAACTGTGGATGATACTATTACTACCTTCAAAGGGATATTAGCGGGATAAAGAACTCAAAACACACCTGCATGTGTGCTTAAATTGTTAATCTCTTCTATGATGGTCTTAAAATGAGCTCCTCCCCCAATTCTTTGACCTTGCTCCCACTGAGAGGCGGAGGATGCTCTATATCCTTTTACCTTGAATGTGGGCAAGTTCACAGGCACTTTGATTAATAGAATACAGCAGAAGAGACATCGGGTGACGACTGAGTCTGGGTCATAAGAGGCTACGAGACTTCCACCTTGCTCGCTGAAACACTCTCGCTTGAAGCCCTGAGACTGTGCAAGACATCCCAGTGTGAAGAAGCCACGCCACATGGAACAGCTACTCCAGGTGCCTCAGGGTCCCCATGTTAGGGTCATCCAAGCCCAGGCTCCAGATGGATGTAAGAAGGAGCCTTCAAGTAATTTCAGCCCAAGTAGCCAAGTCACCCCTAACTTTTTAATCACGAGGCCCCAGACTTCACGCAGCGAAGACAGTCCAACCTGCTGTGCCCAGTCTGAATGCTGGACCCACAAAATCCATCAGCATAATCAAATGTTTGTCTTAAGCTGCTAAATGCTAAGGTCATTTGTTGTGTCACCAATGGTAACTGATGCATCTGGAGCAGGGTCAGCAAGCACACTGTGGCCCATGGGCCAGGCTGGGTCTGCTGCCTGTTTTGTCAATAATGTTTGAATGGACCACGGCCACACTCACTTACTTAAAGTGTATGTTCTGTGGGCGCTTTCACAAGACAGGGCAGCACTGAGTAACTGCGACAGAGACTACATGGCTCACTTGCCTAAACTGTAGCGAGAAGTGCATTGACCGTGGTTAGAGCTTGGACAGTACTTAACATAAGATCGTTTGCTTATGTTATCGTGTTTGATCCCAGTGTTAGAAATCATTCCTGTTTCATACATGGGCTCATTGAGTTCGGATAACTGTCCAAGGACACAAAGCCCTTCTGTTTCCAGGCCTAATGCCCAAACCACCTGCCAAAGATCTGAACTCCAGGTGGGTTCAGACACTGAATGAGCAGCGTGACCCTGGGTACCGCCCTGGGCTTCCCAGCCTGGGCATGAGGGCACTGGGAAGACAGTATGTATGGACTAGCTGCCAGAATTCCCATGTCCAGTTTTCCCTAGCTGAGTGCTGGCCACCAGGCAAAATATCTCTCTTCTCTTTTCGTCCAGAGACCTGACAATGGACCCCTGCCCTCCTCCACAGGCAGCCCGCCCACTCCCGGCACCAAAAAACAACCTTCTAAACAACCTTCGGGCAACAACTCATGCTTTCTACCAAGATAAATACTGAATTCTAGTGTCCAGCACAGAGAGGATGCCATGGTATTAAGGACTCAGGTCCTGGCTTCTAGTTTGAAAACAGCCCTGTCTGGGGCATGTTTGGGAGACCCTTCCTGGGAGAAAGGTGAGTCAGTCTGTGTTTGGACTCTAAACATCAGCTCCCCCCACTGGCACTCCCTTTAATCCCTCCAAGTTCATTGTGCTGTAACAGGTAAAGAATTTTGGTGGGTGTGGCAGCAAAGAGAGCACTGAGTGGGGGCCAAGTCTGAAACCAATGTTGGTGCTAAGCTCAAGCACAGGCAAGAGCAATCTAGAATCAGGGCTAGACACCCACTGCTCTCCCTGAAATATGAGCAGCACCCTAAAATTCACAGTGCCAAGAACTCAGAAATGGATGGTTATAGTGGTGACATTTAAAATTAAATAAATACAAATTGATTTACAATTAAAGCAGGTTGGGTATATCTCCA
Organism: Myotis lucifugus; assembly: GCF_000147115.1. Classification (NCBI taxonomy): domain Eukaryota; kingdom Metazoa; phylum Chordata; class Mammalia; order Chiroptera; family Vespertilionidae; genus Myotis; species Myotis lucifugus. The sequence goes on from NW_005871135.1 coordinate 85,929, forward strand.
ATACCTGAGTGAGGAGTAAGTGGTTACCACAGCAGCATGTGTCTGTACCAATGAAAACATGCCAGGCGTCTGGCACTCCACTAGGCACCTGGCACTCCACTAGGCACCTGGCACTCCACTAGGCAGGGGAGACACTCTCATGGAGAATGAGCGTGGTCCTTGCTTTCGGGGAGCTCACAGAAGAACAGGGAGATGGCCAAGTGCACAAGAAATGGGATGCAGGGCTACAAGCACTTCAGTAAAAATGTATTCTTGCCCCTACCCAAGTTGGCTTCAAGTGTGTCCCTTCTTCCTTTTTTAAAATATGGGATTAAGCGTGGGACATGCAGGCCATCTGGATCCTCCATCAGCTGTACCCCACAGGAATGTCAACCACCTACAAGAATCTCAGTTTTTCCTATTAAAAAAAATGGTTGATGATCCTTACCCTCCCTACCCAAATGCCTTAGAGGAGTGAATATACCAAAGGATTTGAATATACAAATACTATGCAAATGACCTGTCGAAGTTCATTCATTCACCTGCCAAGTACAACCTGACCCCTCATGAAAGAAAAATCCAGGTTAGCACTTTACTTGGCTTCCCACAGCAGTCCTTGTCCTTGTCCTTCCTTTTCTTCTTCTCTGTCCCTTCCCCTTCTCATCCTCCATCTTCCCTTTTTTTATTTTCAGGGAATAAATGATAACACAAAGTTGGAGGGTGTTCATTGTTTGATGGGTTGTTTTAGGACGAAGACTAATTTTATGGTTTCAAGTCAAGGAATGAATTAAGCATGGAATGCCTGACTATTCTACCTCAACTTGTAGTCCTGGGATCTTTAAAGCAGATTGTGGCCTTTTTCTTATCTTTATTGTGTACTGGACAGACTCTAAAACTCAGATAAAAACCAATAATTTTCAAGTGATTTCAGAAATATTTTGCAGGAAAGCATAACTTGGAAGTATGTTGGATTGAGAGACAGAGGGCATGACTTGTAGGTTTAACCTTGTTGTTAACGAGCTACGTGGCTTTGACCAGACTCTTTGATCTCTCTGTGCCTCAGGTACCTCTAGATAACCCCACAGGGATGCTATGAGGACCAAATGGTCATTATGGATGTGAAAGTGGCTTAGAGGTTCCACACACATTTCCTGGGCACCTACTCTGTATCCGACCCAGTCCTGGGAGCTTTTATACAGTCGTCTTCTGTTCTCTTTACAAGTGCCTGAGGGGTGTGTGTTATTAAATCCATTTTACAAGGAGGCAAGTGAGCCATGGAAATTTGAATTGACTTTTCCAAAGACTGCACGGATATAGTTCAGCCAGGCGCCGGCATAGGTCTCCTAACTCAAAGTCCAGTGCTGTTTCCAAATAGATAGAATTATTAGGTATTCATTGGTCCCAACGGGGTCTTGAGTCACAGTTCAGAGGAGGTTAGTTTATTAGGAGGATGAACTCCATGTTCCTAACTTTTGACAAGAAGGAGTTCTTAGTACAGGAACACCATCACCCGTACCCCCCTTTCTCCTCACCCCATGTCTGACTCTAAGGTCTCTCTCTTCCTACATGGTGCCTTTTGAGACTGTGTTTTGCCAAAGCCACGTCCAGAGGAGAGGAGGCCAAGCAGAGGCCACCAATTTGGACTTACTCTTGGACGTTAAGTTAGGGAACACTATGGGCAGGATGGTTCTTATTTAGTTCACGTTCAGCTCAGTCTCCACATCCTGTGTGAGCTGTGCTTTCCCGTGGGTGGAGGGATGAGTGTGGGCAGAAAGAACAAGCCTGCAGTTGGAGTCTAAAGGGCTCAGTTTGTATCACGTCTCCATTGCCTATTCCCATCATCTCTGAGAGCCTCGGTTTCCATACCTGTAAAAGGAAGTCAACAATACCTGACTCCCCAGATTGTTGTGAGGAAGAACACAGAAAACACCTAGGACAGTGCTTGGTACAGTCAATGTTATCTTGCTGGTCTTGCTTATTTATGGTACCCATGTCAGATAATGTGGGAATAATGTGTCTTGAAAATCAACCCCCTGGGCAAAGGTAATCCTCCAGAGGGTGTTATAAGCAATAAGGCCATTGTTGTCCCTAAGGTTGAGCTAGAGCTTCAGCTCAGCCACTGGGTGTGTAGGGAAGTCCCACCAAGTCTCTGAGCCTCAGTTTCTTCATCTGTTACATTTTGACAACAGTAGTAGTATGAGAACCAGAGACAACGCACACAGTGAACGCTGGCTGAGATGGGTCTGAACCCTGGGCCCCCCTGCCTTTGCCCCCTGGTCAATAGTATGATGTTGGGTGAAGTCCTTCCCCGTGGACCTTGCTTTCTGTGCCAGATGAATTTACCAGTGATTCTAGCAAATGTTAACACCAATTAATTACCAACCCTTCACAAACTCTCCCAAAAAATAAAATTGTATGAAGCCAGTATATATTACTTTGATACCCAAACCAGACAAAGTCACCACAGGAAAAGTCCAATATCCCTTATAAACACAGACACAACAAGATACTAACACAATCCAATAACACGTAAAAAATTGTATACTATGACCAAGTGGGATTTATCACAAGATTCAGCATATGAAAGTCAACCAATATAATACATTGTATTAATGGAATAAAAGGACGCAAATTACATGATTATCTCCACAGACAAAGAAAAAGCTTTCACAAAACCCAACACCCTTTCATGATTTAAAAACAAACAAACAAACAAACAACACTCAACAAACTATAAACGAAGGGACCTTCCCAGACGTGTGAAGAGCACCTGTGGAAAACCCATAGCCAGCATCATACTTAATGGGAAAGGGTGAACGCTTCCCCCTAAGATCAGGAACAAGACTAGGATGTCCATTTTGACTATTTCTATTCAACATTGTACTGAAGGTTCTAGGAAGGGCAATTAAGCAAGAAAGAGAAATAAAAGTCAGCCAGCTCATAAAGGAAAATGTAAAACTAACTCTACTTGCAGATGACATGATCTTTTATATAGAAAAACAAAGGCATTCACAAAAATAGATCTTAAAAAATTCAGTAAGGTTATATATATGTTAAAAGATTTATAAAAGTCAACTATATCTCAATATACTAGCAATAGGCCATTGGGAAATAAAATTAAAAAATAATTACATTTACTGTAGCGTTGAAATAAAACACTTGGGAAATTCAACAGAAGGACTGTAAACTATATACATTAAAAACTACAAAACATCATTGAAAGAAATTTAAAAAGATCTAAGTAAATGGAAAGACATCTTGTGTTCATGGGTGGAAAGACAACATTGTTAAAATGGAATTAATCTCAAATTTATCTATAGATTCAATACAATCCCTATCAAAATTCTAGCTGGTTTTATTTTGTTTGTTTGTTTGTTTGCAGTCCAAAATCATCTTGGAAAAGATAACAAGGTTGAAAGACTCACACATCGTGATTTCAAAAATTACTACAGAATTACATTAATCCATACTGTCTGATACTGATATAAGGATAGACATAGATCAATAGAGTAAAACTGAGAGTCCAGAAATGAGCTCAGACATTTATGATCATCTGATTTTCAACAAGTGCGCCAAGAAAATTCAATGGGAAGGAAGAATCTCTTTAAAAATTCTGTTCCTAGGAAAATACCCAAGAGAATTGAAAACATATGCCCATAGAAAAACCTGTACACAAATTTTCATAGCTGCATTATTTTTAATAGCCAAAACGTTGAAAACAACTCAAATGATCATCAACTGATGAATGGATGAACATAATGTTGTATTTCCATACAATTGAATATGACTCAGCCATAAAAATGAAGAGTCCTCATTCACACTACAGTTTCACTGAATCCTGAAAACATTATGCTAAGTGAAAGAATCCAGACTGAAAAGACCATATATTGTATGAGTCCATTGATATGAAATGTCCACAATAAGCCAGTTCCTAGACACAGAAAGTAGATTAGTGGTTGCCAGGCTGGGGAGGGTGGGGGGCGATGGGAGTGACTGTTAATGGGTATGGGGTTCCTTTCTCAGATGATTAGAATGTTCTGGAATTAGCTCAGATGGTTTCACAACCCTGTGAATATCCTAAAATCCATGGAATTGTATACTTTCAAAAAGGTGAATTTCAAGGTATGTTAATTAGATCTAAAAAATATCCAAAAAGCTCTATTAAAAACAACAACAATTATGTACGCTTCAAAGGACCCTGCCTCCCTAATGTGTCATGGCAAAAAACTGGTGCCTGGGTCTCTTCTATCTGTAGCTTTCTGAATTCTGAGTTTGAAGAAACACCTTCTGCCCCACCCTTAGCCCCGTACTTGCTCATGGAAGTAGAAAGCGTTACAGGGGAAACAGGGACCTCCGATGGACACTGAGGTGGGCCGTGGTGGCTTTGGTGCACTTGGAAAGGTAGGAGGAGTCTGAGGAAGGCGGCAGGACTGCTCCAAACCTGAGTATGATGCGGAGCTTAGGGCAGAGTTCCACATGTCAATGTCATCTGAGTTTAAATATCATCTCTGTTGCTCATGGGATATGGGAAACCAGGTAAGTACTTCACATCCTCCCACCTCTGCTTCCTTGTCAATAAAATACACACAGTTCCACCTGCCGCACAGGGTGGCTAGGACTCCTCAGAGTAGAGAATATGCCCTCAGCCAAATTCTTGACAGATGCTAACAGCTCCATCCCTGGTTAGAATCACTAGTTTTAATGATCCTCATCTGCATTTTCTGTCTCTTTGATAAAAAAACAAACAACTCTCTCAATCTAGCCTGGCTTCACCTTGAACCTCGGGCATCCTCCCAGCAACCTGCCTGGCCTCCTCCCTCTCCCGGATATTCTCTCTACAGTTTCTTCCCTAGCCTCCTTCAAATCTTTGTGCCAGTGCCTCCTTCTCGGTCAGGTTCCCTTTTAGATTTCAACTACATCCCAACTGCTACACCTAGAGTGCATTAGAATACCACTTACCCAGCTCTATTTTTTGTCCATAATATTTATGATCTGCAAATATATTATATCATATTCTTGTTTGTTATCATTTTTTGTTTGTCATTCCCACTTAAATATAAAATTCACAATAACGAAGGTTAATCACTGATCTATCCCCAGTGGCAAAACTGTGCTAGATCACATGGTAAGTATTCAATAAATAGTTATTGAATAAATGATGATATAAAGATATAGATATGAATATTCATGTGTCTGTGCATAGTTTTTATGTGTGCTTATGTGTGTGTATGCACGTGTGTGCATGTGTGTGTGGGGGGGGGGCAACGGGGGTAGAATGTAAGAAATAACATGCTCATTGCTCAGGGCAAGGGTGGATTCGTTTCCCCACACTCCACCCTGGAAAGCTGGGGTTTGGAGGAGGTGGAGAGAGAGGAGAAGAGAATCACAGTTTTCACAAGTTCAAAGACTTAGGAAGGCAAGTCCCTCTTGTCGATTTAAACAGCTGTTTGCTCACTTTACAGCATTTCTAGAAACCTATGTGCACTCAAGTGCCTTGGCTGAAGCTATTATATAAGCAGGTGCAGCCCAGCAACCCTATGCCCCAGAGGACACTATGTGAGAAGAGATTAAAAAGAAATCTAAAAACCCAGAACCTGCCTCCCAAGGGGCTCCTCATTTACTTAACCAGACAAGATGTCTACCCATCTCATATTCGCATATCATCATTGCCAATCACTGGCGATATAATATCTACTTTGCTCTTTACAACAATCCTAAGTAGTAGATCATATTATCTATATTGACATTTACAGATAAAGAAACAGTCTCAGAGAGCAGAAATGAGATCCTTGGGTCACATGGGCTGTCAGTGGCAGAGCAGTTTCCAATCCCAGAGCCCACCTGACCCCAAGTCTGCACGCTCTGTATTGCACAGTACCCCCCACCCCATGAATGAGCAACACATCAGCCCTAATCCAAAAGACACGTGAACAGGTAAGACATGTCCACATGAACCAATGGTGAACAGGACAGGATAGGAAATTAGGTGCTGGTAGAACTACTCAGAGTAGACGTAAGGGGGCTGGCAAAGTCCTCCCTTAGGTGAGAGCTGGGAGCTGTTCCCCTCACTGACTTAGAAAGGACAGATCAACAGAGGTAAAGTTAGGTGGTGCATACAGCATGACTTACAGATCGACTCTGCAATCCAGGCTGCGAATAAAAGGCTAGTATGATGCAAGTACATGGGACTTGGCCTGGTGATATCTCAGCAGGAGTCCCAACAGAGGGGAGGGAGGGCTGCAGAGGAGCTGCACAGCTGCCCAGGAAGCCCCGAGGAGAGCCTTGCCTATGTCAGCCCTGAGCTCCTAAGGCGAACTCAAAGCTCCTCACGAGCTGAGACACTGCACCAGGACAGAGTCTGGTCAAGTCGCTCACTCAACCCTTAGTTAAGGTTCAGAGAGGCCCATCAACTGGCCCTAGGTCACACAGTAAGTTCAAAGCAAACGCAGGATTTGACCCCAGGCCCCCTGCCTCCAAGGCGGGATGCAGAGTCACAGTGGGGCAACGAATGGCGCTGAGAGTATGGTGCCCTCCCCAAAGGTGTCACCTTGCCTCACCTCCACTGGGCATAGACTATCAGTGGGGTTCCCAAAGAGCTTTTCTACCAAGCAATTTTTGCTCTGTGTTGAATGCTTTTTCCCTCCTCTCACTCCTTCGATGCTTGCTGGGCTACATTGTCCTGTTCTCTGCTCGCCCATATAACCCAACTTACCACCTCTTCCCATCAGCCACTATGCCTGGTAAGTAAGTGTCAGGCATACAGATGCCACAAGCCGGACCGTTTCCCCAAGGAACCTTCGAGGGCCCCGTCCCCCGCCCCCCCCTCCCCCCGCCCGGGTGCAGGCTGCAGAAACAGGCTCAGAGCCTGTCAGTCACTCTGGTGGGACACCTGCCCGAGATGCAGCAGAATACGGGATTCAAACCCAGGTCTGTGGCCTCCACCACCAGGGCTGCACACTCCCCACCACGCAGCCCCTCCCTGCTCCAGCCATCAGGTCTGATCACGGCTGTGAACTCCAGCGACCCCACACAGCCCTTGTCTAATATCTCAGAGCCACCGCCGCCAACCAGCTCCCTTTGCCCATGAAGATAAGCCTCTCCGCTCGACTGGACACAGTGGCCTGAGGAACCTTGAGCTACCAGAATAAGGACACAGCCTGGCTGGGCACAGTTGGGGCATCCGGCCCCGATAAGACCTCGCCATGGCTGGACAAGCTCTCAGAGACGTAAGAATTTGCGTAAGCAGGAGATTGGAAGAATACATTATTAAAATATTTATTTCTATTCGTACAGGTATTGACATAAAAGGGGGGAGGGAGGAAGGTTCCCAGAGAGATAAGACCCAGTGGGACTTTCTGTGCCTGACTTTTAAATACGTGGCTGTTACAGAAATGAAATAAATATTAATAACAAATAATAACAAAAGCTGCAAGTGCCGGCTGGAAGCAGCTGCGGTTTCAATAGCTGACACGTGAGGCTAAGGAAAGAAAAAAGCAGAAAAGCCAGCAAACGCACAGACAAGCAAACAAGAAAAACCTCACTTCACCAGTATACATTAAGACACAATTGTGGCTGCGTCTTAGGAGGCAGGGGCGAGCAGAGAAGACGGCTGGGGGCAAGACTGTCACCTTCTGGTGTGTGTTTAGTTTGTGTCAGGAGACCAGAAAGGGCTCCGAAGCAAACGCGACCGCATCCTGACAGGTATCCATCCTGCATGGCGGCTCATTACACCGCCTCCGTACTTTCTGCATTTTATTTTCGTCTTCGTGATTAAAGCAAACAAATGAGCGCATCCCTGACGCCAATCAATTCACACGTTGCAAAGCTTATAACAAAAATAACCTTGAAAGCAAGACAAAGCAGGGTGTGTGGCCCACATTTCACATTCAGCGAATGTGATGCTCGCTGGGAGGGTGGGGAGGGGGCTTTCTCGTCAAGGACAGACGCGGTGGCGGAGTGATAGAGCCGCATGCACAGAACCGCTGGGCCCAGACCGCCTGGTGCTGCGTTCACCTTGACTTGGAAGACAAAACTGTCCCTTCTTGCAGCAGCAGCCCTGGGAGGTTTGGACGGGTCCAAGGACTAGGCAGCACCCAGACACTCCTGCTCTCCCGCTTCTCGGCCAGTCCATCTCTCTGCTGTCCGTCAACGAGCCTGGGCATCATGGTTCCGGGAAAGCTTCCTGAAGCCCAAGCATGAGGCTGGGACTTCTGGGCAGTTCCTTCCAGCCCCTGTTCTCGTTCACATCCGTCTGTTCTCTCGTGACTCTCCCTGCCTAGTCCCTTGTTGGGGGGTTGATTGCCGGGCCTGAGTGGGGTTTCCCACCTCCTCACCTTCCTCGGTGAGGCAGGACAGCACAGGAGTTAGGGATCCAGGCTGATGGCATCAGAAAGACCCTGACATGGACCCTGCTCTGGGCTCCATCCCTGTGAGCCCCTATTTCCCCATCTATGGAATGAAGATGATACACTGGGGACAACGTTTGCTTCGGTTGAGTTTGCTTCCCTTACCGAGCCTCTCCTCCTGCTTTGCTGGGAGCTGGGTGCCTGTATCCACTTGACAACCATTTCTCCACTTGTGATTTGGGTAGGACTGTCTGTCTGATGTCCCCACCTCCCACTATACAAGTGGTGACACCAACCAAACAAGGCGACCAGAATCCTTCCCTGGGGGTTGATAGGGATGTTAGGGAAAGGGTCTCTCTCTCTCTCTCTCTCTCTCTCTCTCTCTCTCTCTCTCTCTCTCTCTCTCTCTAAGCCCATGGCTGCCAAGGTCCATCTCCACTTCCCTCTCTAAGAAAAGAACCAGTCTGCACCCCAGAATGCAGCCAATGCACAGGGAAGTGGAGTAAAGAGAGAGACAGAGTCCTTCGCTATCCCTCTGGGGCTGCTGTCAGCACACCTGTTGGACTTTCCCTAAGTGGATATACAGTGGGGCCTTGACTTACGAGTGTCCTGACTAACAAGTTCTTCGAGATACGAGCCGTCTCTCAGCCGATTTTTTGCTTTGAGTTTCGAGCTAAAATTCGGGTTACGAGCCAGCTTCAGATACCCCACCGCTAGTTGGTGCAGCGAACGTCACAGTGAACGCCACAGCATCAGCCCAGCATCACGTGTCTCACTCGTTCACTTTTTGTTTTGACATACGAGTAATTTGAGTTACGAGCTCCATCACAGAACGAATTAAACTCGTAAGTCAAGGCCCCACTGTATTCCACTTTTTTCTGAGAAGCAACTGTGAGTTTCTGTCACTCACATCCAAGAGTGCAGACCCATATGTCCTTCAGAAAATCCTTCAGAAACTTGTCGTGAAGATTGAACAAGATAATGCTGTTTAATCACACACTTAAGTAGTATCTGGCACATTTTTAAGTGCTTAAGAAGTGATGGGGGGAGGTCATTGTTATCATTAACTGGGCTCTAGCGGACTCGTCCCGGAAGGAGGACTGCCCGTTGCTCAGCTCAGCAGCTCAACCTAGTGACCAGCAAACACAACTTCTGCCACTGCCTGGCTATGCCACCTTGGTCAGGTCTCCCTCGCCTGGCCCAGACCAAATGTCCAGGCTGTGGGGAAGGCGACACCTGTTCATTCGGGGCTAATTGCTCCTTCCTCTGCGTGTCTTCATATCTAAGGCCCAAAGCCGTGAATGACCCTGTCTTCATCTCTCCTTAGTTGTCATCCCCACTCACGTGTGAGCTCCCTGGGAGAAAGAAACCACATCTCATGCCCCTTTCAACCCCGTCAGCCCCTTGCATGGTAGTGTCACCCCGGAAGAAGTTCTTGCTGTTTCAGCAACAGATGAGGCCAAATACTCTTAGAAATTAGAAAGGGAATAATAGGACTTCTGCCAATTTACATAGGCTTACTTATTTCATCACTCCTGGAGGAGAGCTACGGTCCATCGCAGGTGCTTAGAAAACGCTTCCTGGTTGCTACTGGCCCTGCCCTGCCTTGAGCCAGCCAAACAGGCCAGAGATGGAAGCAGAATTCTTACCAATAAGCATCAGGCAGGATATTTGCTGACGAGCTGCCTCTGGCTCACCCCTCGCCCTCTCTCATCCTGTTCATCTGATACTGCAGATTGCAAGCACCCTCCTTCAGGTCTGGCCCACACTAGACCTCTCTGCCTCTCCCCCGGGCTTTGGGAAGAGCTTCCTTATCTGCTTCCTACAGTTCTCTTCCACCTCCAACCTACTACAGTCTATTAGCCAGAGATCTTCCTAATGTGCAATCTGACAACGCCTGCTGAGCAGCTGGCTCCAACCCTTAATGGCTCCCTTCCCGTCAAGATCAAGTCCACTCCTTAGCCTGGCAACAAAGCCCCTTGATGATTTGAGCTCCACCAGCCTCTTCAGCCTCATCACCCACATTTGCCCCACTGCCCCATGATGGCTTCAGTAGGGATTGTAAATTGCTACATTGCCTTGATCTTTAATAACTTTACCCATAGGCTCCCTCTTCCTGGAAAACCACCTCCCCTTCTCTCCATACCTTCATCTAAATGACCCTGTTCATCCTTTAAAACTCAGCTAGAATGTCACCCTTTCCAGACAGCTTTCACCGGCTGAGAGGCATTCTTTCCTCTGAGTTCTCACGTCAAGGGACACATTTTATCATGAGCTCCATGGTGGCAGGGATGATGGGCTGTTCACCAGGTCCCTGGAAGGCAGTGCAAGGCCATACTGAGAAAGAAGCCCACACTCTAAAGCAAGAGGAACGACTAAATAGCAATGCTTATGGGGAGGGGGCTACACTTGAGCACATCCTTAGGGAATAAGTGTGCCCTGGGCAAGTAGAGAGAGGCTGGAGGAGGTCTTTCCTGGCCCGCAAACACTTCCTGTTTCCCCGCCTTTTTCCCATAGCTGATCTGCTCGATGCTGTACCATCAGTTCACCGATTATTCTTGGCTTGTGGCATGGTAGTTGTGTACACATCTGTCCCCTCCAGTAGAACAGTAAGCTCTATAGGGCCGGCACCATGTCTATTCCTTCTATTGGTCCCTTATAATAGGCCCCGCAGGAGGGAATGTAGTGCAGAGGTTCAGAGCTTGAGCTCTGAGGACAGAAAAGACCTTTCTAATCCCAGTTCTGCCATTGACACCCTCTGTGACTCTGCCCAACTCATGAAACCTCTGTGGGCCTTCATTTATTTTTCTCTAAAGTGAGGGGGGAAACCATGCCTGTCTCATTGGATGATAGCTCTGATTAAATGTAATATCACATGTATCAATTTATTTAGCCAATATGCGTTTATTGAGTGCTTTCTGCATGTCTGAAGCTGAGTCTACAGAGATAAATAAAACATCCACCCTCTTCATCCTCATAGACCACCAAGTCTATGAGGACAGACTAAATAGGCCATTGCCAAGCTTAATCCTTGCAATCATGGAAAGGGATGGGGAACATAATTGAGATGTTGGGTTCTAGGGATGCTATTCTGAAGAAGCACCATTCAGGCTGAGAACTGAAGGATGGAGGGGAGATGCAGCATGTGCCAAGGCCCTGTGATGGGTGAGAGCACAAGACCCGGTGTGCGGGAGGCTCATTACATGCTACTGTGATTTCCCCGGAGGCTGGGCTAGTTAATGATTAGGGACCGTGGGCTCTGGAGCCAGCCTGTCTGAATGCAAATCCTGGCTGTGCTCCTGACTGGGGCATGACATCAGGCAAACGTCTCAACTCCTCTGGGCTGTGGCGTTCTCATCTGTAAAATGGGGACAATAAAATACTGCCCTCCTGGGGTTACTGAGAGGAAGGATGAATTAGCTTATATAAAGCATTTAGAACAGTGCCTAGCATATCAAAACCACTCTTTACATAATAGCCATTCCTATCATGATTCTTCCGCTTTTCCTCTGAAGTCTTTACATGAATACTATTAGGAAAGAGAAGGCAAAAGTCTTGCCGGAAGGAGACATAGCTGGGCTAGGAACTAAAAAAGAACAACGGAAAGTTATGGGAGTTCCTGCCTAATAAAATACCAGGTACTCCGCCTGCCTCTCCGCAAATGGTACAATCCTTGTGTCACCTTGCATAGCGCCACCGGCACTCCTGAGGTGCCTCCGGGGGGACTCCCTGGGGCCTGCCCTTGGTTCTCTGGATTTGAGCAAGGCTACGGAGATTCCTGGAAGCAAGTTTAAATCCAAGACAACATGTTATTTAAAAACTCACAGGATAAAAGCAAACAAATAAAAAACTCTAGGGATTCCTCCTCCTCCTCCTCCTCCTTCTCCTTTTTTAAGATGCTTTTGTGGATTTAATATCCACCTAGAAGCCAGCAAAATTGCTGTTTATTTATCCTGGAGCTTCTGAGTGTCTTCCCTCTCCCTGTTGCAGGCCATAGATGTGATTAAGAAAGCTCTCCTCATGCTCTTAAATGACTGCACACCCCAAAGGAGAGAGTTCTGGGGGCAGGCCCCTGATAAGGACGAGAGGAGATGGGTCAGGCCTTGGGAGTCAGGCAGGCTGCTCCCCCACCCACTGACCTCTCCACAACTGAGGCAGCTCCCCCTGCTCGCCCTGCTCTCCCTTGCTTGTATGAATCTGTGAATGTTTCCCAGAAAGAAACAGTAACTTCTCCTTTTTCTGGCAGGGACGCTTGATGAAACTCCCTGCAAACAGGGCCTCTCCTCCCCTTCGCGCTGGCCTCACACATGCTAATGCAAATGAGTCCTGACCCAGCCAGGGGTCTGTGGGAAGGCTGCCAGGAGCTTTAGAACAAACACGCAAAGAATGTTATTTTATTTCTGGCATCCTGGGGAAAGAGGGACAGAGAGAGGGAAACTGGGCAGTGAGGGGTGGAGGGAGAGAGAGAATGAATAGGAACGCTTACTGCCATAAGACTGGAGCAAATGGGAGGAGACCGATATGCATAAAGGGCCTACTGGGTGCCAGAAATTAACATATAGGATGCTTTTTTAAAAATTTCACATGTACTAGAGCAGAATTTATTATGCCCACTCTCTTTGGATGCAGGAAAAGGCTTGGTCTCAAAAGTTAGGTGTTGTTTTTTTTTCCCAAGGGTAGAGTCAGCATTTGAACCCGGACTTTAACATTTCAGATTCCATGATATGTTTGTATGGAGGCTGGCTTATTAGTGGTCCTTCGATAGGTTCCCAAAGAAAACGGGGAGCACAACAACCCCACATCCTATGAGTCTCTTCATCCACTTCCTCTCTATGTCCCCCGCTGCCATTGCTCTAACTGCACACTCATTCTCTCTCACCAGGACTATTGTAACAGTGCCCTGTCTCCCTACTCCAACCCATACTCCACAGAGATCATTCAAAAATGCAAACTGTGGCCTTCTCACTGCTGCTCAGGATGGGTGAATGGCTCCTTAGTCTGCATTACTGGCCTCGCAAGTCCTGCTCCTCCAACCTCGTATGCTCTATATCTCAACTATCCTGCACTTCTGCTGTTCCCTCCTGTGTCCCTTCAACTCCCACCTCCTGGTCTTTATTTCAGCTGTTTCCTCTGCCTGTGCTGCAATCACCTCCCTGGTTCTAAAAGGTCAATGTCATCCGTTCTTCCACACCCCGGCATTTGCACCTCCCCCAAGGCCTGCTGGCTGTTAGAGATGACAGCCCCTCAGAACTCTCATGCCTTCATTATGGGGAAAGTCACCTTCTACTCCAGAATAATTAGCAGCTTCCAAGTTTATCCCCAACACTGGGCACAGCTCTTTCCATCTGAGCCATACGATTTCAAATTTCGGCCACACCACTGCCTTCATGAGGAATGCGTGACATACAAGTATGGACTCTGGAGCCAGTTATCTTGGGTTAGACTCATGGTTCTGCCATTTACTGATTAGGTGACCGTGGGTAAGTTGGTTAGCTCTTCTGTCTTTGTTTCCTTATGTATAAAATGGAGTTATGGTAGTTTCTACTACCTTAGAGCAAGCATGTCAAACTCATGGCCGGCACATGTGGCCCGCCGGCCATGAGTCTGACATGCTTGCCCAGCAGTGGTTCTCAACCTTCCTAATGCGCCGACCCTTTAATACAGTTCCTCGTGTTGTGGTGACCCCAACCATAATATTATTTTCGTTGCTACTTCATAACTGTAATTTTGCTACTGTTATGAATTGTAATGTAAATATCTGATATGCAGGATGTATTTTCATTGTTCGAGACCCACAGGTTGAGAACTGCTGCTAGAGGGTACCATACTGTGAAGTTTCAGAGAGGTAGTGGATATAGAAATCTTAATACATTACCGTGGCAGGCAGTACAGCTGGATGGGTGAATGGGTTACAATTGTGAGAGGCAGGCAGGGGCGTTGTCAGCATTATGTCCTCGGTTCATAGCTCCAGACATTTACAGGTAGGACTGACCATCCCATCCGTTCAACCTGTGATCCTTATTACTAACCCTTGTTGTTTGCTGAATTGGGCACCTACGAATGCCAGGCCACATGTCAGGGATTCACAGATCCCTAAAGCGTGATTTCTGAAACCCGTTCCATTTAGGTCACTGGCTATCTTAGTTTTCCTATGATCCTGAGAACTATATTAGAGATAGGTTCAAAAACGTAAATGAAAAAAAGGAACGAGGGAAGGCACCTCTTGTTATGTGAGACATTAGGGGCAAACAATCCCAAATTTGCTACATCTTGTGTCCAAGGGTTCCTCGGAGATGCTGAGAGAGAACAGAGAAATGGGAGCAGCTTAGAGTGGGCAGGACAATGAGCTGACCATGCGTCCCCTCCATGGTCATCCCCGATGAAGACCTATCAAAGACACGTATGTACTCAGTGTGTTCCTGATATTGAGTACTGCCTATGTGCTGGACATGTGATGCCTGGGAGCTCTGCGTGTGTTAACTACTCTCTATTTATGTTGAAATGACAACTCTAATATAGGAATTATCAATACCTGGACCTTACACATGTGAAAACCCGGGGAAAATCGGTATCTGGTACAGCCAGACAGTGTCTGAAGTTTGAATTGACCCTAGGACAGTCTGAGTAAAAAGCCCAGACACTTAGGCTCCCAGACCCCCAGGATCAGGGCACCTTATGGTTCGATCTGGGACAGGAGAGCAGCAGGGGCTAGTGTGGGAGCCTAGAGCCCTGGTGCAGCTCTGACCCTGGTTCAGCGCTGACCCTGGTTCTCTGGGTGACCTCGGGCAGGCCTCGTGCCCTCTCTGAGCTTCAGTTTCTCCTAGAAAGAGAGACAGTTCAGTCACTGTCTGATGCCTCGAGATCTATTATGCATTGATTCAAATGTGAAAGCAGAAGAGGGTTGTTGATACATGGAGGAGTCTGTCCTTAGGAAAAAGGAGAACAGAGCAGGAAAAAAAAAGCCAGAAATCTGGATTCTGTCTTGCCTCTGAGTTTCTACACATCATTGATGGCGATTCCCTGCAGTCTGCTAACGCCTTTCCAGTGATGACGTCAAGACTATTAACAGCAACAGTCTCTCCACGGATGGAGGTGGGAGCCAGGGGTGGGTGGGCGGCGGGCCCTCGGCAGGCAGTGATGGGCCCACGGCTAGGACACTGGCTGCAGGGGAAAGCTGGGAGACCTGGCTGCTAGCCTGGGGTCATTCCTATCCCCAGGAGTTCCTCGAGTCCGGGAGGGTCAGCAAGGAAGGTAAGAGACTCTCCATCCAATCCTTCCACTGTAACGGGGAAGACAAGGAGCCTCAGAAAGAGGCAGGTCTTTGTCCAAGGCCCCTGGTGGATGGGCAGCAAAGCTGGGGTCAGGCGTAGTGTGGCTTGTGACCCCACCCCGGGAGCCCTCCTCAGGCTGAGCTGTCTCTGCTCTTTCCTCTTAACAAGGTGACCCCAAGGTGCAGGTAAGAGCCCTGGATGGGGTGTCAGGCCCCCTGTGTTAATCCTGGCTCTGCCTTCACTGTGAAGCCCCAGGGTCCCCCGGGGCCTCAGCTTCCCCATCCATACCCCGACAGCGTTGATCTAAATGAGAGGTTCCAAATTAGTCACCTGCAGGCTACTTGTGAACTACAAAATGACCAACTTTCAATTGGTGTCTGGCCAGTACTAATTAAGAGGTTCCACTTAAACACCTAAACTTATGGCTCGTAAACATTTTCAACACTAGGTCTGTGTGCTCCCATAGGAATGACTAGCTGTGGCTAAGTATCCTCTGCTGCCTCTCTAGTTTACCACAGTCCCCTCTGCTCCCTATTGTAGAGCACCTGGCACACTGTCCATCGCCATCACTTCCAACGTCCTCCTTACAGAGCCCAGCTGAGAGCTCGCCTCACCTCCCCCAGCATCTTGCTGCCCCGAGCACGGGGCTCTCGCTGCCCCTTAGGACGGCCACCCCACCAGGGTCTGCATCGGAGAGCTTCCTGACAGAGACCTGAAACCTGCCCCCCTCGCAGCTTTTCACCTGGTCCTGCGCCCTCAGGTCCGAGTGCCCACACTTGTGGCCTCTGACTCCTGCATAGCTCTGCTGAGAGCTGAAGAGGAGGCCACCCTCCTCTGTGTTTTCCTTTAACAAACGGTCCAGCTCCCTCAAATGTCCCTCAGGGACATCATCTCTAGGACCTGCGGTGGCCTGCTTCCTCTCCTCTGGACTCTTCCTGACACTCGGCTTCCCCCTGAAAGCCAGCTCTTCCCTGCAGCATGCAGCTTGTTCACACGTCCCTTCCCCCTTGAACCCTCGCCATGCTGCCTGGGCCCCAGAGTGGCTGAGGAGGTGCTCGCCAGCATCCACAGCCCCAGTGCTGCACTCCCCCCGCCCTCGCCCCCCAGCTACACTCTCTGCCACAACAGCCGTGCCTCTCGGCTCCCATGCTCCTCACTGTCTGTCCTCTGCTCGAAGCCCTCTGCTCCCCTGCATGAGTTTTCTGGGGCTGCCAACAGATGACCATGGGTGTGGTGGCTTAGAACCATAGAAACGCAGCTCCTCACAGTCTGGAGCAGCGGTCACCAACCTTTCGGACCTCACGGACACTAGTGGTCCACAGTCCACCGGTTGGTGACCGCTGGTCTGGAGGCCAGAGGTCTGAAATCATGGTGTGGGCAGGGCCACGCTCCCCCTGCAGGCTCCTGGAGAGATTCCTTCCCTGCCTCTCCTGGCTGCCGATGGCATCAGCACTCCTTGGCTTGTGGGAGCATCACTCCGATCTCCACCTGCCTCCCCCTGGCCTTTTCTCTGGTGTCTATCTGTGTCCTCTTCTCTCCATATAGTGACTCCGGTTGCCATCTCAGATTTAGGGATCCACCTAATGCGGTATGATCTCATCTCGCTTCCTAACTCATTACATTTGCAAAGACTCTAGTACCAAATAAGGTCACCTTGAGGTGTCAGGCTGACATCAATTTGGGGGAGGGGGCGGCACTATGAAACCCAGTGCCCCCTCCTCCTCCCATTTCCTCAGGAAGACTGCGCAGTGGCCCTGGCTGGGCAACAGCCCTTCCGTGGCGTCCCCAGCCCCTGGCTTTCCCAGCAGAGCGTGACGTGAAGCATGTGTAACTGCCGTCTCTTTGGCCTCCCTGCCAGGACTGTGAGCAACAAGGAGCAGAGACCTGGTTTGGCTTCTTAGTTCCAAATCCCAAGTACCTGGCTCAGTGTGCAGTCAGCTATTAGGAACAGGAAAAGCTGTTTCCAGAACCGTGCTGAGCCCACGCTGCAACGCTTTGGCCCAGCGTATGCCCGACTCCCCAGGGAAGGGCACCATTCGTCGGATCCCCAAAGGTGTGAGGGCCCGCCCTTCCCCTTTACCTGCACCAGTTCCTCCCTGACTCTCAGCTCAATGCAGCCTGTTCTCCACACCAAGGTTACCGTCATCACCACAAAACACAGGCTTACATACAGACTGCCCCTCTCAAAGGCCGTCCCTGGCACCCCAGTGCCTGCAGGATAGAGTCCAGCTCCTCCGCCCGGCATTCAGGGCCCAGCTCCCCGGCACGGCCTGGGCTCCCGTCCCTCCAGCCTCCGCGCACTCACACACATATCTGTGCCCTGTCCCTCGGGAGCCCTGGCTGGCGTCCCATTCCTGGATGAAATCCTGACGCAGTTTGGGGAAAGAAACAGCCGGCCTGAGAGTCCCCAGCAGGTTCTAGGAGCCTCACTGTCTGTCGGCTGAAAAACAGGGTTATTTTTCCTCTACGAGCCTCTCTTGGCTTGGGACACGCAGCTGTGTTTGCTTCTGGGCCTGAGGACAGCTCTTCCCCTCGCAAGGGCCCCGGCTGTGCACTTCGGAAAGGTCAGCATGACCTGGTGCTAGATGGAACTGAGTCTTCAGTGGCTAGGCTGCCCCCCTGACCCCAGCCCCTGACCAACAGGACAAGGCACATTCTCATTCCACCA